>NC_081183.1:152871111-153190495 GCF_029867415.1 Vicia villosa
AAAACTAAAATAATTTGCTTTTAATAAAGAATATGAAGGAAGTAAATTTTTTTTTTATATATTTTTCATATGAAATTAATTTATTATTATATACAATGTAAGTTTCCCTTTACTCTTTTTTTGCACTTATATTTACTACAAATTTTTTTTTTTTTGAAATTCTAATTACTTCTTATATATGCTAACCTAATTATTTCAATGTAGTTTATTTCATATATAAATAGGTTTCCTAATTGGATTTGGTTGAATTATTGTTTATAGGTTATGGTTAAATAATAATGACAATCATTTATCATGGTAAGTGTTTCATAGATATGGATTATGGATAGGTTTTTTTGGATATTATATTTAATAAATTATTTTTTAATTACAGTTAAATAATTATCATACATATCAAATGTTTCTTAATATATATATATATATATATATATATATATATATATATATATATATATATATATATATAAGGTATTTTATTTATTTATTAGTTATTACATTAATTTATAAAAAGAACTAAAATTTTCTTATAATAAAAAGGGAACGGTGTATAAATACATAGAAGTAAATAAAATTAAATATAATTTTAAGTTCATTTTTATAAAATAGAGGTTAATTTGTTGTCAAGTACCTTGTATATTTCCTTTATTCTATTTTGTACAGATATTTTTTATTTAATTATTTCTTAATAAAATATTCTAATTACTTATTATATATATGAACCTAATTATATATTTTAATGATTTTTGTTCCATATGCATATAGGTTTCCTAATTGGATTTGATTGAGTTGTTTTTTAATAGCTTATGGTTAAATATTAATGACAATAATTATTTATGGCAATTGTTTCATAGATTTGGATAGATTCTTTTGGATATTATTTTTAATAAGTTATTTTTTAATTATAGTTAAATAATTATCCTACAATATCAAATGTTACTTAATTAACTCGTAAATAATCTATTTTGTACAGATATTAATTGATAAGTCTATTTATAAATTAAGTTCTACCCATTCAATTATTAAACTTTTTTTTTTATATTAATTGATTTGTTCTAACAATGCATGCGGAACTTATGATCATGCTGGTATCAAAACAATTTGTGGAAAGTGTTTCATGGAGAGTCAAAAAGAACATTTTCAAAGACTCTTCAAACATGAAGATGGAAAGTGTTCTAAATCAAAGGAAATTTATGAAGGCGGTGTTTTAGATGGTGAAAAAGAAAACACCACTAAGTCAGAAAAACTTCACGGAGGTCTTATTTTGGATAGTTTCAAAGAAAACTCTCCAAAACATGAAGATGAAGAGTGTGTTGAATCAGAAAAAATTGAAGATGATATTCTAGATAATTTCAATGTATGTGATGCTATAGCTGCTATTAAGCTCAAAGATTCTAAACATATCTAGATGAATAAAATCTAGCTTAGAATGTGTGATATATCCGATAGGATATAATCAATAATAAGGGTTATTGAAGTTTTAAAATTATTAATCATGAATTGTTTTTTTTTTCTTTCCTTTTTTTTTGTTTTAATTTATGATATATGTGTGCGGTAATGAAATTGAAATAACATAATTTTTTAGAAATTTTTGGTTTATTAGTCGTCATTAAAAAGCACTTCTAAACTATTAAATTTTATGGTTGGTTCATGTTAGAAATATATATTTCTGTTAAGAGTTTGTTAGCAAGTAGTTATGTAAGGCTAAAAAACTATACAGTTGTAGCGATGTATATAAGACTTGCAATTGTATCTTGAAGTCATAATGAATAACAATGCAATATGCAGATTTTTTGTAGTACTCTCTCCCTCTGCAATTTTAATATGATATCAGAGTCTATCGATCGGATCATGGGCCGCCTACCGTTAATATCCACGCACTAAGCCCAAAAAGAATGTTGAGCGTGAGAGGGTGTATTAAAAAGATCCTAAAGTTTCACATTGGTTGGAGATAGAGCATTGAAAGAGTTTATATAGAGTGACACTCCTCACTTTACCAGCCGGTTTTATAAGGATGAGTTAGGTCAAACTCTAATATGGTATCAGGAGTGGTTCAAATCTAAACCACGTATTTCCGCTTCTCCTTTCCCTTTCACATCTTCTTCCTCACAAGAACCAGGAATCCTAACCAACCTTCCCTTCTTTCTTCCCTCTGCTTCAACAATGGCGACCTACACAAAAAATCAAGATCCGTCTCGCAACAACACTTCAAGCTTCTTCACACCAAACTCAAACAATCCCTATGGCCCAAAACTCTCAATTCAGCTCAAGGATAACAACTATCTCCTGTGGAATCAGCAAGTAGAAGGGGTCATTCTCACCCAAAAGATGCACAAATTTGTGGTGAATCCTCAAATTCCGATGAAGTTCAAGACAGATCAATATCGCCTTAAGAACGTTATCTCCGAAGAATACGAATCTTGGATTGTCTAGGATCAGGCGTTGTTCATATGGCTTCTCTCCACCATCTCAGAGTCGGTTCTTCCTCGAGTTCTGTCTTGCAAACACTCGTATGAGATTTGGGACAAAATCCACAAGTTCTACAACGCCCAAATGCGAGCCAGAGCTCGTCAGCTGAGAGTGGAATTGAAATCCACCAAGAAAGGTAACCATTCAATCACTGAATTCGTGCTTCGAATCAAGTCAATTGCGATCTCCCTATTGCAAGTAGGTGACTCAATCTCGGAGCAGGATCAAATTGACTCTATACTCAATGGGTTACCAGAAGAGTACAACCCATTTGTGATGCAAATGTATGGGAGCACTGAACCATTGTCACTATGTGATGTAGAAGCACTCTTGTATGTGCAAGAAGCATATTTGGACAACTTCAGGCAAGAATTGGTTGTGGCACAGGTAGCTGCGGATGTAGCTCATACTGGTCATGAAGCACATGAAACTCATGGAGGATTTAACAATACTAGAGGAAGGGGTCGAGTATATAGAGGAAGAGGGCGTGGCAGAGGAAGACTTGCACCAGGGAATAGGTCTGTATGTCAAGTGTGTGGAAGACCAGGCCATGTAGCTCTAAATTGTTGGCATAGGTTTGATGAAAGCTACACTCCCAACCACTCTCAGGTCAGACTAGATGCTTCTTAGCGTGACAAAGAGGCCAAAGGAGAAGGTACAAGCTCAGGGTCCCCTGCAATGGCAATGAAAGCTTTAACAAATCCATATCATGCACTGACTCAGGAATACTTCCTACCTTTTGAATTGGATTCTCAGGCTTGGTTTGTTGACTCAGGTGCATCTCATCATCTTACACCCTTTGAAAATTGTCTGCATAGTAGTAAAACCTATAGGGGTAAATGTTAAGTCTTTATAGTTAATGGAAAGAGTCTCCTTATTAAAACCATTGGCACATCCTTTGCTACAAATAAGCTTATTGTAAAAGATATATTACGCGTGCCTTCCATCACCAAGAATCTTTTGTCTGTGTCAAAATTTTCTAATGATAATCAAGTCATGCTTGAATTTTATCCTAACAAGTGCTATGTCGAATGTCAGGGTTCTAAGGAAGTCCTTCTTGAAAGGTTTTTTGAATCCAATGGACTTTACTGCTTCCCCGACCTAACATTGAATAAAGCCAGGTCTGCAAATTGCCCTACTAGTCATAGTTTTTCTTCAGTTGTTTCCAGTCCTAGTGACATAGTTAACTTAGATGTACTTTGGCATTATAGACTTGGCCATATAAATTTCAATACTGTCAAAAGCATACTTAAACTATGTAATATACCATTACAGAATATAACTTCTCTTGTTTTTTGTAAATCTTGTTGTCTAGGGAAGTCTCATAGATTGCATGCTCCTATGTCTGTTAATACCTACAACAAACCATTTGATCTTGTTTACATTGATCTGTGGGGCCCTTCCCCCTTTGCAACTGTCTCTGGTTTTAATTACTACATAACTTTGGTTGATGTTAAAACTAGATTCACTCGCTTTTATTTACTCAAACAAAAATCTGAGGCTATGAATGCTTTCAATTTATTTTTCAAGTTTGTATAGACACAGTTTCAAACCACCATAAAATCAGTTTAGTCTGATTATGGAGGTGAGTTCAGGCCCTTCACTAGATACCTTAATGACTTGGGCATTACACATAGGCTCACCTGTCCTCATACATCACACCAAAACGGGTCTGTTGAAAGAAAGTATAGAACAATAGTTGAAATTGGTCTCACCCTACTATCTCATGCCAAATTACCTCTGCAATGTTGGGATCACAGTTTCTTAACAGCTATATACCTCATGAATAGGCTTCCCACTACTGCTCTGGCTGATTGCAGCTCACCCTTTCTTGTTTTGTACAACAAAAATCCATATTATACTTCCACGAAAGTTTTTGGGTGCTCCTGCTTCCCATCGTTGAGACCCTATAACAAACACAAACTAGAACTCATAAGTGTATAATGTGTGTATCTAGGGCCTTCTCCACAACACAAAGGCTACAAATGCCTAAGCCCCACTGGAAGAATTTATGTGTCCAAGGATGTTAAATTTGATGAACATAATTTTCCTTATCCAACTCTGTTCTCTGTCAAGTCCAGTACAGTCCAATCACATTCACCATTGTCTCTACCCTGTCCTACTGCTTAGGTTCCTTAGTCAGCAGGTACAGTTCCTGCAGAGTCCCAAGAGTTACCTGCTCCAACATCTAATCAACCTTTCAATCCATCTGACAGTGGCCCTAGTCTTCCTGATATGTCTACACCAAACCTACAACCAGCTCTATTACCTAATGAACCTTTGTCTCCTAATGGAACTTTACCTTCTTCACCTCTCATTTCTTCCCCAAACACGGGGTCCACCAATGAGTTATCTGTCCAATCACAAAACTTACCACATAATGCCAACCCTTTCCCTATAAACACACCTACACACTCCTTATCAGAATTACCATTAAACTCCTCTAAGACATCTCTCTCTCATTCTTTCCACAGCCTGCAACCTACACCATCTCTCCCACAAAATGAACACCTTATGTTAACTAGAGCAAAGACTGGACATTCAAAACCAAAGGTCTTCATAGCCCACACAGAACCAACCAGTGTGAAACAGGCCTTACAACAACCTGAATGGACTCAAGCCATGAAAGTTGAATATGAAGCCCTCATGGCTAACCAAACATGTCCACTCACAAACCTACCTCCTCATAGACAAGCAGTTGGATGTAAGTGGGTTTTCAAGGTCAAGGAAAACCATGATGGAAGTGTCAATAAATACAAATCCAAATTAGTTGCTAAGGGCTTCCATCAACAATAAGGCTTTGATTTCAATGAGACCTTCTCTCTAGTTGTGAAGCCAACAACAATCAAAGTCATCATTAGTCTGGCACTAACATACAAATGGGAAATGCAACAAATCGACATCAACAATGCCTTTTTTAATGGTACACTTCAAGAAGAGGTGTACATGGTTCAACCACCAAGCTTCATTCATCAAAATAAAGACCTGGTTTGCAAACTTCACAAGGCTCTTTATGGACTTAAATAGGCCCCTCGAGCATGGTGTGACAAACTGACTCAGGTCTTTGCCTTAAAGAGGCTAGGAAAACCATAATATTTCCTAGGTATTGAATTCATCTCTCAGGCAAATGGTTCTCTATTGCTTACACAAGCCAAGTACATCAGAGATTTCCTTGAAAGAGCTCACATGCCTAATGCCAATGGTGTGCCAACTCCCATGCTCAACACTTGCGAACTTAGCAGACATGGTGACTAACTCTTTTATGATCCTCAGCTTTACAGGTCTATTGTAGGTGCCTTGCAGTATGTAACACTAACCAGACCTAATATATCATATAGCGTCAATAAAGCTTGTCAATTTGTGGAAACACCTCGTGATCCACATTGGGCTGTAGTAAGGAGGAACTTGAGATACCTCAGTGGCACAATATCGTATGGGCTGGTCTTTTCCCCACCCCTTCAGCTCACAACTTCTCCTTAAGAGCCTATAGTGATTCGGATTGGGCGAGTGATCCGGATAATCGAAGGTCCACCTCAGGATCATGCATATTCTTTGGTCCTAATGTTGTCGCGTGGAGCTCCAAGAAACAGTCCCTTGTAGCTAGATCCAACACGGAAGCCGAATATAGAGCTCTCACGCATACTACCTTTGAACTACTGTGTTTAGAATCTCTTTTAACTGAGCTGAAGATTCCATTTTACCCTCCCACATTTTCATGTGATAACTTGAATGCGATTATGCTTGCTCATAATCCCATCCTGCATGCGCGGACCAAACACATTGAAGTAGATATACACTTTGTGCGTGAAAGAGCTGCGGCCAAGAAACTTGATATTCAACATATGTCTGCCTTTGCTCAAATAGCTAACACACTAACAAAGCCGCTTGGTACCGCCGCATTTCAGAATCTACGAAGCAAGCTCAAGGTGCTTAAATATCAAACCCCTTGATCTTGAGGGGGAGTGTTAGAGATATATATTTCTGTTAAGAGTTTGTTAGCGAGTAGTTATGTAAGGCTAACAAACAATACAGTTGCAGCCATGTAGTATATAAGACTTGCAATTGTATATTGAAATCATAATGAATACTCTCTCTCTCTGCAATTCTAATAGTTCACTTAATAAATATACTGTGTTTTTAAATTTTTAAATTTGTGTTATTGTAATTTATTTATATAAAACTAAATATTCTCAAAAAGAACAATTATATTGAAGAGAAAATAAAACGGTATTAAAAATAATGTATATTTTGAAATATATTTTTTAAAATATTTTTGTTACTTTTGGGATATACACAATTGTTTATTTTAAGAATCTAGTGTCTTATACAAATTTATATATATATTTAAGACAATTAGTTTGCATGTTAAAAATATTATAAATTTAAAACATTTAATTTAGGTAAATTCTTTGGTACCCATGAGTTTTAGTTGGGTAATAGTACCTTTAGTGTAAGTTGATTTTAATTTTAATTTTTTTAAAAAATAAAATAAAACAAAAAAATGATGTGACATTGAATATCATTATTTGATTGAATAAGAGTATCGGTACCCAACTAAACTCGAGGGTACCGGCCTTTCATTTATATTCTTAACTAATGTAACATATGTTAGAAACTTGGTGGTTTTTAATGTCAAGGGTCTAATTGGAATTTTGAACAAGAAAGGGGCATGTTGGTAAATTGTCACGTTGAGAGTTTCTTCTAACTTTAATCATTTCTCTCTTCTCATTAATGAAAATTAAAAAGGAAAAAAAAAAAAAAAGAGAGGAAGAGGAGGAAAACGTGGAAGGGTTTTCTAACTGATTTCATTGGATTGGTTTTTACATAAAGTGTTTCAGAGATTTAAATAGATTATTTTTTATAAGTTGGTATTTATTTATTTTATATAACCGAAAAATAATTATTATATATATTTTTTTTGGCAAAAAAATATGATTAGATTTGATTAGATTGTTTTTTTGTTAAAAAATATGAATAGATTTGATTAGATTGTTTTTCGTAACTGATTATAGTCTATCATTAATGTCCATAATTGCTATTTTTCTTTATAAATTAAACCTACCCCATTCATAAATCATCAAACAATTTCTCATAAACTAGTTTTGTTCTCTACTATTGTGATTTCCTTTTTCGTTCATTCTTTCTTAAGCATTACCTGAAACAACATGGTTTCACTAATTTGTTCCAACAATGTATGCGGCACTTATGACCGTGCTGGCATCAAGAACATTTGTGGAAAATGTTTCATGGAAAGTCACAAAGAAGATTTTCAAAGATTCTTTAAACAGGAAGATAAGAAGTGCCCTAAATCAGAAGGAATTGAAAGTCAAGTTTTGGATAACTTCAATGTATGTGCTACTATGGCTACTATAACTCTTGATGACTCTACAAACTCAAACATGGAAAAGAAGTAGATTGAAAAACAAAATATATTCTATAGGTTATTAGCATAGATTAAGATTCTTGAGGTGTTATATTTTTTATTGATCAAGAATTGTTTCTCTTTTTACTATCAACTAGTGTCTTACCCGTGCGTTCGCACGGGTACCCGTCTGTCTTGCGCATTGGGTTTTAGGGCACTTTAATAAAATAGGGAAAATGAATATATATGTGTAAGTTCATATAATAAGGTAAAATATTTGAAATAGGTTAAAAATACATGTTGGACCTTATAGTTGGTTAATATATCTAAGTTAATAGGACATTAAAGTTTATTGGGCCTTAGATGGTTAGCCTTGGTGCAGAAAACCTATTTTTATTGTTAGACCTAATATGTTAATAGGCCCACAAAAGAATCCTATTATTGTTATTGTTACATAACGTTGGCATTTAAAATTAAAGTAACGTTGGATTCATAACTCTTCAACGTGTTGGCAATCAAAGAGTCTGTCTTTGGCATTGTTGGTGTAAGAAACGCAGGGTTGGGTGATAAGTGTGAAGAACAAAATGTCGCAGCCAAGAAGGTATGTGCATGTGTTACTGTTTATGTTGTTTGCAGAGTTTATCATAAGATATTCATCCATTTAGAGGTCGCAATGTTGTTTTGATTCCAGTTCACCCGATCGGTTGGAGTTGCAAACTCCATGGAAGCGGCTCACAGTTGAGAGGATACTGAGTGGGTCACATGAGAATGAGGATGTTATGGAGGAATGGAAGAAACAACATGAAAGATTGAATCATGTCGAAGATGCCGGTAAAGTTTCTGTAGAGGCTGCCAGGGTTGTTGAAAATAAAGGGTAATCTTATAGTTTAATTTATTTTTTTGTATTGAATTCCATTTAACCTCCACAAAATTGAATGTGTTTCCGGAATAATGAGTTACAACTTAGTTTAATAAATAGTTTGTATGTTATTGTGTTGAAGGGATGATGGAGATGGGAATGAATACATAATGATATCTTCTGATAGTGAGAGGTAAAGTTTATTTATAAGTGATAGGGAATATATTATAGTTATAGGTATATTGATGCTGTTGTGTTGGCATTGTGCTGTAAATGTGGTCTTAATTTCAGGGAAATGAGTCCTATACAGGAAGAGTTCGAAGAAGCGTACTGGACTCGTGAAGTTCATGATGTAAAGAAGTTTTGCTCAAATGTTATGGTAAGCAGTGTTCAAAGTCTATAGTTGTTGGCACAATGGTGTTATACACAGAAGTAATGTAACTGATATTGTATGTCAATGAGTGCAGCATATTCCTGCAGAAATAGTAGAGAAATGTGGGCTTGCTGGAATGTCAGAGATTACCCTCAATGATGTGGACAACGGGTACCCATATGAGTGCAATGTGAAGAAGAGGCAAAAAAAAAATGAAACATATTTGTATGGAGAATGGTTTGACTATGTAAGGGCAGCTGAATTGAAAGAAGGTGATAAAGTGCACTTTGTGATTTATTACCCGCCAGTGTTAGATATTATGGTAACAGTGGAGCGCAGTGGTGATCGTTGATAGAGCTGTTGGTTAGGCAATGTTTGTGGTGGATGTATAGGGCCGTTTTTTAGCAGTTTGGTTTGTATGGGATTTATCGTTTTGTTTTTTTTTGTAATGGTGGATGTGAACAAAGATTAACAATTATGGCACTATGTATGGTTTTAAATTAAATATTATCAATTTTGGTTGTAAGTTTCATGGAATGTGCCAAATCTGCCATGGTTTTTATGCAAAATTGATTACCATTCTGTTTTAAAATTAAGTATTGTTTATTATAAGTATTGAACAGGATATCTATCAAACTTGATCAGAATAGGGTACCTAATTTCATTATTGTTGGTATAAGTAGGGGTATGGCTCCTGTAAATGGTAGGCTATTAAATCTAAATGGTGAACACACAACAATGGACATATGAATAGTTGAAAATTCAATTTAATAGTATATGTTAAAGAGTAGTACGATAATATTAAATGGTTATAAAATAGTTGTAATGTGTTATATTATATTGGGATGTGAAAGATCAATTGGGTTATGGGCAGTTAATGTTTTTCGTGAGGAATATAAATAAAACGAAAACTGTTTTGAAGTGATGTAAATGCAAAGAAGACTAATTGAACAATTGCATTGAATTCTATTGGACGGTGGAAAAGTTGCAGGTATGTGAAGAGTCCATTTAGAGTGTTATATAAGTAATGTGTAGGAAGTTTGAAAGCACTAAAAACTGAAGCATTCATCATTACTCTGGAACCAATAGTGTAAGCTGGGAATTTCTGAAAAGATGGAAGGAAGAGTTGATCAAGCAATGAGAGGTAAAGGTAAACATATCATTTGAAAGTTTGCTCTGTTACATTTTGAATTTAAAAGTTATATATGGTTGCATGCAGGCGAAGAAAACTCGGTGAACCAAATGGCTGTGGGGAAAGCTGTCACTTCTGATAACTCTGTGTATGTTTGAATTAGCTTATGTTGAGTATACGTTTTATGCTTGAATTTAGAATGTTTGATAACACATTTATTTATTGACCATGTTGTTTGTTTGTATAATGTTCCAGATGCCATGAACCGGTTGTTGAGGATTTTAGTTTCCATGCAGAGCAGCCTGCTAAGTTACAATATTGTATCTGGAAGCAAGATGTGGCCAATGGGAAGATGGCTCAGTCATGTCTTCTTGTAAGTTATTATTCGTTTTAAGCTTATTGTCTTTCCCTATCAGTTAATGGGATTATCTAATGTTGTTTTATATCAATATTGCAGGAAATTCCTGAGCATGTTGTGGCAAGTCGCTGGCTCCATGGAGCAAGGTTTGTAGATTTGGTTGACTGGGAAAGGGAAGTCAGGTATGAATGTGAAGTTCATCATACCGAAAAGGGTCAGATGTTCTTAGGGCGTGGTTGGTACAAATTTGCCAAGGAAAGGTGCCTGCTTGATGGAGACTCTATGGGCTTCAGCGTTAAGGATCCCATCAGCAAGGAGATACTTGTAACAATGTTGAAAAATTGAAAATGATGTAAAAGTTTGTTATAAGTATCTAACTCTTTAACTTTTTGTAATTCTCTAGTGGACTTAGGTCCACCTTTATATTAATATATAAGATTTTGGTATTTAGATGTTATGCTATATATATATATATATTATTTCTGTTACTTGCATTGCTAATATGCTGTTAGTAATATATATTACTGCTGTTACTTGCAATACTAATATTCCGTTAGTAATATATATTACCGCTGTTACAGATTTACTGTGATTAATTTTTAAAACTTAGACATTGTTAAAAACTTCTTTATACACAACATTTGTAGTTTTCTCCCTGAATTTCTTTTCTTCATCATGTATCAGTATTTTGATTCCCTTTTTTGTTGTTACTCTTGACAATGCGACATAAATCTGGCCATGTGTGAATACATCTTTCGGTAAGTACAAACCAACGTTATCCAATGACTGTCCTTGTGATTTGTTGATTGTCATAGAATAGGAAACTATAATAGGGAACTGTCTCCTATTCAGTTTGAATGGCCATGGTGATTGGGATGGTGACATGTCCATTCGAGGTATGTAAACCAAATTTCCCAAACCTTTACCACCCATTATTGAAGCCTCGAGTACATGGGCTGCCATCTTTGTTATACACAGCCTTGTGCCGTTACACAAACCTTCAGCTTGATCTATATTTCTCATGAGCATTATAGGTGTCCCAACCTTTAGTTTTAAGTGATGGTTTGGCAACCCTGATGTTCGGAGGGAACTTAGAAATTCTGGCGTGAGGATATCAACTACTGCTGGGTCATGAATCTCAGACTTGTCAACTGAATTTGCGCTGTAGTAGTCACGAATCTCTCCTGCATTGTTGACTGAACAGAATTAGTAAAAGCAAAAATTAGATTAATATAATCCATTAAATTATATATTTTTGTTGCTTAACCTGGCATCAAGTTAAGTATATGGTCATTGATCTGATCAACAATCTCCAGTGTAGAGGCAAGTATCGCTCGACTTTTAAGGTAATCAACACATTGGAAATTATTTATGAAATCAGGGTATGTGGTATTGACAATGGCCACAATTGGATCATCGAATTCTGTTATCAGAATATCAGGTGGTATGTTGATTTCGGCGGTGCCGTCATTAGGCTCAGATATTCGGCCCTCTCCTATTCTTAAAAGCCAATCTGAAAACTGTGCTATCTCATTTTTGTTAGTCTGTGTTGATCCTGTTCGTAGCCGCATGTTTCTTGTCAATGTTAATACCTCAGCTGAATTCCATATGTAAGATGCATTTATGGCACAGTGTACAATATCGGAACGACTGCCTCTGGGGACGACAGGTAAAATCTGTCTGAAATCGCCCCCGAAAACATCAACCTTTCCACCGAATACATCAGTTGAATTTTTGTCTGCACTCATAACATCTTTCAAATTTCTGTCAAGCGATTCTATTGCATACTTATGCGCCATTGGTGCCTCATCCCATATTATAAGCTTTGTCTGTCGTAACATGTCTGCAACATCATCGTTGAATTCAACCTTGCAAGTAGAATTGTCCATAGTTGGTACCGGTATCCTAAACTTTGAATGTGCAGTTCTACCTCCTGGAAGTAACAATGATGCTATACCGCTAGTTGCAACAGTTAAACATATATCGTGTTTTGATCTTAAAGCAGCTGCGAGTGTTCTCCACATATATGTTTTTCCGGTACCACCATAACCATGAAGGAAGAAAACGGCAGGTTTCTGAGACTCCACAGCGTGGATGATTTTTTCATAAATACGTCTTTGCTCATCTTAGGAACATAATATTGATGGTAGAACGGTGTTAAAATAATTGATTCATAGAATTTCAAAGCGTAAAATAAAATGAATTTAATTGACGCAATAGTTACCTGTAAGAGCAGCAAACAGATTTTCAAATTCTGAGTTCATTGATGCTGTATCATAATTACGCTCATCATATATGAGCCTGTTTCCCAACTGTTCAAGAACATAAGCATCCGGATATGGAATAGGACTAAAATCCTTTAGTGTCCTTCTATTTGCTTGAAGCAGTTTCTCAATTTCTATTAAAGTCAAATTTTGTAACTCTTCTTGTGCGAGGACCAATTCTGCATTGATATGAGAAATTGAGTTATAATACTTTTGGTAAGTCATCTGTAGGTTGTTATTAAGAAATTGTTTTGTTTGCTATTTTATTATGTCTAACAAACCTGGATTTGCAGCCAATGCTCTTTGTGTATGTAAGACACCATCAGATAATAGGAGCCAAGTTTGTTCCCAAACATGTGCAGGGCGATTAACAACACCAGACAAAAGCATGATAACAAACAGTTTTCGAAGAAAATGACCAGTCCCCCAATGACTTGCCTCCTTTATAGTAGCTATGTATTCTTTGTCGTCTTCAAAAAATCCCATTGCAAAGCATGCATCTCTGAATGTATCATACTGAATGTTATCCACGATCCTGATTTCCTCATATGTTGTTGGTCCTTTTGCCACCGTCAACATCATGCGCAGGTAAAACAGTTCACCAGTTGTTGGCGGAACCCATATGAGACGTCCAATGGTGAAGCCTTTTTTCCGCGGTTTCCATTCTCTCTGTTTTTTGTGATAAACAAACTTTGAGACAAATTGACCATAAGTTAATGTTTGTGCCTCTTCATATTTAGCATTTGCCACCAGCCATGCAGTAAACATTGATTCAGTCACACTTGCAGTTTCCAACACATTTTCCATGCGTGCATAATCTGTATAGTATATAGGTTTCTCCCCAACCAAATGATAGAACATACGTTCCACAACTGGTTTTCTGCCATGAATATTGTAAGAGTAAATGCGCCAGCATGCTTCACTGGGAGAGACATACCTGCAGTCGAGATATTGTTGGATTTCATCAACAGGTTGATTGCTATTTGTTGAAACTGCTGCTGTTATTCTGTCATAGCCTTTATTGATATATTTGAAAAGATATTTTATGGAAGTACTCTGATTACACCATTCCATGTTTATATGTGCCTGGTATTTCATAAGAAATCTGGTGTTATATGGAACCACATGTCTGTTGTCCAAGGTGATACCATTTTTTTCAATAGTGAAGGTTTTTGATTTTCTCCTATACAATGGATATCCCTCTGCATCAATAATAGTGTGTTCAATAACCTTTTTGGGATAGTATTTAGAACATCGTCCATTCTTCATACATTGTGAGGTCACGCGCGCAAGGCCACGGGGTCCATGCATCATATGTGCCTTAACCAATTTGTATAAATTGGGATGAACAGTCGGGTCGGGAATTTCAGCAGAAATGATCTTGTCTATGTCAGATGGTGTTGGGTATTTGCTCTGAGGGTGTAGGAATATCAAGATGTGAGCATGTGGCAATCCCCGCTTTTGGAATTCAATGGTGTACATATCTATTAAATTGAAAGTTAGTTTGATGTAATATTTTGGTACTACACAGACACATGATTGAAAAGTAGTATAATTAAATGAAACAACTTACATGCAATCACTTTTCCAATGACATGGTGTTTTGTAATATCATCCATGAGGGTATCAAACTTTATTTTGAAAACTTTTGAAATGATATCTGGCCTATCATGGGGTTGTAGACCTGTGCCTGACAATGCTCTTTTAATTTCAGGCCAATTTGGGTTGCAGGTAAAAGTAACAAATAAATCAGGGAATCCCAATCGACTTGAAATGGCCATACCGTCAAAATATAGTTGATCCATATATCTCTTGCTACCAACAAATGTTGATGGCAGAACAACTCGTTTTCCTCGCTTTTGGTGTTCATTTCTTGTATCGCCATCAGTTTGAGCGGCCAAATTATTATATTTGCCCACTCTTAATTTCGATTGATTATCTCTCAACCAATTCAGTCGTTCGGATTCCATCATAGCATAGCCGTCGACTAAGAATTGTTGAAATAGGCGTCTTGAGTAAAGTAGTGTTTTTGCCTCTTTGCGACGTTGTTGTAACCGGTAAGAAAACCAATCCTTAATGCTTTGACGGTTTCTCCTAGTGACCTCAGTTTCATTGCGATATCTGTGCATTATATTTTTCCTGTAACCATCTTCCCCATAAGGAAATATAAGAGGATACTGATAAGCCAAATATGCTGGGTGAAACTCATCTATTCGTTGCAAACCACCATTGCGGCGCTGAATTAAGATGTCCCTTTTATCAGCAGAATCAATGTCTCCCACAATGAGTGCAGCCACTTCTGAGACAGTAGGTTTGTTGTAAACACGGCCATCTTCGGATCTATCAGAAATAAGCCTGAGTTTTAAATCTGTGAAAGAATTTGTCCTTAAAATATCCCTTGCCATTCTAAAAGCTTTGGCATGAACATTGTGCTCATCTAACATCATCTTGAGCTTTTTGACAACCGGTCGCTCGATGCCTTTGTGTCCCTGTTTATTTTTCACAGCCATGAATAAATAGTTTAACAAAATATTTTTATAAAACAATTGTGTAATTATGTCTGAGCAAGCTTACTTGGAACATTCTGTGTTCAACTTCATTGTCCGTGTCATAGATGTATAATTGAGCATATTGCGGAGGTTGCCCTGTTTCTGGCAGCAGTGTACCAATTCGATGACAGGTCTGACCCTGCAGTCTCAAAGTAGGGGGTCCTCCTCTTTTAGAGTATGTTGTGTCGAACTTCATTCCAGGGGAAGTGAATGAGAATATTGCGTTGTATGTTCGTATGTTAGCCTGGTAGTTTTTACTATCTGAATATGTTTTATTAAATAGAAGATCTTGCAACACCTGTGGAGGTTGTTCAAGGAACGGAAGAACAATTTTTCCTCCACGGCAACAACGATAAAAGCGAGGAGTTGCTGTAATTTTGTGTCTATTCACTTTTTCTTGGTACCACATACATGCTTGGCAGTGTGCGCATTCATAACTTTGGTCGCCAATATCGTAATATTCTGAAAGAAGAAAGCACAATACTGAATATGTCTATTAACAGAAGAAGTGTACATCATTTGGTTATCAGTGTATGATATGGAAATACCTTGAAGATGGGCCTCCTGTAATTGTGCCGGGTCTGAATCTTCGTCAGAGTCGGAACTATTAGAAGAATTTAAATTATTGTCAGAGTTGGAGTCATCATTGTCTTGATAATGAGATTCAACAGACATATTATGATTTGAGGTAGATGGATGATCCATGGACTGAATTGACATATTATAATTTGAAGTAGATGCATGATCCATGTTCTGACTTTGACTAACAATGTTGTTTGTATTTTGAACCCTACTAACTTCAGTACTGAACAAATTTCTCAATCTTTTTCTGTTATCCAAGATTATTTTCCTTCTCTTTCTAGCCATAGCCGTTTCAATAGTGGTTTCATATGTTACAGAGGATGTAAAATTATGATTTAAATGGGAAGTGAGGTTGCTTGATCTGACACGGTTTCGATAATCCCTCTTTGCTTTAAGAATAAGCTTTCTCCTCTTTCTTGCAATGGATGTTTGAGGAGCGGTGTTTTTAACAACATCTGTTTCCATCACAAACACAAAAGTAGGATGAATAATAATACTACAAATAAGATTGATTTGTATAGATTTATGCACACAATATGAGATGTATAGCATGCTACTTCATGGTTTTGAATACTAAAAGTTTACAGTTTCTAATTGAAGGGGAATTGGTGGGTTCAAATGTCATGAATGCAGTGTTGATTTTAATTTTTCTTTCATACTTGAATATATATGAAGTTGGAACTGAATATGAATAGAATGATGGTTATAGATTTAAATTACCACTTATCCCTCCCTTATAACTGTTGTGTGTGTTAAATGTATTTAATTTAATCTATACAGGTTATTTATAATATTTTATTTGATGAATGTGTTACTATTTTAAAAAGACTTTAAGTCAAAACTAATATTATAAGTAAATAGAAACTGAACAGTTAACCCACTTTCTGCATGTACCAAGTACTTGTTTCCTATTGCACTTAATAGAAGTTTAGCATTGCAACTGCCTGCGGTTAGGGTTTCGACAATGGCATCTTCACACGGTGGTCCTTCTGTGCGGATACCCTCTGATGATGAAAATGATTTCAGGTATGAGTAGATAATTTTATTTCACCTTTGCTTTGTTGTACAAAATAGGGTATATTGGTATACAAAATATGGTAGTGTGGTAATAACAGTTAACAGCATTTAGTGATGGGTGTAGTATCAATATAGCTTAATGTTGTATTATGTGTGGTATTTGTCAAGAAATCAAATGTGACTGAATGACTATTGTTGTTTTTTATTGTTGGATTGTATATCCCGTCGTTGCTCGACATATGACTACTGCTTAGTAAAGAATGCTTCATATGCGGTTTGTTTTTAATCCATATTTGATGTTGGAACAGCGATGATCAGGCAATGAAAATCATAGAAGATTTGGTAAAGGAAACAGGGTACGATCCTAAGGTGGAAAGAAAACGCAGGAATAAACAGCGCAATGTCACCCCTGGTCGTGTTGTGTCGAATGTTGATGTTGTCACACAAAATAGCACAAGTGTTAAAAGCAATCCCAATGCAGGACCTATAAAGATAAAAGAGGAATCAACAGACATTGACACAAATGAAATCAAAGTTTCTGAAGTTGGTGAACCAAGTGGATCAAAAGAGGGTAAGAAACAAAAGGGTAAAGTGGTTTAAAAAGCAAAGGTGGGTACAGACATTACTGTAGACAGTTCTACAGGGGCTCAAAAAATTTTCTGGAACACCCATGTTACAAATGCTAAATCTACACAGCAGAATGTAATGGTAAGGAGATATTTGAATAATAGCATCATGTTATTGAAAATGTAAATAGTATATATTGTTAATAGTTACCTTATTTCCTGTATGCAGCATTTCCCTAAGGAAATCGCCAAAAGATGCCTCCGTCGCTTTCAAGATGAAATCAACCTGCTGGATGTGAGGACGAAGAACATTGTTACCTATCAGGTTCACAAAGCTAACTGAAAAGGAATACCCCAGCCATATGAAAAGTACATGGCCCTGGGATGGTACGAATTCGCCAAATCTCTTAACCTGCGTAATGGGGATACAATAGCGTGGAGTATGCTGCGATTCTCTCCGTATATCTATGTGAAGGTTGAAAGACAATGAAGAAACTGCTGCTATTTGCAAACCGTGTACTATACCTGAATTTTAATGGTTATATTATATGTTGGGAATGTTATTTTGGTACATTGTGTTATATATATTCTGCTACATGTTATTTTGTAAGCACTTTATCCAAAATGGGAACACAGTAATATTGTGACCATTAGAAGATCTAATATATAATCGTTTTCGGGACAAATTTTTTAAGTTCTCCTATTATATTCTATTAATCCGCTCTGATATGCTGTTAGTTAAAATGAAATCTGTCCCATAATATTGTATCAACATTATACTAAGATCAGACATAAAATTATTTATTGATAGTTAACATAGTCAAATGTTAAAAGTTCTGGTGTTTGTTTGTGAGGCACAATCCATGTTTTAGTTTACAATGTAATGACAGAAAGCTTAGATTTTGCTAATCCAAACAAACCGTTCTTTGCGACATCATTATTGTAACTACATGCAGTAGAATATTCATTAGTATATTACGGTCAATTTCGTACTTTCTATTGTAAGGTTTATATCGTCGAAATAATAAAAAAGCAGCACCCCGTTATAAGAGGTATAGTTAAAATGGAATGTTTGATATATGATCAAAAAGAATCAAAATAATTAATAATAGTATATATAATATGTAGTTGAATTTGAATCATTTGAATATAATAAGCCACACAAACCATTGATAATTCTTAAATCAAATTGAACATAACAGAAGCACATAGCCAGTATTCATGCACTAATTATTACAGAAAATGAAATCACACACATGATTAAAAGCAAAGGAAACTAACATTCAGTTTTTATAACAAACACCTAAGCAAAACACACACGAAATAAAAATAGATCTAATCAATCTTCTCCATTTTAATTATCTTCTTCAGCTTGTTTGATGACAGTTCTCCATCATGTAATCCGTCCAAATCAGTGGATTCACTTGATGCAGCAGGAAGATGCCTCTTACCACCAGGTGTGACAGCATCAGGCTTGTGTTCAGATGTAATTTCCAGGTCCTGCAATGCCACGATGAAGACTATTAGTTAGGAATATTGATATAAATGTAAGTAGGTAAGTGTTAGGAATATTGATATAAATGTAAGTAGGTAAGTGTGTTGCAGTGAGACTTACTGTAACCAATTCACAGTCTTCATTGGCATCTGTTTTAGCCTCATCAACACTCTCTTTAATCTATATATTGTTAAACACAGTTTTCAATATAATATAATCACAGGAAAAGTAAAAAAATGCATACACAGTTTAAAATTTCTACCTCCAGAGTCTCAGGTACGACAGTTTGGATTGGAATAGGTTCCTTGAGAATTTACCAAAGAAAAACAAAATCAGGCAAAAAATTGTTATAATATGAAGTCCTCTTTTATAAAACAAATGTCAGTTTATTAAAGCTGACCTCATCTGTTCCCCATTTTTCCTTAAGTTGCTGGATAATAGGATCATTTTTTATAATCATAACGACGGAACAGTTCTTCCAGCGTGGATGCCACTTAACCTTCATAGCCATTTCCAACTTCAACAACTGATCAAGTGCTAACGGAAAGTCCAATGGATCAGTAATTCCAGCCTATTTAAACAACTGGCCATATTAGTGTACACAGAGTATTGGAAAGTACATTCTAATTCGTCTGCACAATATAAATATAACCTGAATCATAGTGTTACGAAGTTGCGATGCAGATAAACCCAACAACATTTCACATTCTCTGTTCCAGAAAACAAAATTGCAGCTTTTGCCCCCGTGAGTAACCTCAATCTCAATCTTATACCTGAACATCATAAGAAGTCGTTCCGTCAAAAAAGCCGACAACAAAGAAACATCACAAACATGACAGAAACAACATCTATTAGGTGAGAACAACTAAAACCTAAGGACTTCAGCCATGGTTTCATGACCACCTTCACACTCAAAGGGGGGGCTGTCCCCACGCGCTATAGATTGACACATATGACAGGCACGATAGTACCATCCAAACGGAGATGCTACTAATAATTTTGTTGTAGCGACAGTAGCACAAAATGTAACCTGGACAAATAGACGCCAAAATCAGAAACATGTGACGCACTAAACAATGAGGTTAGAATTATGATAATATAGGAAAATAGAAAGACATACACCCGTAAGTTGAATAATCTCAGCAATAGGCAAAACAATAGCCTTTGAGAACAATTTTTGCACAGGAGTGAGCTGTTGATTTTCAGAACTTTGGGAGGAATATTGGGAATTCCCTCCAAGTTGTTCAGACAGGGATACCCTGCTCTCCTCAGGCATTCTGCAGAGCATGGATCATTATCAAATTCATACATGAAAAAAATAATTGCACAAAATGGATGACACTATCAACATACCTATCAATAAAGTCTTTCATGACAGGAAAATCAGCATCAACACATAAAAGGGTCACATTGTAGGTGTTTGTCACAGACAGAGGATACTTTCCTGCAAATTCAAATTATACCTTGTCAATATATTTATCACAGATTTTGTAGTTTTAGTATTAATTTAAAAAATAAGTCATGGAATAACCTTCTTCCTTCACTTTGGCATACTGAAGCAACACAACTGTAGGGAGTGATTCAGCAACCCTAACTTTGTTAAAATTGATGAACTGATCCGCGTATGATTCCCACAGAGTGCAGTTCAACATGTTGTTGCTAAACCATGATCACAACACATTAAGATATATAACATGATTCATATATCAGGCAGTCTAATGTATAAAAAAACAAACCTGTGGTCACGCAACATCATGCTAATTTGCTGCTTCTTTGCACCCGACTCAGTCTGTGCATAACCAATACTATCCACCATTCCAACGACATCTGAAATAAATTTATTAATTTCACACGGCTAAAATGCATCAAAACATGAGATAATAAAACAGCCAAAAACCATACTCACGAATCAGAACATGTTTGTCAAACCTCCCTGTTATGATGTCGGAAAAACTTGTAAATAAAATCGATTTCGGGGGTATCTCATGTTTGTCTTCATCAAGAACAGACGTTCCAGCAGTAAACTTTATCATATATTTGTGTCCCGATGCCCTGAACGCCAGAACATAAGGCACCACCTTAAAATTAGATACAGTATAAGTATGCCCTAATAAGCATTTTTCGGTGAACACCGACACATGCGGTGCTGGAACAACAACATGAATATCATCTCCCTGCAGCAGAAACCAAAAAATGATTCAAACTATACAAACATAGGTAAATGATAAACATACTGAAACATAAACAGGGTAATCACCAATTTGTCAACAAAGATCATTTCAAAATGTTCCTTGTTGTTGGAGACAACATTCCATCTGTGGTGAATCCTAACAACAATCTTCCAAAGCTCTTTTCCATCATTGATCTCTGCTATTCTCTCAACAGGCCTTGACATGATAATGCAAATTCACACTGCACTGAATGATAACCGCAGAAGTTAGCAAGCATGGAAAGAGAAGAATGAAATCACTGATAAATAGGCAAGCCATTTAAACAGGTAATTACTGCAATTGTGCAGTTTGGAACGTGGATAGGCACACAATAATGGACCTTACATAACTGCAACAGCACGAGAAGCTGGGAGGGTGAAACTCCCACAGCAATAACTGCCGCAGCCCACCATGCAGATGAATGATCAAAAATTCAGTATTAACCGCCAAAGCTGATGTGGATTAACCATGGAACATATGCTGATGTGGATAGCCTAAGAAAGTCTCAAATGGTAGACTTTTCTTATATGATAGATATATGAAGTGATGTTATTATCTTCTTAATGAATGTATAGTAGTGCTATTGAAAAGTTACATCAAGAAAAGAAAATAGTTATATCCAAATTTATTTAAAATTAATTAAAATTCTTAATATACGTCTGTTAATAAAACTTTTCAAAATATTTTTCTATATTTTATTTATGAATTCAACATTTAAAATCATTACATAACCTCTATCAGTAACATCAATTTAAAGTGGATAAATAAAAACTGAATCACAGTATTTTGTTATTACATTAATGCTGTATTGCATAAGTAAGTTTACATTTTAATGAGTTTTCTTGGGTGTGAGTACCATACCCAAATGTAGTTTAGTTATATATTTTTTAAGATCTTGGTGGAAAGGAGTATCCTTTTCGGTTCTAAAAAGGATGATTCTTCTAATTGATGTGTAGTAGGGATTGTTAAGAAGATTGGAACATATCTCTAGACTTTTTTTTAGGTAGACCCTTGGATAAGGAGTATACCCCTTAAGACAAAGTTTAAGAGACTTTACACCATCTCCCGAAGGAAAAAATGACATTGTCAGTGAGATTGGTACGTATGTGGGAAGAAGGGGGGATTTCTTGGGACCTTAGTTGGAGGAGACCATTCTGCGTTCATGAAGAACCCATGGTCTCTGATTTCTTCTTTGTTCTGCATGAGGTTAGTTTAGTGAGGTGAGTGATAGGTGGGTTTGGAGACATGTTAGAGATAATATATTCTCTATGGCTTTTGATTATCTAATTGAAGTCGCCTTTTCTCTTCACATGTGGACTCTTTATCTAGGGAGAATCCAACTTTTTCCCTTATTTGGGATACTTGGGCTCCCTCTAATGTGGTGGTATTTTCTTGTTAGATTTTGCAGGACAAATTTCTAACTAGGGGTAGTTTGTTCAAGTGGAAGGTCATTTGTTGACCCGAAGAGTATCTCTTGTATATTTGGTGAAGATTGGCTTGAATCAACCTCTCATTTATTTGTTACATGTAATCTAACTTCTAGGGGTTGATATAGAATATTTAGGCGGTTAGTGGTTCCGTTGGCTATTCCTAGGAAGTTTGCGCTTCTCTTTGAATTTCTTTCTTTAAGTGATAGGGCTATGTATAATGGAGGTTTCATTTTGATTTGTAATGTAGTGATGTGATCCATCTTGTTAGCATGCAATAATAAGTTGTTATCTTAATTGTCAACAAAGATGAAATAGTTGGAGGATAAGATATTTTTTTTTGGCTTGGAGTTGGTTTCTTAACATATCAATATCAAACTCTCTCTCATTCTTCTACTGGCTTTAGAACACTAGTCTTTTTGTTAGTGTCGTACCCTAATTTTTTTCCAAGATTTTTAAATTACTTTTGCATACCATTTGCATTAGGTCAAGTATTACTTCATTTGAAATTGCAAAAATATTCTAAACACACTACATGCATTATATGTGAAATGTATTGTTTAAAATTCATTAATTTCAAGATAACTCCACTAAAAGTCAACCAAAATACAAAATAAGCAATATTTAATTATTTGAATAATTTCGTGGTGTGTATCATTCCAAATAACTTCCTATCATTCATTATATGAATTTTTCATCATTCCAAATCAAAATTAAACATAAAAATAATGTTAAAGTTGACTAAAACATTCAAATTATTTTGATTGATAGGGCTGGCTTGCTCCTCCTATTTTTGTTTGGCTGATTTCGTCTGGGCCTCCCTTGTGGGCTTGAGTGCAATTCTTTTTTGCACCCCCATTTCCTTTTTGTATGCTTTTTATTTATTTATTATTTTTTTGCTTTTATTTTTAGAATAAGGGCCTTAAGCCCATTTAATTTTTTATTTTTTCAAGCTCTTGTATTAATAGTGCATCCCCTTCCCTTTTATTATTTATTTTATTTTGTGTATTTTTTTATTTCCTTTAGTTGATGCACGATTGATAATTGATAGTTCAAAAGATAAAATAATCTTAAAATTAACTTTTCAAAAATACTAAAAATTAAAGATGCTTGATCAACATCAAGTACATCTTTAAAATCACGCCAAAACCTTTCCTAACAAAAAATCAATCGCTTAATATCCATTCGCAAATAAAATCAATCTTTTAACAAAAAATGTTGGATCAACATTAAGCCATTTTTTAACCATTTCGCAATCAAATTTTTATCGATTCAAAAATCAAACGCTTGATCAACATCACGTTCATTTTCCAAACTTAAGAAATCTTCAAATGTGCGAGTAATAACATTTTTCGCTTGAATGTGATTGAGGCATAATCTTCGAGAATCTAGATTATGTTTTATCCATTCTAAATGTGATGGACACACAATGTTCCTTACTCCCAAGGCTAGGTAGCAAGCAATGTTTTTCTCTCGGATGCAATCTGGGAATCTTTCGCTAAAATCAACAACCCACAAACATTTGCTACCCATAACTCATAGCCTTGAGTTTCCCATTGCACCTGAGAATACGTAAGAGCGAGATTCAGCTTCTTGTCGGGCACCATAATAAACAACCTAATTTACCCCTTTTCTTTCTTTATACAATATCCTGGAATAATAAGAAGAAAGACAATAAACAAATCCTAACACTCTTTCGCAAAATTAACTAAATGGCTTCTGACTTTCCGTTGTGTACAACGGATGTGAGGGGTGCTAATACCTTTCCTTCGCGTAATTGACTCCTGAACTTGAGTTTGATTGCGAAGATTATTTTTTCGTTCTTCAAGGGTTTAATTGACATTTTCCATTTCCTTTTGGAATAAATAGATTTCGGTGGCGAATCTGCTGTATTTTGAATGTTCGTTACGCTTTGGTATTTATCACGCTATGATAGTTGGCGACTCTATTGGGAACCTTAAGAGATTCAAGCCTAGTTTAATTAACTTTGTGATAAATGTTAGCATTGTTTATATGCTATCCTTTACTGTCTTTGGATCGTTTATCTCTTATGTTTTATTTTTGTTGTTTCTTTATCTGATGTATAATTCTTATATGATGTGGATAGGATTTTTTGGTTGCTTGTACTTCGAGCGGAGCTCTACACCCGAGCTTGGAGAAAAAAAACTAAGCTTAAGATGGTGTTTGTATAATGTTGACCTTCGAGACGTAAGACTCATTTGGCTGATATGAAGACCCCGTCTAGAGTAGATCCTCTTCAAGGTATTATTGTCTAATGAGTATTCGTGTTATAACGGTAATATTTTCAAATAGGATTTGAGACTCTAGGGACCTTTTAGAACCCTAAAATTTTTTGTTAGGGCCGATGGTTGTGTAGCATCGACCTACTTAATGTAGGTACCGCTTGGTTGACGTAAAGACCCAACTCAGAATATATTCTCTTGAGAGTATTGTTGTCTTATGAGTAGTCATTATGAAGACAATGTTTTCAAATAGGGTCCATGACTTTGAGAATCATGTCTAGAACTTTGGAGTCGATGGCTGTGTAGTGTTGACCTTCGAAACGTAGGACTCATTTGGTTGATGCAAAGACCACACTTAGAATAGATCCTCTTGAGGGTATTGTTGTCTAATGAGTAGTCATTATTGAGGAAATATTTTCAAATAGGATCCGTGACTCTAGGAACCTTTTAAACCCTAGAGCCTGCCTGTGAGGGGATTGTTGGTTAGATAGATCCTAAAATCCTCCTACCTCGAGAAACTACACGTGAACATTTTGAAATTGTATCATACGTGCCATTATGCATCCATGCATAACATAACATTTCATTTCATAAAAAACATTTTGCATATAAAAAAACTCATTCAATTCCTTTCCACTCTTTCCATCCTAACAGTTAACAAAGCAAGTTGATTACATAGCATTTGCCTCGAACTTGAAGTATGTTTTGAAAACCCATGGACGAACTTCAGCAAGGCCATAAATTGTTAAGAGAGGAGGTTAACCATTTGAAAAAGCCAGATGGGCCAGATCATGAAAATCCTACAAGTTTTATTAAAGGGATGCAATCTTCCACCAATTGTTACAGCTGAAATGGTTAATACCCAAGGTCATTGGAGTCTGAATGAGAACCAAAATCAAATCAGAGAAACATGGCTCCATTCGGCGTGATTCCCATATCATACATTCAGATCTACCTGTTCTTGATCTAGAACTTATTGGTGACTCCTCTGTCTAATGATCCTTTTTCAGCACCATATCCAGCATGGTACAACCCAAATGTGACATGCAAGTACAATGAAGGGGTAGTGGGACATTGCCGAGATACTTGCATGGAACTCAAGGATAAAATGCAAGAGCTGATCGGCAAAAAGATGATTAATTTCAAGGAGAGTAACCCGAACGTCAAGAGAAACTCTTTGCCAGGACATGGTGAATGAAGCAAGCATGAGAAGTTATCTCATAAAGCTAGTGGATCACACAGGAAAGCTCATCATCGATGTTGATAATCATTAGGCTATTGTTTTCATTTTCATTTTCAATTTCATTGTTTGTTAAATTCTATTTACTTTTAAGTTTGTTGGTTTTTGAATAGTAATATTAATGAAATGAGCATGCATCTTTTGAATTAATCATTTCATGTTCATTTGTTTTTCTTCTTTCCTTTTTATCTCATAAAATAAATAAAAAAGAGAGAAAAAGAAAAAAAACAATATCAATATTTCTTCAACCTCAATTTCTTCATCAGCTTTTTTTTAAGCAAAGATTGGATGTAGGATGGTGTAAACAAATGCTCAAAATTGCTAAAAATTTGATTTTTAATAAAATTTTGTTGATAATGTAAGGCATCGCTTCAATTTCCAAACACTAAGGAGTTAAGGAGGTTTAACCAGGTACATGGTAGTTCTTAGTTAATTTGACCGTGCATTCAAATTTCAAGAGAAAACATCCCATATGAGGTTCAACCACATCTTCTTCGTTGCACACGTTATGTAGTATTGAAGACGTAGTGAAAATTCAAATGCTAGGAAAACATTTAAAGTAAACATTAGCAACTTTCTCGCCTCATGTGTTCATCTTCTCTAGATTGATACTTGGAGGAGATCCATATATCTTTTTCAAAGTATCCCACATTTTCTTGAAGGTTTTACAATAACGAACATCAAGAAGGTTGTTATCCTTTAAAGACATTATTGTGAAAATTTTGGATTTAAGATCTATATCTATTTTTGCCTTTTCTTCTTTGGTCCAAAGAGAATAAGGTTTTTTCGTTTCTTCATCATTTACTTGATGAGTAGGGTAAATCAGACCATTGATTATGATTTTCCACAAATCATGATTAATACTTTGAAGAAGTATTTTTAATCTCTTTGTCCAAATATCTAAACTATATATTTTTACAAGGTGGTGGTGTGTTTAAAAATGATCTAGTGTTGGAAGTCATCTTCCTCCTGGGACGATTAGTCTTTAAACAACAGTTAGGCTATGATACCACTTGTTGGATTCAAGACTTCACACATAAGAGGGGGGAGCGGGTGAATTGTGTGGTTTAGAAAAACAGGATTTTGAAAATTTTCAGCAAGTCAAATCAGAGTTTGAAAATATTTTCTAATTCTAATTAGCGAAAAGTAAATATATATAAAGTGCAGAAATTGAAAATTCATATGATGGAGAACACAAAAAATTATAGAGGTCCAGTTAAAAACAAAAAGGACATACTCCTCTACCAAAGACTTGGTTTTGAGAGTTTTCAATAATAGTTGAGAGATTTTAGTAGAAAATACTCACGAATCCCCTTATATAAGAAAATGATGGTTGTCCTTCAACCAAATGATACAAGACGATTGATATGGGTGTTTGCGTCTTTTCTCTAATAACTTGTTGAAAGTGAACTGACCAAGCTTTCTTCCCAACTGTAGATAAAAGCAGTTAGTCTTTTCTCCACGAACACAGACCTTGTAGCGATTAGTATTCAAGTTCCAAATATCTGAACTCAATTTTGGAACAAATTATCAAAACTAGATAATCCTCAACTTATATATATATATATATATATATATATATATATATATATATATATATATATATATATATATATATTGGAACAAATAACACAATCACAAAGAATAAGCTTTTAATGAGTTTAACTTAAAACCACACATATGATCTCTCTTTGAACAATATTCAACCAAAATTTATAAACACAATTACCTTGGTGAATTTATACAACTCTACCTTTTAGAATTACAATGATGACCTCAGTCACAAATGGTACTTTTCTCACAAAAGCATTTGGCTATAAGAGCTATTGAGAGAAAGTTAAAATAAAACTTAGAGAGAGTGTGCGTGAGTGTCACTACATAAATTCGTGTTTTAGATGATTTGAAATAAGAAAGGGAGCCTCTATTTATAGGCTTGAGGTTCCCTAAAAAAGAAAATAGCATTTAAGCCAAAAGCTGTTATTTAATCGATTGACACTATTTCTAATCGGTTAATTTTTGAAAATCAATCGTATATTAGTTCCCAAAATGGAAAAATAAGATATATAGCCATTGTATAAAAGTTGTGTGCATTCAACTTACCTTGTGCCTTAAGTTCGCGCCAATCTAATCGGTTAGCATTTTTCTCCAACTGATTAAATATAGTTAAAAATTCTTTTATGGCTTTTTCACTGCTCCCATCCTGTTCTATACAACTTCTATATATTTTTCAAAGTATTTTCGTTTGGTAAATCATTTGAGATAAATGTTTAGTGTTTGTATGTGCTTATAGCTATGTACTTCTATGAAAAAGTCTATTTGCTTTTACATAGTTTCACCTACTAATTTAAGACATTTACTCTAAGCATTTTTCGGTTGTAATCTTTTTGCGTTGACACTTGCTTGAGATCTCTTGAGGCTTTTGATAGAATCCAATTTGTTTGCCTTTATCTGATAGTCATGTTTATCAAACCTTTATATTCATGACTTGCATCTTTAACTGCTTAAGTGCATTGTATGACTTATCATTGGTTGCATCTTTATCATGATCGATGTCTATGTAATTTTTTTTATAGTTGTCATCATCAAAATATGTTGTCTTGATAAAAAGTCTATTACCTGCAAAATAAGGTTTCACACGAGGTACTTTTCACAATCGAGCATCACAACCTAAGTCATTGATCATAACCTAACTTTATCTTTTCTAATCCTTTTAACTTTGCCAAGATCCTAGGTTAAAACACATTCATTCTCATAAAGTTTGATCATTTACTGTTAATTTAATGCATGCATACCATAATATAAGTTATATAGCATCTAAGATAGCTTAAAAATCATCAAACAAGTGATATTTTATATACAATCAAGCATTATAGTAATATATGATCAACTACAATATACAAAGACCACACGCACACACAGGCCCGACCCAAGGGACAGACAAGCTAGACAATGGCTCACTACTAATGCATGACGTTCAGTATCTTTCAAAGATCAAATGGAGAGATATACCACTTCACTTCCAAAAACCAAACACTCACTCATCATACATGTTCCTTATTGATGGTAGCAATGAAAGTAATTAGCATACTGCTACGAGTTGTCAAACATAAAACACCAATAGAAACTTTAAAGTGTGTGATACTTTCTTAAGCCAACAATATGAAGGCAAAAACTTAATATGAAACCTGGAAATATGCATAGTTAGTATGCTTGTTGGTAACGTATGGGAATGTAAATGTATTGATAATTCACAAATTAGTATAACACGTCCTGACTACAAAGCAGAAGAAAAAATAATTGCAAAGTTGCAAACTTAAAAAGTAAAAAGTATGCAATTTGAGGAAGAATAGCATAAGTAGCAAGTTCAGGAGCTACATTAGGGTTCACATTTGAACCAATCCAACCTTCCGAAGCACCATAGTCAGATGTCAACAAAGGAATTTCTCCAGCATAGTGTCTTAAGTTTTTCAAATAAGGCTCCATCGAACCTATCATGATCCCTTGAATATTCTTAACATTAGGGAAAAGTTCTTGGATCAATCCATACTAATTACTTAATCCCGTGCATTTTTTATTGATCAAATTAGCTTGTTCGGGATTTGGTTTTAACAATTTAGACATAGCAGCTATAATAGATGGAATTGTGATTCTACTACTAAGAACACCTTGTTTGATATCAGTAACGAGTTCTTCCCAATCTTGTTCAAATTGTCTGAAAGCATAGACAATGCTATGTGCAAATGTTGAAGAAATTGAATGAAGTTCTTCTCTAAAAAGAAGTCCACATAAGAGGTGGCAATAGAGTGATTGGTGAAAATCAGGACTGAAGATAACATCGTCTGGACTACAATTTGGAGATTTAAGAGCCTCCAATAATGGCTTATAACCAGGACTTTTAAACAAATGTTCCGTCGCTGATCCAAACACCACACCCCCTTTTATTTGTGTAAAATTGTTGCTGTATATAAAATTCATAGCTTTGCCATCTCGAATAGGAAACTCCCTATAAAATGGAAATTGTAAGTTTCTGTAAATTCAAATTAGTGCATGGTATCTGTTACAATGTTGTGTGTACTGAAAATGTCAATGTTGCTATAAAGAAGTTAGCACCAACAATTTAAATTGAATTAATACGTAACGGACACCAGACATTTCTTTAGTACGAGGAGTCGATTCTACCTAGCAAAAAAAATCAAGTTGAATTAAAAATAAAGTATAATAGCTACTTCTATAGGCGAACGAGGTTTGATAAATATGGACCGTGGTTTCAAACACTTCATCATTCCATGGAATAAATTTTTGTTTCCCTTGACTAGTACCTGAACTGCAATGGAGGAATAAAATGGAAAATCTGCACAAGTTTGCTTAGCCGAGGTCAAGCGCGCTTCAATAGGCTCAAAATAAGGATGAGAAAAATCATCAATTTGGTTTTCATTTAGTCATTGTTAGATAGAACATTGAATAAGCTTTCCAACGCTTCGAACCGAGCGCAATTCGGAGTTACGGTTCTCAAGTTATGGCGAAAACAAAATTTGATTTTTTCTGTTACTCGCTTAGCGATCTAATCTCGCTAAGCGAGCTAATCTCGCTAAGAGAGATTGCCTGAGACAGCAGCTCGTTAAACGGGACAAAAATCACATTTTTTAGGTTATGTTTTGGGGTATTTGTTCCCAACTCATCAAACTCTCATTTTTAGGTTAGATTAGGTTAGAAAACAACTATGAAGCTTGCATTTGGATGATTAGAGGTGGATTGCTCATCAAACGGTGCTGACAAACTGGGAGATTTTTGGTTTATTTCTCTTCTTCTTTGTGTTTTCTCTTATAGTTGGGTTTTGTGTATGTATTTACTTTGAACTCATGTATATTTGTCGCCCATGACGTTATATAAAACTTGCTTTATAAATCTGTGTTGATTGTTGTCTTAGATTTTTGCTCTGTGCTCGGGATTTGAGTTTCTTTAGAGATAAACTTTTTGAATCCTTATCTAGGATGATTATCTGTTAGTTTCTGAATTCTAGAGATAGATTTAGAGCTGACAATCACTTGTGTATCTGTCCTTAATGCTTTTGTGTTTGACTGGCGCGCGAGAGATCGCCGACGTGAGAATACGGATGTTCTTGGGACTTTGTGTTAGAGATAACCTTAGTTGTGAGTTGATCTCGTAGGTGCTCCAAAGAGGGATACTGATGTGAGGGATACATGATGACAAAGATGAGTATCGTAGGTTCAGTATAACTGGTCGATAAGTTTAAGTTTGTGAGAAGTAAATTATATACAATGCTTGATAAATCTTATCTTTCCGAAGAATGAATTCTTTTTGTGTTAATAATTACTTTTTCGTTTTTATATTTTTGTTCATTCAATCTCGAGCTCAAAACCATAGAAATCGTTGAATGGCATTCTACAACCATCTATGTGGACACGATAATTGTAACACCCTTCTAAACCCCCGATAAATTAAATAATATTTTCAGAGTAAACATGTAATTAAGAGCGTTACAATTATCTCATATAAAATAAAACATCTGTCATGCTGTTCTGAGGAACATAAACAATTGCAAACATGTTTAAAACACAGCGGAATACTTTATTAGTTGAATAATCAAAACCATCATCTACCATGTTTAAGGCATAACCAACATTATTCAACAACAAAACCAAAACTAGAGTTATCATCCAACTCTAGACACACCCGTCCCCCAGTGTTACAAGAGCAGAGCATGACACCGACACAACCGAACTAAACGAAGTAACTCTACGAGTTATCCTCACCCAGCACAAGCCGCTAATCCTTAATCTGAAAAATAGTCAACAGTAAGGGTGAGTCTCATTCGCAATTAAACAATGTTATCAGTTCATAAACGATAAAACATCAACAGTATAATATTCACCCAACATCGACATATATTCAGGCTATACACACATACATCAAACACACAACATTATAACATTGGACAACTTCCATTCATGTTATAATAAATCAAACACCTAATGCAATGCAACTACATGCATGTGGTACCAATCATGGGACGAACCCATCTCACCAATCCACCATCGTCAAGGATACGGCGACACCCACTCACTAATTCCACACAATGGGAATTAGCTACCACTGATCCACCATCGTCAAGGATCAGCCACATAATGATTATGAAATGCATGTATCAACCATAACATGCTCATCATCCACATAGGCCAACCAATGTCATAATCATCAACCAATATAGTAATCAATAGCCACACACACAGTTATGCTATTCCCAACCAAATAGAATAAATATTTTACATCAACAATATATGTATAACAACACCAATTACAACCACAACATCATAACAGATATAACATCCACCACACAGTGCAACAACAATAGCACCTCTCACAATCGTGTATCAAGTACAACAAATCAACCCAACAACAACAGAGCATTTACGTCATCATTCATCAAAACACATGATAACCATATTTTCCATGAACAACATCCATTTGCATAACAAGCAGGAGCAATCACATTATAACAACACATATCATTGCACATATTCAATTATGCAACCAACAATTTATTGCACCTCATCAATTATGCAAAACAAGAATAAACCACATTTGGAGAAAACGATACTTTTCAAAATAAAATCAAGTTATTGTTGTTTTATTTATTTCACATGGTAGAGCATTCAATTTAAGGAACAACTTCCAAAACGGCGTCTAAAACGGATTTACGGTTCAAAAGATACGAATTTTTGAAAATAAATTTTTTTTCGTAAAGGCTGCAGCGTAACGGGTTACGAAAAGGCGTAACGGGTTACGAACAACAATTTTTCAAAAAAAGCTTCAGCCGTAACGGGTTACGAAAAGGCGTAACGGGTTACGAAAATAATTTTCAAAAAAACAGTTTCAGCCGTAACCGGTTAAGAACAACACCGTAACCGGTTACGAACTCGTAACCAGCCCAAAAACCCCATTTTTCACATCCGTAACCGGTTACAAATGTAACCGTAACCGGTTACATCACCTGTAACATCCAAATAAGCACTTTTGACAGCAACTTATCCCCATCCAACACAAACCAAATCGAATCATTTCGACCATACACGAAAAACATAATCAATTCACAATCATTCCATGTTATTTCACGTCTCAACAACACATCCAAACATAATCAAACATCACGATAAGCATTTACACATAATCTATCAATTTGAACCTGAATGTCAAAATCCCAACCTAGAACATACTTCTCTATTGAGTCAATACCATACAAATCTTAATCCTATCATCTACAATCCGATAATAGAGGTTAATCGGAAGAGTCCCCCCTTACCTTAGCCAAGAATATGGACTTTTCCCCTTCTTCTCCATCAAACCCGTAAGCCCTTTTTCTCCAAATTCAGCAAGAATCTCCAATCTTCAAACTCACTTATCTCCCTCTTCGAGAACCTCCCTGACACGAATTAATATATCAAATCGAAGGAAATTTCGTGTAGAATCCGAATCTTCAAGAATTACCTGATTTGGAGTTACGAGCAGGAAGTTATGACCCATTTTGTGAAGGCTTCCAAATAGTTGCGAAAATAGCTTTTGCCCATGAGTTCTTCTTCTCTCCCTCTTAGGTTTACCTCCTATATTTCTCAATTTCCTCTTATTTTCTTGTTTTATGAAAACATAACATAATTTAGTATTGGGCTCCTTCACACTAACACCCCCACATTACTAACTCCACCAATGGCCCAACACTACATTTTATTATTTCTCCCAACATAATTCCAATAAAATGCTAATTCAAATTAATTAATTTAAAACTTAATTAATTTAATTAAATAAGAAATTTTGGGATGTTACAACTCTCCCCCACTAAAAGAGTTTTCGTCCTCGAAAACATACCTCAAGTGAAAAGTTCCGGATAGGAGTCCTTCATCTGGCTCTCTAGTTCCCAGGTAACATTTCCCTAGTCGATCCTCAAAATTCATCTAACATATCCAACAGAAAGCATGTCTCATGCATCCAATCTCAGCTCTTAAGTCACATTCGACCACCCCAAAAGTATACCACTCTTTATATCTCAAAAAGGTTAACAATAATAGAACATCGGGATACAACACATACAATGCGCCCAATAATTGAATATTATAATTACACAACCATGGTATGACCACACCTGATCAACACTGGAGTGATGCATTCCACCTTCCGAACGTACCAACCTTAGATACACTCTTCCACTTGAGATATAAAATAATACTTACACTTTTCACCAACTGCTTCCTTTAAGAAACTCAATAATAGTATTCCTTTATCATTGGATTTCAACCATCTGACTCCTCTTAAGTCACACCAGCAATTATCCAACATATTACATTCCGCTTTTGATGCACTATTCTGATTACTCATTACGATCATCATCACCAATTAGATTTCTTAGTTTTACCCAATTTCGAATCTCTTTACAAATTCATTTAAAATCCTCCTTGACCATTCATAGCACTAATTTACCACTTAGCCATACTTACACGCACTCAAAACAAATTCCTGAGTTACCACATCTATTAAAACATTCCAACCATCGGAACGAGTACACCCAAGTAATTGTAATCACACTCATTAGCATTAATATACCGTTGCCTTCAAAATAGCTCAGACTGAGTCTCGCTCTTTTCTAGGAATTAAATCAACTTCGTCCTTCATAGAGTATAATTCCTCATTATATCTGGAATCTACAATGTCACCTTAATAACAACACAAAATTATTACAGCGTCCTATAATATCAACTCTTCGTTTTAATTTCGTCGAATCCATACTCGTTTAACTACATACAACCATAATAACATATTCATTATCTTGGCAATTATTCAAAATAGTTATAATTCTTCGACACGTCATCCTTACATCCACTGGGTTCTAAATCCAATATATCGATCAATACACATTCTCTATGTAGGCTCCTGACATATCAATTCCTCACTTCCCACAAGTAGTACTCGTAACACCACTCCACATCACACTTTCGCTGTGCGACTTCGATTACCCGTCTTAAGTCACCGTACAATATGTTGCACTTTTTCATATTCACTTTTTCATAAGTTCACACATCATGGTGAGTGATTATTCTCACGGCTTAGTATTCATCACATCTTATACCATTAAAGTAACAAAACAAGCTCATCTCATTTATATGATTCCGTCTACAATCAACAAGAGATTAAGGGTGATCAAGTCCTCAATTTGTCAATAGATAGCCGACAATCATATTTAAGCATAAACTGTTGTTACTACATAATAGTGTCCTTTCTGAGTTTGTACTCAAACTCATTAACATCATCATAGTCCAATAATTCACTACGGTGTCCTTCTTCTAGAATATTCTTTCGAAGTTCAGCAACATCAGGAACACAATTCTGTCACCAAACCTCAGTAGACCATTCTTGTCAACTCCGAATTCACCGCCTATGCCTTGATTAATCAAAGTCAACTTATCAATCAATTCAACATCAGCTTTTTGACTTTCTCTAATCTCGTCAAGAATATCATTAGTCAGCTTTAGCATACCCAATCTAACACTATTAGGGGTGCCTTCACATACCAAACTCAAATCTCTAAATTGTTCAGTTAAATCCAACTCTTCCACCATTGGCACCGACATATTTAAAGACTTCCTACGCAACGCATTAGCACAACATTTTCCTTACCAGGGTGGTAATGCAAACCAAAATCATAATCTTTAAGGAATTCTAACCACATCCTCTACCTCATATTCAACTCCTTCTGCTCGAAGAGGTACTTCAGACTCTTATGATCACTAAACACCTCGAATCTCGAACCATACAAACAATGTCGCCATAACTTCAAAACAAAACCACGACTGCCAACTCCAAATCATGAGTCGGATAATTCCTTTCATGCACTTTGAGTTGTCTCGACGCATAAGCTACTACTTGCTAGTCTTGCATCAATACACCACCCAAACCTATCAGTGATGCCTCACAAATACGACTTCAACCGTTCCAAGTTTATCTCACCTTTACTACCAATTCAATTCTCACTAAAATCCATCGGCACTCAAATCATATTTATTACCGAACATCTCATCAACTTATTCATCAACAACATGTTCGAATCAACTTCATTTCAAACAATCACGGTAGTAACCATTCCTATTCAACAAGCTTCACGCTTTCTTAACCAACTTTCAAATATATAGGATCACCCAACCGTATTTATAACTCTCTTATAAGGTATAACATAATCTCTCCTCTTCGTAGGTTCAAACGGCACCCTAATCCGACACTCGGAACTCAAGATATGAATTTTCCAATCGTTATCCAAAAAGGCAACACCGACGTCATGTAGCGACACTCTAAACAATATCTCCAAAACTCTTCAAATGGTATATTCAATTCTTAAAATTACTTCTCAACAAACCTTCTAATTATTCCTTCAATCCATTCAACTCTGACACTGGCATCTCGTGTCGTACCAACAACAAGTCTAGTTCTAAGAACAAGTGTAACCGCAACTTCACCTCTTTCCGACATCATCCTGTCACAATTAAATATGTTACAGCTTCTGCAACCATTTTTATAACAAAGTTCATCTCGTTAGCTTTCCGACGCTTCAAACAGAACTCAAATCGGATGTCTAGAACTCCAGTTATGAATTTTCGAAGTTTCATAACGATTCAGCAACTTTCCTGCGTTTTGCTTGCGGAAATTCCACTCCGAAACTCATCCTCTTCAAATCAATCGCATTCTATGCAGCCCCTTATCATATCCCCTTGCTCCCAATATTCTTACAACTTGAGCGACACATTTCCTCACCGAAGTTCAATTTTTGAAACATTACGACCGCAAACCTCTTTGCTACTTGCAGCTGAACCTCTTCCGAGACGCAAGGCTACTCAACTGACAACTTCGCAGCACACCAGCAGAGCTGATACATTGCAACTTTCTAATGTCCCTCTCATATAAATAATCATCAATTACTTCTAATCATCCTCCCTCAAGATACTCCAACTTAATTACTAGCCAAGTCTTAATTCCAAGTCACCTTCGATTCGGGAAACAACAACTCAACAACGCTTGCACTGTTGCCAACAACAGCCTACTGAACCAATCATCTTACAACTGAAACATAACCGAGAAATGAAGCTTCTCCCCCACTTGTTTCAATCCAACACCTGCAACAAAACACATAAGTACCGACAGTGATTCACTCACATGCCGCGTACCCAGGGATAAAACGCCGACAGTATACACATGTCGCATAACTCAACTGACTCAACAATTGGCCGGACAGACCAACCAGGCTCTGATACCACTATTGTAACACCCTTCTAAACCCCCGATAAATTAAATAATATTTTCAGAGTAAACATGTAATTAAGAGCGTTACAATTATCTCATATAAAATAAAACATCTGTCATGCTGTTCTGAGGAACATAAACAATTGCAAACATGTTTAAAACACAGCGGAATACTTTATTAGTTGAATAATCAAAACCATCATCTACCATGTTTAAGGCATAACCAACATTATTCAACAACAAAACCAAAACTAGAGTTATCATCCAACTCTAGACACACCCGTCCCCCAATGTTACAAGACCAGAGCATGACACCGACACAACCGAACTAAACGAAGTAACTCTACGAGTTATCCTCACCCAGCACAAGCCGCTAATCCTTAATTTGAAAAATAGTCAACAGTAAGGGTGAGTCTCATTCGCAATTAAACAATGTTATCAGTTCATAAACGATAAAACATCAACAGTATAATATTCACCCAACATCGACATATATTCAGGCTATACACACATACATCAAACACACAACATTATAAAATTGGACAACTTCCATTCATGTTATAATAAATCAAACACCTAATGCAATGCAACTACATGCATGTGGTACCAATCATGGGACGAACCCATCTCACCGATCCACCATCGTCAAGGATACGGCGACACCCACTCACTAATTCCACACAATGGGAATTAGCTACCACTGATCCACCATCGTCAAGGATCAGCCACATAATGATTATGAAATGCATGTATCAACCATAACATGCTCATCATCCACATAGGCCAACCAATGTCATAATCATCAACCAATATAGTAATCAATAGCCACACACACAGTTATGCGATTCCCAACAAAATAGAATACATATTTTACATCAACAATATATGTATAACAACACCAATTACAACCACAACATCATAACAGATATAACATCCACCACACAGTGCAACAACAATAGCACCTCTCACAATCGTGTATCAAGTACAACAAATCAACCCAACAACAACAGAGCATTTACGTCATCATTCATCAAAACACATGATAACCACATTTACCATGAACAACATCCATTTGCATAACAAGCAGGAGCAATCACATTATAACAACACATATCATTGCACATATTCAATTATGCAACCAACAATTCATTGCACCTCATCAATTATGCAAAACAAGAATAAACCACATTTGGAGAAAACGATACTTTTCAAAATAAAATCAAGTTATTGTTGTTTTATTTATTTCATACGGTAGAGCATTCAATTTAAGGAACAACGTCCAAAACGGCGTCTAAAACGGATTTACGGTTCAAAAGATACGAATTTTTGAAAATAAATATTTTTCGTAAAGGCTGCAGCGTAACGGGTTACGAAAAGGCGTAACGGGTTACGAACAACAATTTTTCAAAAAAAGCTTCAGCCGTAACAGGTTACGAAAATAATTTTCAAAAAAACAGTTTCAGCCGTAACCGGTTACGAACAACACCGTAACCGGTTACGAACTCGTAACCAGCCCAAAAACCCCATTTTTCACATCCGTAACCGGTTACAAACCCAACCGTAACCGGTTACATCACCTGTAACAGCCAAATAAGCACTTTTGACAGCAACTTATCCCCATCCAACACAAACCAAATCGAATCATTTCGACCATACACGAAAAACATAATCAATTCACAATCATTCCATGTTATTTCATGCCTCAACAACACGTCCAAACATAATCAAACATCACGACAAGCATTTACACATAATCTATCAATTTGAACCTGAATGTCAAAACCCCAACCTAGAACATACTTCTCTATTGAGTCAATACCATACAAATCTTAATCTTATCATCTACAATCCGATAATAGAGGTTAATCGGAAGAGTCCCCCCTTACCTTAGCCAAGAATATGGACTTTTCCCCTTCTTCTCCATCAAACCCGTAAGCCCTTTTTCTCCAAATTCAGCAAGAATCTCCAATCTTCAAACTCACTTATCTCCCTCTTCGAGAACCTCCCTGACACGAATTAATATATCAAATCGAAGGAAATTTCGTGTAGAATCCGAATCTTCAAGAATTACCTGATTTGGAGTTACGAGCAAGAAGTTATGACCCATTTTGTGAAGGCTGCCAAATAGTTGCGAAAATAGCTTTTGCCCATGAGTTCTTCTTCTCTCCCTCTTAGGTTTACCTCCTATATTTCTCAATTTCCTCTTATTTTCTTGTTTTATGAAAACATAACATAATTTAGTATTGGGCTCCTTCACACTAACACCCCCACATTACTAACTCCACCAATGGCCCAACACTACATTTTATTATTTCTCCCAACATAATTCCAATAAAATGCTAATTCAAATTAATTAATTTAAAACTTAATTAATTTAATTAAATAAGAAATTTTGGGATGTTACAATAATTCCCGAATAAATACTTCCAAATCTTTTGTTGTTTGCCGCAATGTCTGCTTCAACACATATGTCCTATAGGGGAGAGCGAACCCATATGATAGGAGGACTCCATGTGATTTAGTAATCTCACCCCAATCCTATTATCGTTTTTAGGTACAGTGGAGAAGTAAAGGAATTGCTAGAAAGTTTGGATTAAAGACTTGGATGAGCATATGGCACGAAGACCTTATTAGATCTTATCTTTTCGTTATGCATTTCTCATAGACATATGCATTGTATACATTTCTGAGCAGTAGAGTTGAATTGTATACGAGTTTGTTATGTTAATTTCCACTTTTTGTATGTTTTTATGTACCATATAATAACATCAATACATATTATTCTAGACCTATATGTATTAGGTGTTACATAATCCATAAAACATTTGAGGGTTAACATAAATCATAAATCATTTTACTTCTTAATGAGATGGATTAAAATTAGCGGTTTTAATAAACTTTTGTAAGATGTTAATTTTTATGCATCTCGTTAACAAGTCAATTGATTTCTGATTGATGTTAAGTTTTATATACATTATTTATATAATAGTAACTTTCAATTCAAGTGTTCGTATAGTTATACCGATATACAGTAAAGAATTTTCAGCTGTATCATAATATTAACTTTAACATATTAGTATCATTTGAACCTGATCATAAAATAGCAACACATTAATAAAATATATTTAATTGCTGGTTGATAAAGTGGTAACGCCACGTAAATTACCGTTAAAATATGTTGCCTTTTCTTTTTTTTTTTGTCAAGAATTGACTTTTTAAAATTACCGTTAAATATGTTGCTTGTTGTTTTTTTGGCTAGAAACATATGATTTCGAATTAATTCTTTTCTTTTCGATAATATCCTAATTATTTCCTATATATATGGACTAGTTTATTTTAGGGGGCGTTTGTTTCACGGTATAAAAAATTAATCTCAGGAATAATTTTCTCAGACATAACATTCCAAGGAATAAGTTTTTATAAAAAGTGTTTGGAAAGTATTTTAAAAAGTCTAGGAATCTTTTATTTTTAAATTATTTTTAATTAATAATATATTATAATTTTAGATAGAAAATAATAGTTATAAATAAAATAGTATGCAGTAGTGGAGGTAACTACTATAGTGGAGGTAACTACTATTTTGGTGGTAACCGCCGGGAATAAAAGATTCTCACACTTATGAGAGGGGATTAGAAAGCCATTAAACATGGGAAAAATTCTTTCTTGGGTATAATTTTTTCTTAGGAACAATTTTTTATTCTCTTCTAACTAACATAGGTATTTTTATTTCCAACCTTAAATTCTCGGGAATATATTTTGTATCCATGAAACAAACACACCCTTAGTTCAATATATTCCAAATACATATATATATATATATATATATATATATATATATATATATATATATATATATATATATATATATATATATATATATATATATAGGTATTCTAACTGATTGCATTCCATTTGATTGGTTTTTTCATAGAGTGTTTCAGAGATTTAAAAGATTTTTTTTTTGATTTTTTATTTAAGTTGTTTTTATTAATTATTTTATATAACCGATAAATAATTATTTTACATATATAATCCCTATCTAATTCCTATATTTAAGGAACTAATTTTAATGCAGTATGATCCATATACGATTAGTTCTTTTCAATATGAATAGATTTTTTTTTGACAAATAATATGAATAGATTTTTTTTTTTTGACAAATAATATGAATAGATTTGATTAGCTTGTTTTTCGTAACTGATTATCTAGCATTAATGACCATATTTGCTATTTTTCTTTATAAATTAAACCTACCTCATTCATTTATCAAACAATTTCTCTCTTATTCATAAACTAGTTTTACTCTCTTTTTTCATTCTTTCTTTCTCAATCCAATCTATTTGAAGCAACATGGTTTCACTGGCTTCAAGAACATCTGCGGAAAATGTTTCATGGAAAGTCAGAAAGAAGATTTTCAAAGATTCTTTAAACAAGAAGATCGAAAGTACCCTAAAGCAGAAGAAGGTCATGAAAATCATACTTTGGAAAACCACAAAGAAAACTCTCCAAAACCTTACAAGCATGAAGATAAGAAGTGTCCTAAATCAGAAGAAATTGAAAGTCATGTTTTGGAAAACTTCAATGTATGTGCTACTATGGCTACTATAACTCTTGATGACTCTACAAACTCAAAGATGGATACGAAGTAAACTGAAAACAAAATATATACTATAGGTTAATTATCATAGATTAAGATTCTTGAGGTGTTATAGTTTTTATTGATCAAGAATTGTTTCTCTTTTTACTATGAATATATGAAGTGATGTTATTATCTTCTTATTAATGCATGTATATGGCAGTGTTCTTGAAAAGTTACATGAAGAAAAGAAAATAGTTACATTCAAATTTACTTATAACTAATTAAAATACTAAATATAAATTTGTTGATACAATATTTTGAAAAAAAATTATCTCATTTAAAATAATTACATAATCTCAGCCATATCTATATAAAGTGACCAAATTTGACGAGTTTAAAAATTGAATCAGAGTATTTTATTAGGTTTAAATGCACTTTTAGTCCCTGTAAGTTAGTGGGTTTTTGATTTTCATCCCTGTAATTTTTTTTGTTTGAGTCCCTATATCTTACTTTTTGCTTGCGCTTTAGTCTCTAAAGTCAAAATCCGCAGGAAAATTTGCAGGTTTTCTGCGGATTTTTCTACGAATTTTCCTGCGGATTTTGATTTTAAGGACCAAAACAAACGCGAAAGTAAAATATAAGGACTCATAAAAAAATTTACAGGGACCAAAAGTGCATTTTATTATTACATTAATAATAAATGGCTTAATATGATAACATTTTAATGAATTTAATTGTTTGGTTTTCTTGAGTCTGTACCATACCAAATTTAATTTACTTATATGATTTTTAAAATTTTGGTTTCGATTTTACTTTGACTAAATTAAACGTCTGGTGAGGAAAAAATGGTGAGGTTCGGAAGGTGTGTTGGGTTAGTTGGGCAAAGATTTATCGGTCGGTTAAGGAGTGAAAAATATCGGTCTTTTTACTCTTTCTTTGATGAGTAAATGGTGGTGGATATTTTTGTCGGAAAAAGATTCGGTTTGGTCTAAGTTGTTGGAGTTTAGGTATGGTGGAGGAGTGTAGGCTCTTTGTGATTTTGTTCCAGATAGGCTTTTATTGAAAGCTTCTCTTTGGTGGAGGAATGTTAGTCTGGTGTGTGGTTTTGAGGTCAACGATGATCCTTGGTTTTTTGCTTGTATCTCGTGTAAATTAGGAGATGGTGAATCAATTCGGTTTTGGGATCATGCATGGTTGGGTCATACACCTTTTAAGGAACTTTTCCCTCACCTTTATGGTCTGTACTCTCTTTCTACATCTTCCTCTTCTTCTTTGTCTTGTGTGGCCAATATGGACGATTGGATGGATAACTTGTGGAGGTGGAATTTGAGGGTGGTTGATGATGTCGTTGAGGATTTTTTTTTAGAGGATTGAGTCGTTGGACCTTTTAGAAGGGGTTTCTCCGATGCCGGGGGTGAAGGACAAATGGATTTGGTGGAGGCATGTTGATGGCTTTTCGGTGGTTATATTCTTTAAAGTCTCCGGAAGTTGTTTTGGATGATGAGAGTATTTTTTAGTTAAAAATATTATGGGTGGCTTGTGTTCCTAGTAAGGTGAAATTGTTTGGTTGGAGATTTTTGTTTAATACTTTACCTACTTGGTTGGTGCTTTGCACACGAGGCATGTAAATGATTCCTCTTGACCATGTATGCCTTTTATGTGGTTTAGAGGAAGAATCGGTGGGCCATCTCTTCTTTGTTTGCGATCATACTAGAATTGTTTCGAAGGAAGTGTTTGATTGGTTGGGTGTGAATTTGGAGGAGGACGTGGTGGCAGTGGATGGTAACCAAAGGGTATGTTTCGGGTTTTTGTGTGGTGAATTATGCCCGTATGAGATTATGTGGGATTATTAAACCTTCATTATTTATTTTCTTTTGGCTTTTGGTAAGTTGGTGCATTTGGTTAGGTAGAAATAAAGTGGTTTTTAAAGTTTGTGTTTGAAATCCAACCGAAATCTTGATCTTTATAAAGTCTTTCGGTTGGGATTGATTTTTTATTCTTGCTAGAGGAGGGAAAATTGTAGGAGAGATGTTTGGCTTGTCAATTCTTGTGAGTATATTGGCGCCTAGCTTTTCTTTGTGCTTTGTTTTTCGTTTTGGTTTTCTTAATTCTGTTTCGTACCTTTTGTATTGGATTGCACCCCTTGTGCTTTTGTTATAAGTGCTTATAAAAAAAACTTATGCGCGGATTAAGATCACATAGTACATTACACTAAATGACCAATAATATGTTAATTATAGGCTCTTCTGCTTTGATTTTGTGTTTCGTTAAGCCAAACCTCAATGTAGAACTTGCACCTTTGAAGTTTTTAAATCAAACAAGGGAATATTTTTCAATAATAACTTAGCATATTTTTCTATTTTTTTCAATGGTGTTGATGGTTACTATCTTTTCAATAATAACTTAGAATATTTTCTAACTTAAAAATAAGTGTACGCGGGAGCGCACAAGTAATTTCTTGTTTGGCTATTTCTTGTGCTTTGGTTTCTACACACTTTTTTATGACTATTTTTTATACTTTAGTTGTCGTTGGATATGACTTGTATTGTGTGATTCGATTGGTTTATGATATCGGTGTTCTACGCAATGTTTAAATAGTTTCGTTGGAAATGCTTATAACTTTACCTAATACTCCCTCCGTCTCAAAATAAATGTCGTTTAAGGTTGTTACACACATATTAAGAAAAGCAATGATTGAGTCAATAAAGATAACATTTTTACAAAATTACCCTTAATTATTATTGGTTGTTATATATTGACATGACTTGAAAAGAGTGTAGATAAGGGGTAAAATTGATAAAAGTTAGTTAATGTTGCATTGACAACTTTTTATGACTAAAAAGACACTTATTTTCACGAGGATGAGAAGGAGCATCCACGATGCCAAAAAATTACTAGCGCTTTTTATATCTTTGATAGTCTTTAAAGCGCTATAAAAGCTCCAACTATTATAGACTGGATATCTATAATAACACTTTAAAAACGCTATTAAAATGATACTTTTAATAACGCTTCAGGATAAACACTATCATAGTCATGTTCTATGCTACCATATTCCTTATTTAAAAAAGGATTTAATAGCATTTTTTTTAAGAAGTGCTATTATAGTCCTAGTAATTAATAGAACTTTTCTTAAAGTGTTATTGTAGACACTATCTTTAATAGTGCTTTCTAAAAAAAAGGTATTAATGCCATTTATTTTATTTTTTTAAGAAAATTAAATTTTGTAACTCAATATTACAATAGAAAAATTATATATTATTCTCAAAATGCAAACATAACAATATTACGCATGAGGCATGAATTTATTTTAATTTGTATTCAAAATAATTACAATTAATATAAATTAATCACAAACAATAAAAATTCATATAATTATTTGAAGTAGATTATCACAAAGACTGCTTCAACTCTCAAAATGATGGTAATTGGATTATAATTAAGAGATGGATCATCAAAAAATAGCATTAGGACTCTATCTCGGATCCTTGGATTATAATCTTTATATAGCAATACAATCCATTTATGAATATCTTTATCAACAAAAGATGAGGTGATGATCCAAAGCAACTGAGATTGCATTTTGAGATGAATCAAAAACTAGTAAAGAACACAATGGATACTGTTTGGGACAAGAAATAAAAAATATGAAGAATTCTACACTGATCCTAATTGAATTAACCCAAGGAGCTTAAAATGACTTTATTGGCCCGTTTGTTTTGGCTTTTTTTAAAAATGATTTTTATAGTGTTACAAAATTTTGTGAAAAAAAATTTTACAAAGAAACTTTTGATAAAAGCTTCAAATGAAAATTTTGTTTGAATAGTTATTCTTAAAATATGATTTTAGGTATTTCATCTATTTATGGGAAAAAAATTGGATATCAAAATTTCAAAAAATCACTTAATTTTGAAGCTATTTCAAATAGATTTTCATAAAAATCATTTTTGAAATACAACTTTTTGAAAAACTTGCGATTTTGACTAAGTTTTGGTCTTCAATAATCTATGTTTATGTTTTACGATGTCAAAATTAGTGTTTCATTTTAGAAAAAATGAATATAAAAAAACTTGTAATATTTTAAAAAACAGTTTTGAAAAATCTATTTTCAAAAATACAAAAAAAAAATCTATTTTTTTAAAGCTGAAACAAACTGGCCCGATCTTAAGCCTAACAAGATCCATAACATAGTGCAACTTCAAAATTACTCTATATCTTTCTACCTAGTGCATCATCTCCATCAAAATCTTATTATTATATAACTCATCAAAAATAGCATGGTAACATAAACTCTTACAAAATATTTTTTCAATTTCAATTTAAAATCAAATTTATAGTAAAATGCAGAATTGCAAATGACTTGAAGTTAGCCATCCATAAGTGATACATGAAAATCCATTTCCAATATAAAAATCACTTAACAACACCTACACAGATTATAGGTTTTTTCTTACAACACCTCACAAAACATCTATGTGATGAAATCTTATCATATGAATGTGGATACAATTTCAACGATTTATTATACTGCTAACTTTATTCTTTCTTTATTGAAAAAAAGTCAATTGTAAGCGGTACTCTCCGATATTTCTAACATGTTCCATATAGGATTAGTTTTTTTAATATGAATAGATTTGATTACCTTTTTTTTTCGTAACTGATTATGATCTAATATTAATGACCATATTTGCTATTTTTCTTTATAAATTAAACCTACCTCATTCATTTATCAAACAATTTCTCTCTTATTCATAAACTAGTTTTACTCTCTTTTTTCATTCTTTCTTTCTCAATCCAATCTATTTGAAGCAACATGGTTTCACTGGTTTGTTCTAACAACATTTGCGGCACCTATGACCGTGCTGGCATCAAGAACATCTGCGGAAAATGTTTCATGGAAAGTCACAAAGAAGATTTTCAAAGATTCTTTAAACAAGAAGATGGAAAGTATCCTAAAGCAGAAGAAATCCATGAAAATCATACTTTGGAAAACCACAAAGAAAACTCTCCAAAACCTTACAAGCATGAAGATAAGAAGTGCCCTAAATCAGAAGAAATTGAAAGTCATGTTTTGGAAAACTTCAATGTATGTGCTACTATGGCTACTATAACTCTTGATTGAAGGTAAGAGATCAAACTACTCTCTTCTGATATATATATTGACTTGCAAAGGATTTGTTGCAAAAGTGAAAAATAGGTTACAAAGAGAGGGTCTTTAAATAGAGACCAGGGAAACATAAATAGACATAACATTTAATGATTAACTATTTCCTATGAAAGTTTGTCTGCCCTAGAGAATCTGTCTTTTGGCTTTCCAAGACTGCATTTAAATTTATCCAACAAAACTCCCCCATAAATTAAATGCTCCTTCGATCAATTAATCCCAGCATTATCTTGCCTCTGTCGAATATCTCCTTCGACAATGGTTTTGTGAAAATATCTGCAGCTTGATCCTTGCTTGCCACATGCTTCAGTTCGACGCTTCCATTTTTCACATGTTCTCGAATGAAATGAAAACGTACGTCGATGTTTTTACTTCTTTCATGATTCACTGAATTCTTCGCCAGTTCGATTGCTGATTTGTTGTCGACTTGTACTATGGTTGCACTTTCCTGCTTCTGCTCTAACTCACATAACAATCTTCTAAGCCATATAGCATGGCATACACACCATGATGCAGCCACGTATTCTGCTTCGCATGTTGACAGTGTTACAGTTGGTTGCTTCCTTGAGAGCCATGTGAAAGCAGTGTTTCCCATAAAGAATACATATCCTGATGTGCTTTTTCGATCGTCTATATCTCCACACCAATCGCTGTCGGAGTAACCTGTTAGCTTGTAATCTTCTGCTTTTGAGTAAAACATTCCAAGTGACGCAGTTCCTTGGATATAACGAAGAATTCTCTTCAAAGCTTTCCAGTGTGAGTGAACTGGTTCTTCCATAAATCGACTCAAGATTCCGACACTTAGAGAAAGATCTGGTCTAGTACATGTGAGATATCGAAGACTTCCGACCAAGCTTCGAAATTTGTTTGCTTCGACACGTTCCCCCCCATCAAATTTTGAAAGCTTGGCTCCTGGCTCCATTGGTGTCGAGATTGGATTGCAACCTTCCATTTTGAACCTCTTCAGAATGTCCTTTGCATATTTTTCTTGTGAGACAAAAATTCCAGTTTGTTCTTGTCGAACTTCCAAACCAAGAAAGAAGCTCATTCGACCTAAGTCCGTCATTTCAATTTCTCGTGTCATTCGACCTTTGAATTCTTCGATCATTTGATCACTGTTGCCCAGGAAAATCAAGTCGTCGACATATAGTGCAACGAGCAGTATACCTCCTTTATACTTCTTTACATATAGGGCATGTTCGTAAGGACATTGTTGGAAACCATTCCTTTTGAAGTAAGTATCAATACGTGTATTCCATGCACGAGGTGTCTGCTTTAATCCATAAAGTGCTTTCTTGAGTCTTAGCACTTTTCCTTCGCTTCCGTCTTTCATGTATCCTGGTGGTTGTTCGACATAGACTTCTTCTTCGAGCACACCATTCAAAAATGCTGATTTGACATCCATTTGAAATATTGGCCATTTGAGCTGAGCAGCTTGAGAAATCAGCAGTCGAATTGTCTCCATTCTTGCAACTGGTGCAAATACTTCGTCATAATCTATTCCTTCCTTCTGCCTGTATCCTTTTGCCACAAGTCGCGCCTTGTACCTTTCGACTTTTCCTTGAGCATTCATCTTTTTCTTAAACACCCACTTCACACTAATGGTTCGACTTCCTTTTGGTAACTCTGCTAGTTCCCAAGTTTTGTTGTGTTTGATAGCTTTAATTTCTTCGTCCATGGAATTCTTCCACTTCTCATCTCTCCATGCTTCTTCGAAACTAATGTTTTCAGAATCTGCCAGTAGACACACAAGATGTACTTCTTTTGTATTATCATACAACTCTTGCAAGCTTCTCATTCTGGGCTGTGAGGATTCGTCTTCACTGTCAGAGTATTCAAACCTTGGTAATTGATTTTGGGTTGTTGGTATACCGACTGAGGGTTCTTCAGTTTCGACTATGTCTTCTGTCGAATTGTTCCAGTCCCACCTACTTGCTTCATTCACTCGAACATCTCTACTTACTACCACCTTTTTGTTTATGGGGTCGAATAACCTGTATCCTTTTGTTTTCTCATCATACCCAATTAATATATATTTCTGACTCTTGTCTTCAAGCTTCGTTCTTCGTTGATCCGGTACATGTGCATAAGCAACACTACCAAATACTTTAAAATGAGATACAGTCGGTTTCTGTCCACTCCACGCTTCTTGCGGTGTTCGATCTCCCAACTTTGAATGCGGACATCTATTTTGAACATAGATTGAACATTGCACAGCTTCTGCCCAAAATTCCTTCGACATGTTCTTACTTTTGAGCATTGAACGAACCATGTCGAGGACTGTTCGATTTTTCCTTTCAGCAACCCCATTTTGTTGAGGTGAGTATGCTGCAGTTAGAAATCTCCTTATACCCTGCTCCTCGCAATACTTCATGAAAGCTGTCGAAGTATATTCTCCTCCTCTGTCAGAACGAAGTGCTTTGATGTGTCGATCAGTCGATTTTTCAATCATTACCTTGAACCCTTTGAATGCTTCGAATGCTTCAGATTTTTCTCTCAGGAAGTAGACCCAAGTCTTTCTTGAGAAATCATCGATGAAGGAAATGAAATACTTCTTGCCACTAAAGGATTCTGGAGTGATTGGTTCACAGATATCAGTGTGAATTAATTCAAGGATGTGCTTAGCATGATATTCTGCCTTCTTTTGAAAAGAAGTTCTCATCTGCTTGCCAAAAACACAATTTTCACAAAATGTTCTTTCAAACTCCATGTTAGGCAATCCATGTACCATGTTTCTTCCCGCTAATCTCTTTAACCCAGCATGATGTAAGTGACCAAAACGTAGATGCCACAGAGTTGCTTGGTCTTCAGTGTCGATTTTCAAACATTTTCCTCGAACGCTTCTCAGATTCAGCTTGTACATTCGATTCCTTCCCATCTCAACTTGAGCAATTTGGTGCCCTGACTTATCCTTCAAATGCAGTATTCGATCCTTCATAAATATCGAATATCCCTTCTCTGTAAGTTGCCCCAGACTTAGAATATTTGCTTTTAAATCTGGTACATAATAAACATCTTGTATTTTTCCAGGTACGTTGTCTTTCTGCAAATAACAAATTGTTCCTTTGCCTTCGACCTTTACCTTCGACGCATCTCCAAAAGATACATGACCATCTTCAATTTTCTTTATTTCTTTGAATAGATGTTTGTGACCACACATATGATTACTTGCTCCTGAGTCAAGGTACCATATAGTGTCATCTTCTGTGTTTGTCTCCTTTTGGGTCATTAATAGGAATCCTTCGTTTGATTCTGTTTCTAGTGCGAAATTTGTTGTCTCTTCGACTTTCCTCCTGAATCGACAGTCTTTTGCAAGGTGTCCCCCTTTTCCACAATTGTAGCAACTGTATGAGTTGCAATCCTTCGCAAAATGTCCATGTTTATTGCATTTGTAGCATTCGATGTTGGAGTTCGACCTGCCACCTCTATGACCACATCCTCGACCACGCCAATTTTGTTGACTTGCCTGTCCTCTTTCGAAATTGTTATTCTGATAGCTTCGACCACCATCTCGACCTCCACGACCACGTCCTCGACCACGCCAGTTTTGAGATAAAAGTGCCCTTTCATCTCTAGTGGATTCCTTTGTCTGTTCTGCATTATCAAGTGTCTCCTCCTTCTTTTGTATTTTGCGTTGTTCGTGTGCCTCAAGTGAACCAGCTACTTCTTCGACAGTGATTGTCGCAAGGTCCTTCGACTCCTCTATTGCACATACTATATTTTCGAATTTTTCAGTCAAAGATCTTAAAATCTTTTCGACAACTCGAGCATCGGTCATTGCTTCTCCATTTCGTTTCAGTTGATTTACAACTGTTTGCACACGCGTGATGTAGTCCGACACGGACTCCGTCTCCTTCATCTTCATCCTTTCTAATTCTCCTCGAAGAGTTTGCAAACGAACTTGCTTGACTCTATTTGCTCCTCTGAACGCCGTCTCTAGTGTATCCCACGCTTGCTTCGAAGTAGTTGAACCAGCAATCTTCTCAAAACCAGATTCGTCTACTGCTCTAAATAACATGTATAATGCCGTTTTGTCTTTCGACCGCGTCTCTTTCAACGCCTTGTTCTGGGCTGCTGTATTTCCCGTCGTGGTTTCTGGTTCTTCAAACCCTTCTTCTACAACCTCCCACACATCTAACGATCCAAGCAGCGCCTTCATCTGAATGCTCCAGTTCTCATAGTTTGATTTTGACAGTTGCGGCAATGGCATCTGGTTCATCATGTTTGCCATGCGCTCTGATACCAATTTGAAGGTAACAGATCAAACTACTCTCTTCTGATATATATATATATATATATTGACTTGCAAAGGATTTGTTGCAAAAGTGAAAAATAGGTTACAAAGAGAGGGTCTTTATATAGAGACCAGGGAAACATAAATAGACATAACATTTAATGATTAACTATTTCCTATGAAAGTTTGTCTGCCCTAGATAATCTGTCTTTTGGCTTTCCAAGACTGCATTTAAATTTATCCAACATTGATGACTCTACAAACTCAAAGATGGATACGAAGTAAACTGAAAACAAAATATATACTATAGTATAATTATCATAGATTAAGATTCTTGAGGTGTTATAGTTTTTATTGATCAAGAATTGTTTCTCTTTTTACTATAAATATATGAAGTGATGTTATTATCTTCTTAATGCATGTATATGGTAGTGTTCTTGAAAAGTTACATGAAGAAAAGAAAATAGTTACACCCAAAATTATTTAAAACTAATGAAAATATTAAATATAAATTTGTTCATACAACATTTCAATTTTTTTTATCTCATTTAAAATAATTTCATAATCTCTATCAGCCATATCTATATAAAGTGACCAAATTTAACGAGTTTAAAAATTAAATTAGAGTATTTTATTATTACATATATAATGAATGGCTTAATATGATAACATTTTAATGACTTTAATCGTTTGGTTTTATTGAGTTTGAGTACCATACCAAACTTAATTTACTTATATGATTTTTAAAATCTTGGTTTCGATTTTATTTTGATTAAATTAAATGTCTGGTGAGGAAAAAAGTGGTGAGGTTCGGAAGGTTGTGTTGGGTTAGTTGGGCAAAGATTTATCGGCAGGTTAAGGAGGGTGGATTAGGAGTGAAAAATATCGGTCTTTTTAATTTTTCTTTGATGAGTAAATGAGGGTGGAAATTTTTGTCGGAAAAAGATTCGGTATGGTGGGGGAGTGGAGGCTCTTTGTGGGTTTTGTTTATGATAGGCTTTTATTGAAAGCTTCTCTTTGGTGGAGGAATGTTCGTTTGGTGTGTGGTTTTGAGGTCAACGATGGTTCTTGGTTTTCCGCTTGTATCTCGTGTAAATTAGAGGATGGCGAATCAATTTGGTTTTTAGATCATGCATGGTTGGGCCATACGCCTTTTAAGGAGCTTTTCCCTCACCTTTACGGTTTGTATTCACTTTCTACATCTCCCTCTTCTTCTTCTTTGTCTTGTGTGGCCAATATGGACGATTTGGTGGATAATTTATGGAGGTGGAATTTGAGGGTCGTTGATGATGTCGTTGAGGATGAAGCTTTTTTTGAGAGGATTGAGTTGTTGGACCTTTTATAAGGGGTTTCTCCGATGTTGGGGGTGAAGGACAAGTGGATTTGGTGGAGGCATGTTGATGGCTTTTCGATTAAGAATAGTTTTCGGTGGTTATATTCTTTAAAGTCTCCGAAAGTTGTTTTGGATGATGAGAGTATTTTTGATTTAAAAAGATTATGGGTAGCTTGTGTTCCTAGTAAGGTGAAATTGTTTGGTTGGAGATTTTTGTTTAATACTTTACCTACTCGGTTGGCGCTTTGTACACGAGGCATGGAAAGAATTCCTCTTTACCAATTATGCCTTTTGTGTGGTTTAGGGGAGGAATCGGTGGGCCATCTCTTCTATGTTTGCGATCATACTAGAATTGTTTGGAAGGAGGTGTTTGATTGGTTGGGCGTGGGTGATAAGTGCTAAATTGTAGTTATTTCTGTGTATAGTTTTGCGGCACTTATCTTCTCTTTTTCCTCAATTTAGACGCGTTTTAGTGTATACTACATAAATACATATACTTTGTGTTTAATCGAGTTTTTGATTCATTTATGTATCGGCTAATAATTTTCTATTCATTTTGAAGGTATTTGAGCATGTATGGAGCATCGAGTAATAAAGCTTCAAGGATGTAATTTTGGATCAATAAAAGAGCCATTTGAAGAAATAAAGAAGTGCAGATTGGTGTGGTTCGCCAGGTGAGCCTGCTGCTTCTGGTGTGAGTCACGGGGCGAAGCTCACCTTCGCCGGGCGAGCGTTTGGCTCGCCTCTATGTCGCCAGGCGAAAGAATAAGGAGTCTTCGGGCGAAGCTTCCCTTCGTCGGGCGAAAAAAGATATTTTGCCAGCTTATTGATGTGGCACAGGCTGTGTGGCCAAAGTAAAGCCTTTCTCCGGGCGGAGCATTTGGCTCGCCGGGTGAACGCGTCGGGACATAATTTTGTATATATTTCAATTTCATTTCATTTGTTAGAGTTATGTTGTTTGGAGGTGATTTTTGTTCTTCCAACTTCACCAACCTCATTTATCTCTAGGATTAGCTTAGATAACAACTGTGGGTCTTGCATTCGGTGATTCGGAGGTGGATTGTTCATCAACCGGCGCTGACAAATCGGGAGATTTGTGGTTTTATCTCTCTTTCTCTCTATGTATTTCTCTTAGTTGGATTTTGTATATAATTTTACTTTGAACTCATGTATATTTTCCGCCCATAGCGTTATATAAAATCTGCTTTATAAATCTTTGTTGATTGTTGTCTTAGATTTTTGCTCTGTGCTAGGGATTTGAGTTGTTGTAGAGATAAACTTCTTGAATCCTTATCTAGGATGATTATCTGTTAGTTTATGGATTCTAGAGATAGATTTAGAGCTAACAATCTTTTTGGGTGTCGAAGCTTAATGCTTTTGTGTTGGTTGTGTCGGTTGAGAGATCGTCGATACGATTAATATGGATATCTTCTGTGTTGTTGAGGTTGGCTGAGAGATCGTTGCCAAGATGATAAAGTAGTTCTCTCGACTTTGGGTTAGAAATGACTTAGAGTGTGAGCGATGCTGGATGATATTGACTAGTATTGCAGGCTGAGTGTACCTAGTGATAAGTTTAAGTTTGTGAGAAGTAGATTATATGCAATGCTTGATAAGTTGCTTCTCTCTGAAGAATGAATTCTTTTGTGTTGATATTTACATTTTCGTTTTTATCTTTAACAAATTCAATCCAAACTCATAACTGCGAAAATTGTTGAACGACAGTTCAATGCATTTGTCCCTATGGAGACGATAAATCTCCCTGATAAATACTTCCAAAATTTTTGTTGTTTGCCACTTTACCGTTTCAACAATGAGTTTGGAGGAAGACGTGGTGGCAGTGGATGATAATCAAGGGTATGTTTTGGGTTTTTGTGTGGTGAATTATATCCGTCTGAGATTATGTGGGATTATTAAACCTTCATCATTTGCTTTCTTTTGAATTTTGGTTTGTTAGTTCATTTGGTTAGGTAGGAATAAAGTGGTTTTAAAACTTGTGTTTAGAATCCGACCGAAATCTTGACCTTTATAAAGTCTTTCGGTTGGGATTGATTTTCTATTCTTGCTAGAGGAAGGGGAAATTGTAGGAGAGAGATTTGACTTGTCAATCCTTGTGAGTATATTGACGCCTAGCTTTTCTTTGTGCTTTGTTTTTCGTTTTGGTTTTTTTAGTTTCGTTTCGTACCTTTTGTATTGGGTTACACCCCTTGTGCTTTTAATACAAGTGTTTATCGGATAAAAAACGTATGCGCGAATTAAGATCACATAGTATTTTACACTAAATGACGAATAATATGTTAATTATAGTCTTTTCACTACAAAAAATATGCTCTGCAGCGACGTGGGAAACACGTCGCAACATGAAATATCACGTGGCAACAAAAAAGTAGCGACGTGAGCCACCACGTCGCAGGAGACAAAGTGGCAACTTGTAGCGACGTGGAGACCACGTCAGAAAGTAGCGACGTGACTCCCACGTCGCAACAAGGAAACATGGGGAACATCCATCTGCACACACAGCAGGCGTGGCAGGTGTGGGGCAGTGTGTTTGCTGACCAATGTAGCGACGTGATTACCACATCGCTACATTAAATGCTTTTTTTTTTTTAAATTTATTCACGCTAGATTTGTTTTGTTTTATATATTTTTTATAATTAATTAATATATAATAAAATATATATAATAAAATATATATAATAAAATATATATAATAAAATTTATATAATAAAATTTATATAATAAAATTTATAAAATAAAATTTATATAATAAAACCTATAAAATAAAATTTATATATTAAAATCTATAAAAACTAATTTATATAATAAATTTGTATAAAATAAATTCATATAATAAATATTATATAATAAATTCAATTAATTAAAACTAAAAATTTAAAACTAATACTGTAATGAATTAAAATGTAGAATATTTTACATAAAAATAAATTAAAAATAAATAAAATACAAAATGTTTTCAAGACGCATCATCCGGAAAATAATTATCCGGATTAAAATCATCAGCCACCCCGTCATCCTCCGGCTCTTGAGGAGGAGCATTACTGTAATTTCCACCTCCTTGCATAAACCGTCTCATCTGCTCCTCCATCTCAGCTTGCTTCTTCATAATGCCCTCCATCTGTCGCGCATGCTGCTCCTCCATATCAGCCTGCTTCTTCCGCATCATCTCGATCTGGGCCTCACTTTCGCGTCTCGCCAATTGCCTTACTAATTCAGTTTGTTCCTGTGTCAGATTTGGTTGACGCGATCCACCCTCTCCATCCTGAAGTCTTTGAAACAGATTGCGGTCACCACGTCTATAGCTGGCCGCCAAATTTCCAGCACCAAAAAAGCAACCATTAGGTCCTTTTTCCTTAATAACCTCACACCAGATATAGTGATCAACATCCGCATTTAGCGGCTCCCCCTCTGCTGGCATGAATTGAGGATTATTTTCCAGAAAAATGGCAAGTCGCCTATCATAATCTTCCTGCACAGATATTCAATAAAAAATGTAAGTTAAATATTTAAATGCATATTTAATTAGTCAATTAAAATATATTAAAAAGTTGCCACGTGATTTTCACGCCACAACTTATGATTTGCCACATGATTTTAATGTGGCAATTTATCAATTGCCACATGAAATTCACGTCACAAATTTTGTATTAATTTAAAAAAAATAAACAACGTAAATTTCACTTACAAGATACAACTTCGTGCGCTCGTCGACAAAACCTCCCGATCTCCTTGTCCGGGTCCTCGAAATCAGCTCAGGCATCAATGGTTTTCTCCCCAACTCCTTAGCCTAAATAATATAATTAAAAATAATTAGTAAAATATATTATGAATAAAGATGTAACTTAAAAAATTTAAAATTTTTACCAATCGTCGGGCATGCTCGGCGGTGCTAATACTTCCAACTGTGTTGACACAACCGCCCTTTTCAGATGCCCTCATCTTCTTAAAAGTTTCTGATTTAGCCCGGAATTCTGGACTCCTCCAATATGTAACAAGATCATGAAAAACCTCCTCGCCTATCCAGTTAGGACGGATGCCATGAAGCTCATGATTCTCCCTTACTCTCCGCAGCATATCAGACATTCTTTTAGAGCATCTGGTGTTGAAAACTTTCTGAACACTTTTTTCACTCAAAGGATCCCACACACATTTCTCCTGCAATAATGTATGACATTAAAATAAAATGTTAAGTAATTATAATGAGAATTTTATTTAAATAACTATAACTAAAACAATAAATTAAATGCATAACATATATAAATAACAATACCTTAAACATTCTAAACCATTCATCTTTATTTTTTACGTCCCCATAGCTCTTAAAAGCTGATTTATACATCTGCTGAATTATATAGCTAACAACCCTAGCAGCTGTCCGACTCGGCGTAAAACTGAAACAAAAAATGAAAATGTTAGATATAAATTTATAAAAAAAATGAAAAAGTATACATACTATAAAAGTTTTTAAATAGGAAACTTACTTGCTTCCTTCGGGCTGAATCCAAAATCTGCCGTCAATCACATGAATCTCATCAGGATCATCCCTCCCACGAAGATCAGCTCCATCTATCTCATCAACTGCCTCATCAACCTCACGTGCTGGTACATGTGTGGGATGTGGGGTGCGTGAGCCTCCAACCTGTGTGGGGCGTGGACTAGGAGATCGTCCAGCCTGTGTCGGACGTGGACGGGGAGATCGTCCAGCCTGTGTGGGGCGTGGACTAGGAGATCGTCCAGCCTGTGTCGGAGGTGTACTACTGGATCCTCCCGTATGCTGAAAGGAGGAAGTCATCTGCATGGGATATGAGAAACCAGATCCTCCAGTATGCTGGAAGGATGAAGGCATGCCAGTATGGGCGAATGGAAAGCTGGGCGGGGGCACACCAGTATGTGTGAATGGAAAGCTAGGTCCTGCCGCCTGCTGGAAGGACGGGGGCACACCAGGATGCTGGAAGGATGGCGGTACCGCTGAGTACTGGAAGGATGGCGGTACTCCAGACGGGAATGTGTGGGAGGAGAGTAATGGGGTAAAAGCCTGAGTACTGGCTAAAGACATATGATCAACACTCTGAGGGCGGGAAGACACGGCCATGGGAGGCGCCTCACATACTACTATCCTCGGACGTTGGGACTTCTTACCACTATCTTTACTCTTAGGTGGCATTTTACCTATTTTATTATTCATCAACACATAAATATTCATCAACACATAAATGAATACCCATGCAATGCGGACAACCCATTTTGCCATGCGTACCCCAACCAGACAACATGCCATATGCTGGAAAGTCGTTGATGGTCCACATCAATGAAGCTCGCATTATAAAGTTTTCTTTACGTGATATATCATAAGTCCATTCTCCAATCCACAATCTCTTCAAATCATCAATTAAAGGTTGTAAATACACATCAATTCCTGCTTTTGGACTCGAAGGTCCTGGAATGACGCACGTCAAAAACATGTATGGTTTTGTCATGCACATCTCAGGAGGGAGGTTGTAAGGGGTTACAATAACTGGCCAACAAGAATATGCGGTTCCCGACCCTTGGACATAGGGAGTAAATCCATCCGAGCATAATCCAAGCCTGACATTTCTAGGTTCTGCGGCAAAATCAGGATGCATTCGATCAAAATGCTTCCATGCCTCGCCATCAGATGGATGCCTCATAGTGCCTGGACTTGTGTTATTTGTGTGATGCCATGTCATTTGACTTGCACTGTGCATTGAAGCAAACATTCTTTTTAACCTTGGTATTATTGGAAGATAAAACATGGACTTTACTGCTACACGGTCTTGATTAGTGTTAACGGCTCTACTGGGAACTTTATATCTTGGACTCTCACAAAACTTACATTCCTCCAACAACCCATCTTGAGTACCAAACTCATTGTCGTAGAACAACATACAGCCATTAATGCAACAATCAATCTTTCTTACTCTTAAGCCCAACTTCGACACCAACTTCTTTGCTTCATAAAATGTTGTAGGCAAGTTGTCTTTCATTGCAGTTGAGTCCAACATCATCTTTACGAAGAATTCCAAACACTGATCAGGAACATTCCAATTTGCCTTGGCGGCCAACAATCTCACACAAATTGATAACTTTGACTCAGACGATCCATCAAACAACGGCGTATTCATCTCATTCAACAACTGATAAAATTTCTGCGCTTCCTCATTCGGCAACTCTTCCCCACCAAAATCTTCAGGCTCATCATAGGTCACGTTCACACCAAAAGCATCCTCAACCATGTCACCAATCAGATTAAAGTTTTCCTCATATTCCACAGGCGGCCGACTACTTGAAGCATGAGAGTTGCTAGTCTCTTGTACGTTACTAGGCAGTTCTTCACCGTTAAACGTCCAAACCCAATAATTTGCAATGAAACCCCTTCTATGCAAATGAGCTGTTATTTCCTGTGGGTCACTAATTATTGGTCTACATTCACATTTAAGACAGGGACACCTAACTCCTCCTTCGCTTCGACATAATTCCTGAGCAAACGCCCAACTTATAAACCCTTCAACTCCTACTATAAAATTGGGTTTAAGTCCCATTCTTCCTGGAAATGTTCTATCGTACATCCAACTACGATAATACCGATAATATTCCATACTGCACATTTATACAATCATTGTCATTTGGAGTTAGAATACTAATCAACTTAATATTCTTCTTAGACGTATACTAGTTAATATTTACTATTCTTAAAACTATTATTTAGTAACAATACTACTAATATTTTTAACTACACGCGTTATATTGAACATATTTAACCATAAAATAATTTTTTTTAACTACACATTTTAAACTACATATATTAGAAATATTATTTAATAAAAATACTACTGTTATGTTTTTGTTACATATATAGTAATAAAAATAAAAAATAAGAAATAAGAAATATTACTATTATATTTGGAAATATACAAACACATGCATATTATGTTTTTATAACATATATACAAATTCAGTTTTAAATCTATTATATATGAATAAAATAAAAAATAAAAATAAAAAATGTTTTTATTAAATATATGATATACATATACATATTTTGTTTTTTATTAAATTTTTTTTTAGTATAATATTTCTCATTATCATAAATAATATATATAATAAAAATTAAAAATGAAAACTTTATAATATATAACTATTATATTAGTTTTACATATATAAAATTTATTTAATATATATAACTATTATATTAATATTTATAATATATATAACTATTATATTAATATTTATAATAATCTATTTTATATACTGTAAAATATTATAATATATATAATAATTTTAATAATAGTTTTAATATATCAATATACTAAAAACAACTTTAATAATTTTAATGTTTGTATAATATTAATAGTTTTAATATATAATATATAATAATGTTTGTATAGTTTTAATAAAAATATTAATAAAAATTATACTAAAAACAATTTTAATATATCAATTTTTTTAAAACACATTATAACAATTTTAATATATCAATTTATTTCTAATAGTTTTACAATTTATACAAACACATTATAAATCTATATACAAACACATTCATATCTTAATTAATAAATCTACTAAAAATATGATATACATATACATATTTTGTTTTTTATTAAAATTTTTTTTAGTATAATATTTCTCATTATAATAAATAATATATATAATAAAAATTAAAAATGAAAACTTTATAATATATAACTATTATATTAGTTTTACATATATAAAATTTATTTAAGTTATAAAAATATATTTTTTAAAGTGAGAACTTTATAGTATATATTTATATTATATTCTTAAAAATGAAAACTTTATAATATATATAACTATTATATTCTTTTTAAATTTATATTAATATTTATAATAATCTATTTTATATACTGTAAAATATTATAATATATATAATAATTTTAATAATAGTTTTAATATATCAATATACTAAAAACAACTTTAATAATTTTAATGTTTGTATAATATTAATAGTTTTAATATATAATATATAATAATGTTTGTATAGTTTTAATAAAAATATTAATAAAAATTATACTAAAAACAATTTTAATATATCAATTTTTTTAAAACACATTATAACAATTTTAATATATCAATTTATTTCTAATAGTTTTACAATTTATACAAACACATTATAAATCTATTTTAATAAATGTATCCCAAAAATATATACCATATATCTAACCCAAAAATCATTATGAATTACACTAAAAATATATTTTAATTACTTACCTCTTCTTCAATCTACTCCTCCTTCTTCAATCTACTCTCCTCCTTCTTCAATCTACTAAAACTATACCAAAAAAAATCAAAAATTAATAACAGAATAAAGAATAAAATTATAACATAATACTTGTTCAACCTCTTCATTACCTTTGATATCAAAAAAATATTTGGATTGATGCAATTGGAGTTGGATTTTGGGAGATTGAAGTTGTTGTTCTTGTTCTGGTTTTGAGTTTGGGGATGAATTGTTGTTCTTGTTCTGCAACGAAGGTGTGGTGGAGTGAAGTGAATTGCATTGATTTATACGCAATGTAGCGACGTGAAATAAATTTCGCTAGTTGCCACGTGGTAAACACGTCGCAACAAGCAAACGGTAACATTTAATTAATGTCTCTGCCATAAATCCTGTCACCTAGTCAATTCAATATAACGTTTTAAATGTTGCGACGTGTTTACAACGTCACTACTTAATTTTTTAAAATTTGAATCTCCCCCCAATCTCCCCCCATGTGAACGTTATTGCTTTTTAAATTTATAATTTATACATTTAATGTAGCGACGTTTGACCCACGTCGCAACTTTATTCACGTAACCCAACGTCTGACTCATCCTTACTTTATGTTTATAAAGTTATTTTATAATTAAAAACATGTGGCGACGTGGTAGTCACGTCGCTAGAGGCAATAAATACCCACGTGACAGCCACGTCGCTAATATGTGTCGCTGGGGAGCACTTTTTTTGTAGTGTTTCTACTTTGATTTTGTATCTCGTCAGAATATATTCAAGCCAAACCTCAATGTAGAACTTGCACCTTTGAAGTTTCTAACTCAAACAAGGGAAATTTTTTCAATAATAACTTTTAGAATATTTTTTCAATTTTTCAATGGTGTTGATGGTTACTATCTTTTCAATAACTAAGAATATGTTTCAATTTTTTTTTTCAAAACTTGGCTATTAATATTGACAAGCATCAGTGTAGGCGGCACAGGAGCGCACAAGTAATATCTTGTGCTTTGGTTTTTACACACTTTTTTATGACTATTTTTTATACTTTAGTTGTCGTTGGATATGACTTGTATTGTGTGATTCACCTTTTTATGACTATTTTTTATACTTTAATAGCACTTATTTTAAGAAGTGCTATTATAGTCCTAGTATTCAATAGAACGTTTTTTAAAGCGTTATTGTAGACACTATTTTTAGTAGTGCTTTTAAAAAAAAGTATTAATGCCATTTTTTTATTTAAAAAAATTTTTGTAACTCAATGTTACAATAAAAAAAAGTATGCGTCATGTTAACGAGTTCTCTAGAAACACTCTTTAAGCATTTTATATATATAAAGAAAATATTTCTTAAATAAATTATTTATTCTTTAAATCAAATATAAAGTATTTATTTTTAAGGGTTGTGATGTACTGACCGTGTAAAAAAATTTACACTGACTGTGCACTACCTTTAAGCTCTTTCAATAAGGATTTAATGGAAATACACCGACAGTGTAAAACAGTTTTACACTGTCAGTAAAATCCAAATCGTTAACTTTTGTAAACGTTTGACTTTTTCTTTAAATCACATATAAAGTATTTATTTTTAAGGGTTGTGATGTACTGACCGTGTAAAAAAATTTACACTGACTGTGCACTACCTTTAAGCTCTTTCAATAAGGATTTAATGGAAATAGACCGACAGTGTAAAACAGTTTCACACTGTCAGTAAAATCCAAATCGTTAACTTTTGTAAACGTTTGACTTTTTCTTTAAATCACATATAAAGTATTTATTTTTAAGGGTTGTGATATACTGACCGTGTAAAAAAATTTACACTGACTGTGCACTACCTTTAAGCTCTTTCAGTAAAATAAACTTTGTTATTCATTAAAAAAAAGTCAGTTATTTTCATTTCTAAAACATTAAATACAAATATTTCTTACCTTTTTAAACACTTAGCCAGTGCCTCTGATGTTCTCACTAGCATTTTCAAAATATATATATATATATATATATATATATATATATATATATATATATATATATATATATATATTATTCTCAAAACGCAAAATAACAATATAAGGCATAAGACATAAATTTATTTTAATTTGTATTCAAAATAATTACAATTAATATAAATTAATCACAAACAATAAAAATTTATATAATTATTTGAAGTAGATTACCACAAAGACTGCTTCAACACTCAAGAATAATTATTGGATTATAAACAACTTCAAGAATCCGTAGTAACAAATCACAGTAAAATGCAAACCATAAATCAAGGACAACAAAAGATGAAAAGAACTAATGACAAAAATTACCATTTGGTTTGTTTAAACAAATCTCTTTACCCTAATAATTAAGAGATGGATTATCCAAAAAATAACATTAAACCTCCATCTGGATCCTTGAATCATAATCTTTCATATAACAATACAATCCATTTATGAATATCTTTACCAACAAAAGATGAGGTGATGATCCAAAGCAACTGAGATTGCATTTTGAGATGAATCAAAAACTAGTATAGAACACAATGGATAACGTTTGGGACAGAAAAATAAAAAATATGAAAAATTCTAATTGAATTAACCCAAGGAGCTTTAAATGACTTTATATCTTAAGCCTAACAAGATCATAACATAGTGCAACTTCAAAATTACTCATCAAAAATAGCATGGTAACATAAACTCTTACAAAATATTTTTTCAATTTCAATTTAAAATCAAATTTATAGTAAAATGCAGAATTCAAATGACTTGAAGTTAGCCATCCATAAGTGATACATGAAAATCCATTTCCAATATAAAAATCACTTAACAACACCTACACAGATTATAGGTTTTTTCTTACAATACCTCACAAAACATCTATGTGATGAAATCTTATCATATGAATGTGCATACAATTTCAACGATTTATTATACTGCTAACTTTATTCTTTCTTTATTGAAAAAAAGTCAATTGTAAGCGGTACTAACATAACTCTTGATTACATCTTTCAACAAAATTTCTAACACATTGGTATTTGAAGGTCCAACACACCTAGGTGTTTTGAACTGACTCACAGCTGCACCTCTTTCAACGTGATTCTCAAGAATCTTCTCGAATGTTCCTTTTCCAACAATTTTGAGTTCGAGTGCATCAATACCTTTAGCTTTTCTAGAAGTAACATAACCAGGATCAATAAAAGACTTGTCCAAACAGTTACAACACTCACTAAGCATTTCATCACTTGCCTCACCACTGATTTCCCAAAAGATAACATAGTGTCCGGGTTCTTTGGATAAATCAATGTAGCTAGTGTAGTCAATCATCTCAATTTTCTCCTTAGACAAAAACTTGGATGCAGCATCAACTGATAATTGTAAATCGGTCTCAGTGTTCTTGTCAATGTTGATTGTAAGCAAAAGATTACTTCTGCGTATGAATTTGATTTTAGGAGTTGAGTTATGGAACCCCATAATCTTTACCACATCTCCTAGCCTATACCTGTATAAACCTGCATATTAAAATAAAGATACCAAAATAACATTAATTTTAAGAAATTAAAATAAAGATACCAAAATAATATTAATTTTAAAAAATACAAAGAATTTAGTACCCGCAAAATTGGTGATAACGATCTCATACTCCTCGCCAATCTTCACTTGAGTTAAACCAACTGGTTCAAGCTTTACTTGAGTTCCATCAAGTTGTGCAATTGGAATAAATTCAAAGTATGCAATTTGAGGAAGAATAGCATAAGTCGCAAATTCCGGAGCTACATTAGGGTTCACATTTGAACCAATCCAACCTTCGGAAGCACCATAGTCAGATGTCAACAACGGAATTTCTCCCGCGTAGTGTCTTAACTTTTTCAAATAAGGCTCCATTGAACCTGTCATGATCCCTTGAATATACTTAACATTAGGGAAAAGTTCTTGTACCAATCCATACCAATTATTTAATCCAGTGCATTTCTTATGGATCAAATCAGCTAGTTCGGGATTTGGTTTTAACAATTCGGACATAGCAGCTCTAATTGATGGAATTGTGATTCTACTACTGAGAACACCTCGTTTGATATCAGTAACGAGTTCTTCCCAATCTTGTTCAAATTGTCTGAAAGCATAGACAATGCTATGTGCAAATGTTGAAGAAATTGAATGAAGTTCTTCTCTAAAAAGAAGTCCACATAAGAGGTGGCAATAGAGTGATTGATGGAAATCAGGACTGAAGATTACATCGTCTGGACTACAATTTGGAGATTTAAGAGCCTCCAATAAAGGCTTAAAACCAGGACTTTTGAACAAATGTCCTGTCGCTGATCCAAACACCACACCGTCTTTTATTTGTGAAAAATTGTTGCTGTATATAAAATTCAAAGCCTTGCCATCTTGAATTGGAAACTCCCTATAAAATTGAAATTGTAAGTTTCTGTAAATTCAAATTGATACATGGTATCTATGTCAATGTTGTGTGTACTGAAAATTTCTTTGCTACTATAAAGAAGTTAGGACCAACATTTTAAATTGAATTAATACGTATGAGACACTAGACATTTCTTTAAGACGAGGAGTCGATTCTACCTAGCAAAAAAAAATTAAGTTGAATTAAAAATAAAGTATAATACCTATTTCTATAGGCGAACGAGGTTTGATAAATATGGACTGAGGTTTCAAACACTTCATCATTCCATGGAATAAATTTCTGTTTCCCTTGACTAGTACCTGAACTGCAATAACACAACACTTTTTTCAAAATTAAAATACTTCAAACTTTTTAAAATTCAAACAAGAAAATAAATTTTAAAAAATACCTCGTTGACATAGTTGTGATTGGTTTTCCAGTGAGAATAGGAGAAACATCTCCATCAACCATTCTTTGAATATAAGGCTCCAAATCCTTGTAAATGACCAATGGAACACAAGCTTTGAAACTTTCAAGATTAGTTTTTCCATTCAATCCTAAATTTTGCAAATATTCTGCCGATGCACTTTTTTCCAAAATCTTTTTTAAAGTTTCGTTTTGAACATTCTCAGCATCCCTTGTTATCCTCTCAAATTCTTCTATCACTTTTTCCATATCAACTTTTTCAACTTCTTCCCTCATCTTAACTTGCACCTATTATGAACTCCAAAAATGAAAAAGGAAATTTAATATAATAAAATGTAAAATTTGAAAACAATGAAGAAAATGATAGAAAATAAAAGAACTGATTGGTAATGAATACAAATTGTTTATTTGAGACAAAACAAAGAGAAGTATAAGATGAAGAAATAAACGTATTCATCTTATGCTATTTATAGGAAACATCAAAATAGTCTTAAAATTTTGAAGTAAAATAATCTCAATTCTCAAATTCATGTATGGCCATGGAATCTGGACGGTTGGTCAATGTCAATGAATCAAAATATTATTTTAATTTATTTCTTTATTTAATTAAGCAGAATTTGACCTCAATTTCTTAATTAATTCAACAAAATTAAATTATTTGCTTGCCAAATTTTTTATATCCCACCCGTTATTTTTTTCTTGGTCAAATGACTAAAATAGAATAATTGTTTTGACAAGTTAATAATGAATTTTGACTAGTTAATAATTGTTTTTGCATGAAATCGAGACTACTCTTCATGGTCTAATTATATATCCACCATGATGAGAATGGATTATGCATGGCTCAGATTTATAAAAAAATGGAGCACTTGATAGTGAGTTTTCTCATAAAAAAAATTGAAATTTAATGTTTTTTAAATTTTTTAACATATGTTTTATAAAATTAGTTACAATTGCTTTGTCACAAAATAATAATGATTTCTTTAGTTAGTTGATATGAACAGGACTTAATATGTTTAAAATTGTTTTGTGAAGTTGGTAACAGTTTAACTAATTTACACTAGTGTGGAATTGCAAACAGACTATCATTTTAAGTCAGGTGGAAAACAGCTGACTTAGCATCCTTTTCTAAAACTTTTTGTTTGTTGGACTAGTGTGGATTTGTAATACTTACTAATTACATGTCTAGAATGATTACGAGTGATAGTAATAATTGGTATTAGATACATCAATATAAATATCTCGAAGTGGACCGATAAAATTGTATAACAATACATTAACAATCGTGCAAAATCTTCAACATAGGGTAAAGATACTCCATCAAATTCTCATTGTTAAAACCATAATTGGGAGTCGAATATGAATACCTATTGTTTTTTTAGGAATTTTAGTTTAGCATTTTGACATGCAAGTGTGAAATAAATGTATGAGATTGCTAAGTATAAAAATACTTAGCTATAGTTTCGACATGTTCATTACTTCGACTGAAGTAGTGAGGTCGACTCGACTATCAAATGTTTTGGAACTTAGTATATTCTTGAGTTTAATGATTAGATGAACCTGAAACCCACTAAGCCGGGTTTGAAGGAATCTCAAGAACAAAACCACAAGATTATGATCACTCTCTCTTCAAAACATGTTTAGAATCTAGGAAAGGTTTACAATGATTTGGCATATTCGACATAAGCAGTTAGAAGAATTGAAGACGTTTTTCGACAAAAGCAGTAAGGAGAGTTAAAGGAAGTTGTTGACATGGGCAGCAGTTTGCAGAATTCAATAACTGAAGACACATGAAAGCAAAGCAGAAAACAGAACTCCATTTAACAGTGTATGTGTCGAACACTGAAGATTTGACTGTTATCGATAGTTATTGATGTATTTAGCATATAAGTCAATTTCATTCATGTAATAAAGGTTCTCAAATTTTATTAGTATTATCTATAGAACTCAAGTATCCAAGTCAATAAGAGAAAAGAGTTTGTGAAAAAACATGTAAGAATCCGTGTCCCTTTTCTGATTCTTTAATCAAAGCATTTATTTCATTGTTTCTTTTGTGTTCTTTGTTTACTTTATTTCTTCCAACAATTATGTCTTGTTCTTATTGGAATTTCTATCCATTTCCCTACATTCAAACATCAACACCCAAGCACAAACATGTTTCATCAAACTATTTTTGCATAAATTGTCCTTAATTTTTTTGTTGAGTTTAATCCCTTAAGTGACCTAAAACTTGTGATTTGATTTAGTACAAACAGCGGTAAGCAAATTGACACGCCCAGTGAGACTCTTTATGCAATAAATTTAAACTTTTCCAAAAAAAAGTGTTTTGTGCTTTTATTTATTTTGTTCTTCATACATTAAATGTTTTCAATGTCTGAGTGTTTATGTGTCTCAGGAACGGTAAAAGTCTTGTTGAAATAGCACGTCCAAAAAATGTTTCCCTTCCTTAAAATAATGCTCCAGATACCTAAAAACAACCAACCAAATCGAAGGTTGATGGTTTAGGTACTTCAACGTCTGTTTGAGTAACCGCTTCTTTCGTGAGTCAAATTTTAGTTTCGACGACATTATGAGAAGTGGTTGTTCCCCCACCACAAGTAACGAGTATTCCAACAACTCCTAGGATTACTTAGACGATTATAGGAGACCCTAGACCTTTTTTCCTCCCAAGCTTTATGCTACCCCATGGTATTAGGGAATATCCATATGGCATGTCAACTACAATGATGGAAGACCTACAGACTAATGCATCTACGTATGCAGATAGTGCAATTACTATTACATCTCCTCTCAATCCATACTTAGCATCAGGATCTGCTATAAGAAATCCTAGTCTAATGGCACAACCTCAGGAGAGTTAGGATATATCCCTCAAGTTATGTTTCACAAAGCTACTAGTTTCCTCTTGTCTATGAGGCGTTAAATAGATGAAAGTAACCATGATATGGTGGACATGCTTACGCAACAAATTGGCATTAAATTTATTCCTTTGATTGAAAATACAAACCATAGTTACCATCAATCAGCGCTTCAAATGGGTCGAATATCAGACTTCTTAGGGGATCGCATGCGCTTATTCAGCCATTTCCTAATAACGGAATGCCACATTAAGTTATGCCCCAACCTGTAGAATAACCCATACTCAGGGTAGTCAAAGGAGACTTGGGTCGAAATGGCCTAGAAGTAGTGTTAGTCCGTAGTAACCAAGATGCAAATTAAGTAGTTAGGAATGTCCAATAAAATGATATTTTGGGGGTAAATTAACATAGTCAATGTGGTTGAACAAATCCTATCCCAAAATGGTATTAATGTTGTTTTGCATAGGCCAAACATAATTTCTACCTTGTTTGAGTATCAATAGCAAACTGAACTTCCTAGGGTTAGAAAATCCCCAAATTAAATAAGTTTGCAGGTGAAACTAGTGAGTATACTGTCGAACACATTGCTTGATACTAGACAGAGGCTGGTGACATGGCCAATAATGAGAATTTAAAGATGAAATATTTCTCTAATTCTCTAACAAAAAACTCTTTGACGTGGTTCACTACCCTCTTTCAAAACTCCATAAATAATTGGAATCAACTAGAAAGGGTATTCCATGAGCAGATCTATATTGGTCAGTCAAATATTAGCCTGAAAGAGTTAGCTAGCGTGAAGAGAAAATTCTCAAAGTCCATAGATGACTATACAAATAGTTGTAGGCTAATGAAGTCTAGGTGTTTTACTCTGGTGCCTGAACATGACTTAGTCGAGGTGGCTGCAGACGGCTTAGACTATTCCATTAGGAAGAAATTAGATACCCAATATCTAAGATTTATGGCCTAATTAGCAGATAAAGTCTGGTAAGTTGAATAGTTGAAAACTGAGAAGGCTAGATCAAATCGACACACTAGGAAGGAAAAAGTTGATTATGTAGAAGAAGGTGAAAGCGGTCGAGAAATACACATAGTTTTTTAATGTGTGAAAGAAAGTAAGGTTAATTTGGAAAATCTAAAGCCGGGTCATCCATATATTTGCAAGGTCCTAAGACTATCTAATGGAAAAAATTCTGTCGAACCTTGTAGAAATAAAAATTCATTACAAAAACTTATACGTTTGATGTAAGTAAATGTGATGAAATTTTTATCTTTTGATTATTGATGGTCAAATAATAGTGCTAGAAGGCCTAAAGACACCACTATTGGAACAAAGAAAGAAAAAAGTGTAGATGTTTTTGATTGGCTGTATTTTTTTGGTAAAACAATTAGTGTTTTATCATGTCAAACCTGGTGTCATGACATGCATTGTTTTGAAGGTTTTTTTTTAAAAGTTGTTTTTGTGCAGGCTTTTACCTGATGTCAAGACCGATGTCATGACATCCGAAGCTGCTGTGTTTTACTATGTTCGCGTTATGGTCTGTCAAGTATTTGCGCGCCTCTTTTGGAAACTTTGGATATTGTTTTGTTTCAGAACAACGTTATGCGATGGATCTTTGCCTTATGGAAATGGTTTTAATTAGGTTTAAAATTATTATTGGATCCAAGGCCCAGCTACTGCAAGGTTATATATATCAAATGAAGAAGCTGCTGGATGATGGTTTTTTAGGGTTTGCCGTCCAGAAGTTTGTGGTGTTGTTCGTCTGTGTATTAGATTTCTTGTAAGCCAAACAATCATCATGATGATTGTCTTGGTCTAGGTGTTTCTGTTTTGAGTTGTAAAAAGTACTCGAAGCTTTTAAGCAAGAGTACTATTGTACTTGATCAAAGCTTTTAAGCAAGATCAAGTTGTGTTTTTGAAGAGTGTCTTCTGTTGCTTTTCGTCTGTTAGTTTTTCATCACTGCTGTGATTGAGGGGGAGTGAGTAGGAGCTCTGGTCTAGTGGTTTAGATTTAAGTTGCATTGGGTAGATATTAAGTGAAAGGTGTAATAGTGAGTTGTATTACCTTGAATTAATATTACTTATAGTGGACTTCCTCCCTGGCTTGGTAGCCCCCAGATGTAGGTGTGTTTGCACCGAACTGGGTTAACAATTTTCCTGTGTTGTTTACTGTTTACTCTTTGTTCATTTGTTTGAAAACATTCAGATAATGATGTCGTGACATCCTGTAAGACATCGCGTGTCTGAGTCCAGAATTTCAATTGGCATCAGAGCAGGCACCCTGCCTGTTTTTACTGGGTGAGATCTAGGGAAAGTATTTTCTGGTTCGATGGACAAAGAAGGTGGTGGATTTATAATGAGACCACCCATTCTGGATGGTTCTAATTATGATTATTGGAAACCTCTCATGGTGGCTTTTCTGAAATCTGTGAATAGCAAAGCATGGAGAGCTGTGAACAAAGGATGGGAACATCCTGTTATTACTGATAAAGATGGCAACAAAACTCTTAAACCAGAGGAAGAGTGGGACAAAGATGAAGAGGCATTGGCGCTTGGCAACTCTAAAGCTCTAAATGCTTTATTCAATGGAATTGACAAAAATATATTCAGACTGGTGCACCAGTGTGAACTAGCCAAAGATGTCTGGGATATCCTAAAGACTACTCATGAGGGCACCTCCAAAGTGAAGATGTCAAGACTTCAACTGCTAACTACAAAATTTGAAAATCTAAGGATGAGGGATGATGAAAGTATTAAGGATTTTCATATGAATTTACTCGATATTGCTAATACCTCAGGAGCTTTGGGAGAAAAAATGTCTGATGAAAAGTTGGTAAGGAAAATCCTTAGATCCCTACCTAAGAGATTTGATATGAAAGTTACAGCTATAGAAGAGGCACAGGACATCAGCAAAATGAAGGTAGAAGAGTTAATTGGATCTCTTCAAACCTTTGAGATGGGAATCAGTGAAAATTCTGAAAAGAAGAACAAGAGCATAGCCTTTGTGTCCAACTCTCGAGAGGAAGTAGAGGAAAGTAGTGAAGAGAATCTATCTGAATCTATAGCTATGCTTGGCAAACAATTCAACAAAATTATAAGAAGAATGGATCAGAAGCCAAGACCTAATGTCAAGAACATCTCATCTGACATCAGTAGATCTTATGACTCTGGCAGAAGAGATAAACCAGAAGAAAAATACAATCACAGTAAAGGGATTCAATGTCATGGATGTGAAGGGTATGGACATATTAGAACTGAATGCCCTACCTATCTCAAGAAACAAAAGAAAGGATTGTCAGTCTCCTGGTCTGATGAAGATTCAGAGAGTGAGTTTGAAGAAGAATCAGCCAAACATGTCACAGCCCTTACTGGAATTTGCAATTCTAATGAAGATTCTAGGAAAGACGAGCTAACCTTTGAAGAACTGGCAGGTTCCTACAGAAAGCTGTGTATCAAATGTGCAGAAGTGTGTCAACAAGGTGAAAAGCAGAAGAAATACATAGCGCAGTTGGAGGCTGATAACAAAGAGCTTAATGAAACTATATCTGAACTGAATGGTGAAACTATCCTGCTACAATCCAAACTTGATCAGATGTGAAAATCAGTAAAAATGTTGAACAGTAGCACGGATATGTTGGAGGAGATCTTGCAGGTTGGAAAAAGTTCAAGAGATATGTCTGGTATAGGTTTTGGTGGTGCAAAGAAATATGTCCAAGATAGTAGCAGAACTAAACCTGAAGCTGAGATGTTGAAGCCGATGTCTAGACATGTGACTCAACATCACGAGAAAGGTGAAATGAAGAGAAAGTTTCAAAGATGGAGATGTCATTTCTGTGGAAGATTTGGACACATTAAGCCTTTTTGCTTCAGACTACATGGATATCCAGATCAAGCTCCTTCTTACAAGCCTAAGCAGATCATGCCCACCCAGAAGCAACAATGGAAACCTAAAAATATGGCCTTAATAGCCCATACATCTCTTAGAGTTTCAGCCAAAGAAGACTGGTATTTTGATAGTGGATGTTCCAGACACATGACTGGTCTCAAGAATCTGCTTGTTGATATCAAAAGTCATTCTACTAGTTATGTAACCTTTGGTGATGGTGCTAAAGGAGAAATCAAAGGAGTTGGAAAATTAGACTGTTCAGGAGTGCCAAGTTTAGAAGGTGTTCTGCTGGTCAAGGGCCTGACAGCTAACCTCATAAGCATCAGTCAACTATGTGACCAAGGAAACCAAGTCAACTTCACTAAAGCTGAGTGTGTGGTTACTAATAAAGAAAAGGAAGTAGTTATGAGGGGTGTCAGATCCAAAGATAACTGCTACTTGTGGGTGTCTCATGAATCCAGCTACTCTACTGTTTGTTCTAAAGAAGAAGAAGCAAAGCTGTGGCACCAAAAACTTGGTCACCTTCATCTAAGAGGTATGAAAAGAATTATTTCTCTGGAAGCTGTAAGAGGAATTCCTAAGCTACGAATTGATGAAGGAAAAATATGTGGTGAATGTCAGGTAGGAAAACAAACCAGGATGTCACATCCAAAGGTTAAACATTTGACTACTTCCAGAGTTCTTGAACTTTTACATATGGACTTGATGGGACCAATGCAAATAGAAAGTCTTGGAGGAAAGAAATATGCTTATGTGGTTGTGGATGACTACTCCAGGTACACTTGGGTAAACTTTATTAGAGAAAAGTCAGATGTGTTTGATGTTTTCAAGGACCTATGTCAAAGAATTCAAAGAGAAAAAGAAAATGGTGTTGTGAGAATTAGAAGTGATCATGGAAAGGAATTTGAGAATCAAAAGTTTGCTGAATTCTGCTCCTCTGAAGGAATACATCATGAATTCTCTTCCCCTATTACTCCACAGCAAAATGGGGTTGTTGAAAGAAAGAATAGAACTATTCAAGAATCAGCAAGAGCTATGATTCATGCTAAGAATCTTCCTATCTACTTCTGGGCTGAAGCTATGAATACTGCTTGTTATGTACATAATAGAGTCACCTTAAGAAAAGGAACCTCTACCACCCTATATGAGATCTGGAAGGGAAGAAAACCCACTGTCAAATACTTCCATGTGTTTGGTAGTAAGTGTTACATTCTTACTGATAGAGATCACAGGAGGAAGATGGATCCCAAGAGTGATGAAGGAATCTTTCTGGGCTACTCTACAAACAGCAGAGCCTATAGAGTATTCAACTCAAGAACCAAAACAATAATGGAATCCATAAATGTTGTGGTTGATGATGTTCATAATCAAGCAGATGTCACAGAAGATGTCGGAACATTCTGGGATCTTACAGCAGAAGGATCTACAAGAGAAGATGATTGCAGTCCCACTATCACAGAGGCTGAGACTGAACCTCCTAACAAGAGTCCCTCTATAAGAATTCAGAAAGATCATCCTAAAGATCTTATTATCGGAGATCTCAACAGTGGAGTTGTTACAAGGTCAAGAGAAGTTGTCTCAAACTCTTGTTTTGTATCAAAAATTGAACCTAAAAATGTCAAGGAAGCATTAACAGATGAGTTCTGGATTAATGCCATGCAGGAAGAATTAGGTCAGTTTGAAAGAAATGAAGTATGGGAGCTGGTACCAAGACCTAAAGGTACTAATGTCATTGGAACTAAATGGGTTTACAAGAACAAGTCAGATGAACAGGGAACTGTTATCAGAAACAAAGCAAGGCTAGTTGCTCAAGGATACACCCAAGTTGAAGGAATTGACTTTGATGAAACCTTTGCCCCTGTTGCCAGACTTGAGTCAATTAGGCTATTGTTAGGAATTGCTTGTATTCTGAAATTCAAACTATACCAGATGGATGTGAAGAGTGCTTTCTTGAATGGATATTTGAATGAGGAAGTCTATGTAGAACAACCTAAAGGTTTTGCAGATCCAAACCACCCTGATCATGTATACAAATTAAGAAAAGCTCTTTACGGTCTGAAACAAGCCCCTAGAGCTTGGTATGAGAGACTAACTGAGTTTCTTACTAGCAATGGATACAGGAAAGGAGGGATAGATAAAACTCTTTTTGTTAAAGATGAAGGAGGGAAGATTCTGATAGCTCAAATCTATGTGGATGATATTGTATTTGGTGGGATGTCAGACAAGATGACTAGACATTTTGTTGATCAGATGCAATCTGAATTGGAAATGAGTCTAGTTGGAGAATTAACCTATTTTCTTGGGCTACAAGTCAAACAGATGGAAGACTCAATCTTTCTCTCTCAGAGCAAGTATGCTAGAAATATTGTCAAAAAGTTTGGAATGGAAAATGCTTCTCACAAAAGGACACCAGCACCTACCCATTTGAAGCTGACCAAAGATGAAAAGGGAACCAGTGTTGATCAAAGTCTATACAGAAGCATGATAGGAAGTCTGCTGTATCTTACAGCCAGTAGACCTGATATTGCCTTTGCTGTTGGGGTATGTGCCAGGTATCAAGCAGAACCCAAAACCAGCCATATCAATCAAGTCAAGAGGATCCTGAAATATGTGAATGGTACTTGTGAATATGGAATGCTCTACTCTCATGGGTGTGAACCCATTCTCACTGGATATTGTGATGCAGACTGGGCAGGAAGTGCTGATGACAGAAAAAGTACTTCAGGAGGATGTTTCTTCTTGGGTAATAATCTTATTTCATGGTTCAGCAAGAAACAAAATTGTGTGTCTCTGTCCACTGCAGAGGCAGAATACATTGCAGCAGGAAGTAGTTGCTCTCAGCTTGTTTGGATGAAACAGATGTTATCAGAATACAATGTCACACAAGATGTCATGACATTATATTGTGACAATTTAAGTGCCATTAACATTTCAAAGAATCCTATTCAGCATAGCAGGACCAAGCACATTGATATTAGACATCATTACATTAGAGATCTTGTTGAAAATAAAACAATTGTCTTGGAACATGTTTCTACAACCCTTCAACTAGCTGATATTTTCACAAAAGCCTTGGATGCTAATCAATTTGAAAATCTAAGAAGCAAACTAGGCATTTGTCTTTGTGAAGGATTATAGCAATTAATTGGGTGTGGGATCAGCACTATTTCTTTCTTGACTGTCAAGGATACTCTGCTGATGGTGGTAATGATCATTCTGTTGGTAGTGATGGCTGAGGAGGGTGAGGATGCTCGGACTAGTAGCTTCAATGATGTGGAGATAAGTAAGGATAATGATTCTGAAGTGTAAATCTTCATCTGTTGTTTGGCTTCTTTTGTGGCTAGAAAGGGGGAGAAAGTGATAGATGATGATTTGGTTGTTGATTGGTTCCTTGGTTGTACTATGAGCAAGATGTTGTTGGCTAACAGAATGTATTCTGTTTTTTTGGTGGATCCTTGTTTCTATTGGCTGCTGCGTGTACTCTGATCTCTGATGGTATCATCTATTATTGTTTTAGCCAAAAATTCGCCAAAGGGGGAGTTTGTAGATGTTTTTGATTGGCTGTATTTTTTTGGTAAAACAATTAGTGTTTTATCATGTCAAACCTGGTGTCATGACATGCATTGTTTTGCAGGTTTTTTTTTAAAAGTTGTTTTTGTGCAGGCTTTTACCTGATGTCAAGACCGATGTCATGACATCCGAAGCTGCTGTGTTTTACTATGTTCGCGTTATGGTCTGTCAAGTATTTGCGCGCCTCTTTTGGAAACTTTGGATATTGTTTTGTTTCAGAACAACGTTATGCGATGGATCTTTGCCTTATGGAAATGGTTTTAATTAGGTTTAAAATTATTATTGGATCCAAGGCCCAGCTACTGCAAGGTTATATATATCAAATGAAGAAGCTGCTGGATGATGGTTTTTTAGGGTTTGTCGTCCAGAAGTTTGTGGTGTTGTTCGTCTGTGTATTAGATTTCTTGTAAGCCAAACAATCATCATGATGATTGTCTTGGTCTAGGTGTTTCTGTTTTGAGTTGTAAAAAGTACTCGAAGCTTTTAAGCAAGAGTACTATTGTACTTGATCAAAGCTTTTAAGCAAGATCAAGTTGTGTTTTTGAAGAGTGTCTTCTGTTGCTTTTCGTCTGTTAGTTTTTCATCACTGCTGTGATTGAGGGGGAGTGAGTAGGAGCTCTGGTCTAGTGGTTTAGATTGAAGTTGCATTGGGTAGATATTAAGTGAAAGGTGTAATAGTGAGTTGTATTACCTTGAATTAATATTACTTATAGTGGACTTCCTCCCTGGCTTGGTAGCCCCCAGATGTAGGTGTGTTTGCACCGAACTGGGTTAACAATTTTCCTGTGTTGTTTACTGTTTACTCTTTGTTCATTTGTTTGAAAACATTCAGATAATGATGTCGTGACATCCTGTAAGACATCGCGTGTCTGAGTCCAGAATTTCAAAAAGGATTTTGCAAGTATCATAATTTTATTGGTCATTAAAACTCTCAACGTGTCCTTTTTAGGGATCTAGTATAAAATTCTCTTAAAGATGGAAGTTTAAGTTTGGTGACAAAACCAAACCGCCCATGAAGATTGATTCTGACCTTCTGCAAGTCGAAGAAGAAAATATCGCCTAACATGTCGATCTCATGATGGTCCTGATCACTGAAGAATCTAGTTCGAAGGGAGGATGGGAGTGTATGTTGGACTATGCAAAGAAGGTCAAAGTTAGGTATCTAAAGTATGGAGAGGAGTTGATTGATTTCCTCAATAGATGCAAGGTCAAAGGCTTTGAGGTCTTGATGTCTCCTTATGCCAGCTTTGTCTTTGACAAAAAGGCCACAAAAGGCCCCAAAGGTTTCAAACCTAAACCATCTAGGAGGAATCATAGGGATGAAAGAAGGTTCCAATATGCCTTCGAAAAAAGAGGTGTTCCTTATCAAAAATAACAAGAACCCTCCCACCAATGGAGTAGTCAAAAGACTTCAGTGTTAATCGTTGCTCCTCCTATTGGTGAAGGGATTCGTCCAATGGGATGACCCAATGCTGACCAACTGAGGTGGAGGTGATTGAGGTAGGTGGAGGTTCCTCATACAATGACAATCCCAAATCTTTAATAAATAATCATACGGTTCAAAAATATTTGGGTAAAAATCCAATGACTCAGACTCAATGGAGAAGATATTAAAGGATAAAGAAACCGACTCTTGAGGCCAGGGAGTCAAGTAAAAATGGTAAAATGGCAAAGATGGAAAATGGCCAAATATCAAAAAGACCCCTAAAAGAAAGACTCTTTCCTATTTTCTACCTATGGTCAAATCAAATGGAAAATAACTTGTGCCATACCAAGCTGATGAGATGTTGACAGATAACTTCGAATATGGTCAAAATGGGAATTCGACATGATATGCGATGTTGTTTCCATCCTTCCAATAGAATATGACACAATAATTGAGATAACATAGGAAGAAGATAATGGTCTTGCAGAAGAAATAGAACGTTATAAATCTCTTTGTTATTATGTAATGAACAATGGTTGCGTAGAGGAAGAAAATGCTTCTTTTGAAAGGTCTAATGAAGAGATGGAACAACATCTTAAACTACTGTTTATCTGGGTTAAGGAAGATGGAGTGGGTGCTAATTAAGTGTTAGTTGATGGAGGAGAAACGTTGAATTTGATGCCACAGTTTTGGCTAAAGAAGATTGGGAAGTTTGATACAGGCTTAAGACCTCATAACATCGTTTAATCTAATTATGAGGACAAAACTAATAAGGCTTTAGGAATGATTCAAGTAGACATTGATGTAGATGCCATTGTCAGACAAACTTTATTTGTGGTCATTGCATCAAATTCATTTATAACTTGTTATTAGGACATGAATGGATATATGGTGTCGGGGTTATCCCTTCCACTATGCATCAACAAATCTCTATCTGGAAGCCTAATGGTATTGTAGAGAATTTTGAGGCTGACATGAGTTACTTCATAACTTACGTAAATCATGTAGACATGAGAATGTTTGATAAAAGTATAGATAATATTTCACCTTGCTCGACTCCCTTTACAAGGGGATAATTTATGTTCGATGAAGTTACATCCCACACATGGTTTCATGTGGGAACATGAAACCATGGGAGATGAATGTGCCACTACAAGTACTTGGTGGAAAATACTAGACAATATTGTTGACTAAGTCGGGATCATTGGCTTGAATTGTGAATTACACGCTCGATAATAGAATAACAATGGCCTTATAGGCCAATATTCAACAAAAAATGGCTCTAGAAGCCAATATAATTGAAAAATAATAAGATAAAAGAACTTGGTTGAAGTCAAAGTTCAGACGACCAGAGGTTCATTTGCATCTATGATAACAAGCCTTTAGGATTTGAAAAAGATCCATTAGCTTCCAATAAGAAGATACAAGCCCAAGACTCAATGGATGAGATTGATTTAGGGGATGGGGTCATTAAATAACAACATACATTGGTGCAAAGATTGATCCAAGCATGAAGATCGAGATGATTAAATTTCTTCAAGAGTTTAAAGACTACTTTACTTGAGATTATGATGAAATTCTAGAACTTAGTCGAGATTTAGTGGAGTTGAAACTGCTTATTCAGCCTGACAAGAGGCCAGTGATGCAGATGCCAAGGAGATTTGCAGCAGAAGTAGTTTCAAAGATCAAGGAAGAAATTGAAAGGCTTATGAGGAATAAGTTCATACAAACTGCAAGGTGTGTCAAATGGTTAGCAAATATAGTTTCTGTTATTAAAAAGAATGAAACTCTTTTATATAGATTTCAGAGACTTAAATGTTGTTACCCAAAAAGACGAGTATCCAATGTCTATTGCAGAAAGCCTAGTCGATTCAGCAGCAATGTTTGAATATTTGTGTCTATTAGATGATTATTCTGGGTATAAACAAATCTTTATCGCAATAGAGGATATTGCGAGACATCACTTAGATGTCCTAGGGCCTTTGGAACCTATGAATGGGTAGTAACGCCTTTTGGCCTAAAGAATGCTAGTGCAACATACCAAAGGGCAGTGAATTCTATGATTCATGATTTCATTGAGAACTTTAGGCATGTTCATATCGATGATATAGTTGTTAAATCCTTGTAGAGAAATTATCATTTGGACCACATTCGATAATCCTTTAAAAGGGAAGGGAAATATGGATTAAAAATGAATCCATTAAAATGTGCTTTTGGTGTCCATGCAGGTGACTTTCTGGGCTTTGTGGTTCACAAAAAGAGCATGAATTAAACCTAAACAAGACAAAAGCTATACTCAATACGAGATCTCCATCAAACAAAATGCAACTTTAATTGTTGTTAGGAAAAATCAATTTTTTAAGGGGGTTCATTTCAAATCTAAGTGGAAAAACAAAAATATTTTCGCCGCTGCTGCGTTTAAAGAAAGAGGAAGGATTAAAATGGGAACTTGAACATCAAAAGGCCTTTGACGAAATCAAAATTTATTTGATGAATCCTCTAATTCTACTACCTCCTGTAAGAAATAAATCCATGAAGTTGTATATTTCTTCATCTGAACTAACAATAGGAAGTATGTTAGCCCAAGAGGATGATGATGATGATGTCAAAAGAGCCATTTATTACCTTAGTCGAGTTTTAAATGATGTAGAAACTAGGTATAGCTCAAAAGAAAAGTTGAATACATGTTTTTATTTCTCTTGTACAAAATTAAAATGTTATGTAAAACGTGTTTATGTTTTTGTTTATTCTTATTTTGATATCATTAAGCATATGGTGTCAAAACCTATCTTACATAGTCGAATTGTGAAATGGGCTTTAGCGTCAACTGAATATTCTTTAACATATGCACCTTTAAGGTGTGTGAAATTCCAAATAATTGCTGATCTAATTGTTGATCACGTGATATTCGATGTAATACATAATTATGTTGGCCTAAAGCATGGGAAATTATACTTTGATGGTTCCAAACATAAAAAATTGAATTGGCATTGGAATTCTGATCATTTCCTCCAAAGGGATTCCAACAAAGTTAAAAGTCAAAATCAAAGGCTGCTGCTCTAAAAATGAGGCTAAGTATGAAGCCTTGATTGCAGGCCTTAAGATCCTTTTAGACTTTTGGAAAAAGGGAGTTGAAATCAAAGGTTATTCAGAGTTGGTTGTTAAACAACTGACCAAAGAGTACAAATGCATCAAGGAGAATTTGTTGATGTACTTTGTGAAAGCCAATTTGTTAATAAGAGGATTCGATGAAGTCGACATCAAGCATGTGTCGAATAAAAATTCTTAAATTTTTGAATTTTTTTCCATTGACAAAGTGTCGAATAATGATTGGCGAAAATCAATTCTTGAATTCTTAGAGAATCCGACAAGAACGAAAAATCAAAAAATTAAATACAAAGCTTTAAGCTGTGTTTTTGTTGGAAATGAGTTCTTTAAAAATACCCGTGAAGGAATCTTATTTAAATTCCTTAGTGAGACTGAAGCTTATTTAGAAATATTTAATGTCCATAATGGATCCCGTGGCACTCATCAAGAAGACCACAAGATGAAATAGCTTTTAATTTAACTAGGTTTTTATTGGCCAACCATGTTGAAAGATTGTGTTGAGTTTGTAAAAGGATGTTAAGCATGTCAAAGACATGCAGGTATTCAACATGTTCTTGCAAGTGAGTTGCATTTGATTGTCAAACCTTGGTCATTTATAATTTGGGCTTCAGATTTAACTGGTGAAATTCAACCTACATCATCCAAAGTTCATTATTATATTTTGGTTGGTATATATTATTTTAGCAAGTGGGTCGAAGTTGTTCATTTGATCAATGTGGATCAAGAAGTAGTAATCAATTTTATTCAAAATCACATCATTTGTAGGTTTGGAATTTCTGAAAGTTTAACCACAGAACAAGGTACATTTTTGACAGGTCAAAAGATGGTTGAGTTTGCTTCAGATTCAAGAATCAAACATTAGCATCTACTCTGTATTATGCTTAAGCCAATGACCAAGTCGAAGCATCTAACAAAATTATAATAGGACTATTTAAGAGACATGTTGGTCAAAAGCCAAGAAATTAGAATACGACTTTAGACCAAGTGTTATGGACTTGTCAAAATTTCCTTAAAGAGGCAACTAACTCTACTCCATTTCAACTAACATTTGGTCATGATGTAATTTTGCCAGTCAAACTTTATTTACAATCAACTAGGATTCAAAGGGTTTTTGAAATTCCTTATGATCATTATTGGAATATGATGTTGGATGAATTGGCTAATTTAAATGAGAAGATGTTTCTATAGGCGAACGAGGTTTGATAAATATGGACTGAGGTTTCAAACACTTCATCATTCCAAGGAATAAATTTATGTTTCCCTTGACTAGTACCTGAACTGCAATAACACAACACTTTTTTCAAAATTAAAATACTTCAAAGTTGAATTAAATACGCAGATTACCGAGATAAAGTTACTATTTTAAAGTTGACTTAAATGCATTTTTGGTTCCTATAAGTTAATGAGTTTTTTATTTTCGTCCCTGTAAGTCTTTTTTTTTTTTGGTTTGGGTCCCTATATTTCACTTTCGCATTCGCATCTCCGAAATCAATATTTTTCATTAAAATATTCAACTTTTCGGAGATTCATTTCCGAAAACACATTTTTTTCCAACAAAAGTACGTTTTCAGAAATGAACTTCTGAAACAAGGGGTATTTTCGTAAATTCGCCAGAGGTGACCAAGAAGGATAGGAGGTGGGTAAAGAAATTTTCATTGATTTTGATCCTAATACCTTCCGAACCATTGGTCAATATGGTGCAAAGTTTAAGACTTATTTGTCGTACATTGCACGTAGCTAGGTTAGTATAAATGAAAAGAATTGGAAAAAGATAAGCGATAAATTGAAGGAAATGATATGGAAAGATATCATGGTATATACTTTTAATTAATTCTTTGTAAGTTATTATCTATAGATGCTCAAATTACTAACACTTATTATGTTTTGTAGAGTAAGTTCAATTGCCCCACTGATGACGAACTTAGGAATCATTGGTTTGTTTATGGGAGAAAAATTGAAGCAATTTAGGACATTGCTCTCAAATGTATATATCTCTGGGAAAGATGGTATGCATAGAAACACAACACCATTTGAAAAGTATAAATTCATCAAAAACGAAGAATGAGATTTGTTCGTCCAAACTTAGGAAAAAAGATTTTCAAGTTGGTTAAATTTATATATTTATTGTTTTGTTATCTAAATTGATTTGGTCATTGTCGTTTCATTTAATGTGATTTATTTGTAATGGGAGAAAAGGGTAAAAGAAAAGACACGTGCATCATAAAATATACATCCTAATATTTTATCTCGTAGGGTTATGAAAAGCTTAAGGACGACGTAATGGAAGACAGTAATCCGTAGTGCTCCCAAGGGTGTCAGTTTTAAGAAATTCTATAAAATAAGTTTCACGCTCCACCTTAGGAGGTGTCTCTCGGGATGACATTCGAGGTAGAAATAACTAATAATATATAAATAGAGGGGGAAAGAGTAGAAGATAAAAAATAGGAGATAGTAAACTGAAACAAAAAGTGCACTAAAAGCCCACAAAGAAAGATACAAAAATTAACATACAATAGATAAGAAAATAGACATAAGAAACTTATATAAGCAAAATACAATCAAATGAAACACGTTAGAATCCAGAAAAAATAAAACACCATCATTTGGGAAATATCCTCTACGTGAAGCTTAGTACCACTCCCAAGAATAATAGATGACACATAAAATAATATTGGAACAAAAATAATATAGGATCTGCAAGCAAATTCAAGAAGGAAAAAAAGCATATCCTCGACAACCTGCAAAATACCATTTCCAAACAACCGTCATATACTTAGCTTCCATGAAAAGCTTATGAGTTATTTATCTTCACATTTGTGGAATCTCTCAAAAACATGGGTTCCATTTTTTCACATTTAGTGATGCTTTCTTGGAGACTTTTCCAGAAACACTTTCTGCAAATAAGTTTGTGTTAAGAAGTTAATTTGGCCCTCTAGGAACAAGAAGAAATCCGTATTATTTAAAAATTTTATTATGCAATAGGGGTGCAGCTAGCATTAGTAGTTTTTATAAGTAACTTTTAAGTATTTAAATTTTAGTGTGTAAGGTGTCATACCCCAATTTTTGACCTAAGATACCACCTCATATCATTTGCATATGCATCATTTGCATCTCTAACAAATTGCATAGCTTGTGTTTGCTACTTGTGACTCAGCAGGGTTTAATCAAGAAACCACTCATCAGTACAAGTAACAATCAACTAGGGTTTTGTTCTCCCTTCATCTCAAATGAATCATCTTCATCAACAATCAACATTTGGTCCTCAGAGATTCATTTCAACAAGCTCAAAGGCTCTGAACCAACCAGATTAGGGTTTTGACTGAAGATAGCATACTCCTGACTTCTGCTCAGGATTTGACCTAATGACTTGGGACATGACCTCAAGACCCCAAGTACATCATTTTGGCCTAATCTATTGGCTCAAGACATCTCCTACACAAGGATTGATCAACAGTGAAATCTCAGATTATCAGATTAGGATTTTTGAACTATCAAGGACTGAAATCAGGGATCATATTTGGGAAACCCTAAAAATCCCCAGGAAGTCAATCAAAGGTTTCAATCATCTTTAAATAATCCCTATGACAACATCCAATGGAAATTGCATCTCAATTCAAGATCCACAGTCATCAATTTCATCTGGTCGACAATTAGGGTTTTTTGACCTAATTCACTAAACCATTGACTTTTTAATCAGGACATGGTGCCACAACTTAAACCATGGCTCAATATCCTCTAATGCTTCAATATGATCCATTCATACCATTCATATGGTGAGGATAGCCTGTTTCATTTGAAATCTCCAGAAACGCGATTCGTCTGAAAAAGTCAACTGTACAAGATCACCATTGACTTTTGGGGAATTCTGGTCAATCATGACTTTTGAAGTTTTGAATCATCAATATATGATATATGAAGTCATTTGATCAAGAAAAATCAAGAAAATCAATCAAGAATCAAAAAGTCAAAAGTTTGACTTTTCATACTTAGAAAAATTTCTAAGTGTTTTTCATGGTTTTTTCCAAACTTTGGAAGGGAATTTCTCAAAATTTCACATACAAACTGAAAAAAACTTCCAACATGAAAGTTGTAGATTTTGATCCAATAAACAACTTTGACACATATAAATTTTTTCCATAAGATCAACCATTTAAGAGATATGGAGCTTCAAAGTTGGTATCTTTTGAAAATTTCACTTAAAACTTCATTTTCTTCAAAGTTCATGGATCTTTTTCACCCACTTCCTTAAGGATCTTGAAGAAACTTTCAACTAGGGTTTTGAAGTGTGTAATATGAGCTTTCCAAAATGTCCAAGAGCAAGAAAAAATATGGAGTGTAGCTATGGTTTTGAATTATGCATTTAGTGATCTTTTTCACTTGAATTTTCACCATTTTTCACTAAGTTTCAAGACTACATGACCTATAATCCAAGCAATGATGCATAGGAGCAATAATTGAGAGATATTTTCTGATTAGAAGATCAGAATGGAAGAGGATAAGAAGCTTGAGAAATAACCATGGTTAAGTCACTTTTAACCATTTGCATTTAATGTGAAAGATTCCTTTTTATCTCTTAAGCCAAATCATCATTCTTGATCAACTTGCAAGAGCTTTGTATTCAGAAACTTTGGCCTATAAATAGAGGTCCTTACCTCATTCAAAATCACACCAAAACCTCACAATTATAGGTTTTCTCTCTTCTTTCTTGAATTGCAAGATTCATAGTTTTCAAAGAGGTAGAAAATTCAACCTCCAAACCCTTGAAGTTATGGCCAAAGTGATGGTTCTAGCAACTCATAAACATCATATGGGATGTGTTTGAACCACTCACACACCCCAAATCACCCCAAAACTCAGATTCACTCTTCAACCTCCATATGAACACATAAAGAGCCTTATCATGCCCATTTTCATTCCAGATCATTTCTGTCTAAATTAACACTTCCCACACCTCACATATATCACATATAAGCTATCTAAACACTCATCACCAACCTGAAACATCAGAATCATAGAGCTCGATTCACACTTAGGCTTAACTGCAGATCGGGTACCTCCAACTACTCCAGGTGTTTTCAATCCACTCCAAGCATCCAAACACCTTCCATATGGTTCATTGAAGCTGTCCAGATCAAGCAACAACATCTGTAACACCTCCTTCGCAAAATTCAATCTCCAGCTTGGCCGTTTTTGAGGTAAGTGTTCATGAACTTCAAACTCTATCATACATGCATCATAAATGCAAAACTGAGTTACCATCTTGTTTCTGCACCATCACTGAATAATAACCCTCAATCAATTGCATCATATCATGATCATACACGATTTCACAAAGATTTTTCATATTAGGGTTCTTCGTGTTCATCAGAGGATTAATCATCTTAGAGCAAAAATAAATGAAATTAAAGGTCATCATCATGTTCCTCGTCCAAAACCGAGTGAGATAGACCCTTTGATCGATCAAAACAACACAGTTTTGAAGAATTTTGAAAATCAGTTAGGGTTGTGTTCTTGGCGCCAGATTTGGTTTGGGAAATTCAAATTCTTGATTTAAAATATATTTTATCAAACGCGTATGTTTAACAAGCCACAAGCGTGACTCAGTTGGTCCATGTTTTGGCTGGTGAGAGAGAGGGCGTGAGTTCAAGCCCTAGTGGAGACAAAACCAATTTTTTGCAACCTATTTTCTTTCATTTTTTAACAAACTTCACCAATTAATTTAACCAATCAAAATTCATTATTTTCACTTCATTTTTTTTTACACTCTTTATTTAATATACATATTTTGATAATATTAAAAAAAATCACAAAAAAGGATTCATTTAATATATTTTTAATTGAGTTTAAAATAACATGTTTTAAATGTTTTTAATACTTTTAAATATTGTTTTTCACTTGATTTTTCAAAACTTAATCACTTGTAAATATTTTTGAGCAAACCCTAATCATCTAAGTGTTAATTGAGGATAACCTTTTTGTTTATTTTGATTAATTTGATTCCTTTCAAAATTCAAATCGTTTTAAAACGAGCGATCGCGATTCTTTTCAAAAAAACGATAAACCATTTCTTTTTGATTCTCAAAGGAAACTATTGATTAAATCTTTTTTATTGATCAATTGATTTTCAAAACGATGTGGGGCCTCTCGAATATTAGAGAGTATAAGACCCACTCCTTTTCTTCCTTTTATACAAGTTTTTCTTTATACAAAAAAACTCTTTCAAAAACAAAAAACTTTCAAACAGTTTTTTCAAACAACGCGTCTGTAAATAAACAATCGACCATGTTTTGTAAAATACCACGGGCCTCCACGTAGGTATAAGTCCCAAGCCCCTTTTGTACATACCCATTCCTGTACATGAAATTAGGTATTTCATTGTACACACACATTTTTGTACATATCTCAATCTGTTTTTTTAACTTTGAATAACAAACCAAAAATGAAGGTTTTCTTTAAACCTTCCCAAAAAATACCATGGGCCTCCATGTAGGTATAAGTCCCAAGCCCTTTTGTAAATACCTGTTTACATAGCTTTGAATAAATTCAAGTGGGTCTCTCCCCGAGTATGAGTCCCGAGCCCTGGTGTATACACATGGATCATGCTTACAGGTATATTTCCTTCATAAACTCCATTATATACACACACTTTGTCATATATATAATTGTTCATACCTGTTCATGTTTGTTCATACTTGTTCATGTTTGTTCATATGTGTGATATGTGTGCTTATTCAACTTAGTACAACACTAGGTTCCCCAAAGCCTCCTATTGGGCTTCGTGCAAAGAATCTCCCTAGTTTAGGTTAGGACATAGAGTATGGTTTCCCGGTGAAATCGCTCTAAGAGCTCAAACCAACTATACCATGCCTCCCCTTGGGCTTTGTACAAACGAGTGACCCTCCCATAGCCTCCTCTTGGGCTTACAATGCAAGGACCCTGGATTGTCCCTCCCATAGCCTCCTCTTGGGCTTACAATGCAAGGACCCTCGGATAGCCTCCTCTTGGGCTTCGTACAAGGACCCACGGGCTTCTTATAAGCATCCCCAATATCCAAATCAAAACACCCTAGGAGATTAGACATTTTTCATCTCTATGATAGGAGTATCTCTTCTATATCATCACAAACAATCAATCAATCAAACTTTTTTGCCACAAGGCTGGCTAATCAATCAAACTTCTTTTGCCACAAGGCTGGCTAATCAATCAAACCGTTTTGCCACCATACTGGCTGATTAATCAAAGTTTTTGTCACAAGGCTGACTTCATTGAAACTTTTGCCACAAGGCTGGCTGATTAATCAAAACTTTTTGTCACAAGGCTGACTTCATTGAAAGTTTTTGCCACAAGGCTGGTTAAACAACAAAAACATCTTTATCATTCTAAGCACCCTAAGTGGCATGGCCCCGGGCTTATAATGAAAAGATTTTTCAAACAAAAATCAAACAGATGTATGTGATGATATAGATTAGATACATCTAGCATTTAGACGACATTTGTCTATTTTCCTTTTCTTCCACTAGCATAAGTGGGAACTACGATTGCTCTGACTTTCTCAACATCCCTTTGAGAATACGTAGGCACAAGGTCGATCCTTGGCGAGCAAAACAAAACAAAAAAAACCATTCAAACCTTAGCACCCGTAGACCCCGAGCTACAGATGCTCTGATTCCCTCTAGGGGATATGTATGCAGAGGATCGCGATGATCTTTGCGAGCATAATCAAACAAACACCTTAGGTCCCACCTATTTCACAAGAACCTCCACCACGACAAGAATGGAATAAACAAAACAAAGAAACCTATAGAGTACTATAGATACGTTGGGTGCTAATACCTTCCCTTCGTATAACCAACCCTCTTACCCAAGATCTCTCCCCCCACTTTTAAGGTTATTGCAGCTTTTTTCCTTTTCCTCTTTTGGAAACAATAAAAAGTTTGGTCCGTACAAAAGAAAAATCATTTTTTTGAGCACTCGAGCCCAAAGAAGGCATCAGGTGTCTCATCCCGAAAAATGACAACGATTTTTCCCCGCGACAGAAAAATGGCGACTTCACTGGGGACCATCTTTTTATTGTTTCCAAAGAAAGGGTTATTTCTATTTGTTTTGTTTTTATTTTATTCTTGTTACATGTGTGGTTCCTTGGTTCTGTTACTTGTGTGATTCTGTTACAAGTGATACATTATGGACAAATCCTAACCCGGATTAAGTACACATAAGAATTAGGTGGAGGGTATAGTCATGTATGGCATACAAGGAGTTAGTCCTTAAAAAGTCAGCATGAGAATCCTTCCGCTCAGTGGAGGTTCCTTGTTTGTAGTATATGTTTAGCAAGTTCAGTTGCGAAGACATTATTGCTTTCATTGAACTGTAGAAGCTGAGTTGGCTGTAGAACCCCAACCCATCCTGGCCTTATTAGGACGTGGTGCAGAAACGATCCAGGTGAAGACTTGGATAGTTGTCATGCGGAGAACCACACTCAGACGAGTTTTTCTTGAGAATATTTCTAGCTCACAAGTTCAGTTGTGCAAGCCGGTAATATCCGAAAGAAAAATGTAGACTCTGACGTATCAGTAGAACATGTTTTGCAGGTGATAAACCCTAGTACTATCCCATGTTTGGTTCTCTGACCTCATGCTCGTGACGCTGGACTTTTGAACCTATGTGTACTATGTTTGAATTACCATGTTTGTAGTACCATGTTTGCGTTACCATGTTTGAACTACCATGTTTGCTTTACCATGTTTGAATATGTGGCATCCATGCATCCATGCATTCATACATAAAAACCCATCTTTTTTTCAAAAAAAATAAAAACATGATTTTTCCAAAAAAAATTTAGAGAATTTTCTTTGCAAACATTATAGGATTAAGTTATGGAAGGGGTAAAAAGGCATACCAAAAAGTACGATTTCAAAATGCCTAATGTGGAAAGGCTGAAAGAGTTAGCATCTTCTGTACAAGATCCTTCTGATTTTAGGAAAAGCCATGGAAAGCTTTTGCCTATCTTGAACACTCATGTTGATGAAGGACTTCTCAAAACTCTGGTTCAGTTCTATGATCCCGTTTACCGGTGTTTCACCTTTCCAGACTATCAGTTGGTACCAACCTTGGAAGAATATGCCGATCTTTTGGGTATTCCTGTATCTGACAAAATACCTTTCAATGGTTTGGAAGCCATTCCTAAGTCACCAGTCATTGCGGCAAGTATCCACTTGAAGAAATCTGAAATAGAAAGTAATTGGACTACCAAAGGAAACTTTCCGGGTTTGACTTCGCAGTTTCTAATAAAGAAAGCCTTTGATTTCATTGACACTGGTAGCATGATAGCTTTTGAAGCTGTACTAGCCTTGCTCATCTATGGGTTGGTTCTGTTTCCCAACGTCAACGACTTTGTTGATATCAACGCCATAAAGATCTTTCTGAATGGAAATCCTGTTCCGACTTTGCTTGGTGACATGTATTTCTCTGTTCATCATAGGAATCGCCAAGGCGGTGGAATCATTGTATGTTGTGCACCTCTTTTGTACAAATGGATTGTTTCACACTTACCTAAGTCTCCTACTTTCACGGAAAACCGAGAAGGCTTACGTTGGCCTCGAAGACTTATGTCACTTACTAATAATGATATTCATTGGTATACCTTGGCTCGCTGTGGTACAGAAACCATTGATAGTTGTGGAGAGTTCGCCAACGTACCTCTCATTGGCACACAAGGAGGAATTAACTATAATCCGGTCCTAGCCCGACGACAACTCGGGTATGCAAATTCAGTTAAACCAATGGGTCTCGCAGTGGAATGCTACTTTTACCGAGAAGGGGAGGATCCTCAAAGGTTGAAGACAAGAATGGTGAGAGCTTGGTACGACGTCCGAAGAAAAGAAAAAGGTGGGGAAAGAAACTGCATTGCTACGAACGCCTACACCGGCTGGGTGAAGAAAAGAGCAAAGGAGTTTCGAATGCCTTATGATTATGAAAAACCCATGTTCCCTGTGGTGTCTCAACTACCCAATGTTCCCATTAACACTGTAGAAAAGTACCAGGAAATCTTAGCCAAGATAAGGTTAGAAAAGGACTCTTGGGAAGAAAAGTTTCGTAAAACTGATGAGGAAAATAGAAAGTTGAAGAAAAGAGTGAAAGATCACGAAGAAACACTCTATTATCAAGATGGATGGCTCATGAGTAAAGATGAGAAGATTCGTCAGAAAGATGCTGCAATCAGAAGATACATCAAAGAAAGCAAGAGAAATCTTGAAGGTTCAACAAGCAACGCTCCGATGCCTGACAATTGGAAGAATGTTGTTGACAAACTGAGGGCTGAAAAGGCCGAATTGAAAGCTTACTATGGGAAAGAAATCCTGAAGCTCAAGCTGCACAACGCATTTGGTTCCTCGTCTGATGAAGATGCTTAGGATTTGTTTAGATTTTCATTTTATCATTTGCTTTTGTAAGGAGCTACGCTCCAATGTTGTAACATTTTCCCATTATTTCAATAAAAGAATAGTTTGTGTTCAAATGTTTGCAAGGAAATAATCTTTAAAATGTTTGGAAAAATCATAAATTTCTTTTTGGATACATCATTCTGCATATCGAGTCTGTTGTATAAGAGTCTCATCTTTTGGATCTTTCTCCAATAGATCGTCAAGCTGTCGCGTCTCAAAGTTTCTCGACCGCGCTCGCAATCAGATCACAGATACAATACTCGTTCAAGCAGAAGAAGAGTAATGGAACACTCTGAACAAGAGAATATTGAGCTCCGTGGTACAGTGACCACCCTTCAGGAAAAGTTGGAAAGTCTCGCTACTCTGGTTGACTCCTTAATGGCCGCACAGAATCAGCCGCCGCCACCCAACAGTCAAGCAACAGTAACATCTGAAGTCACTACTCCAGTTTCTACAGTTGCATTCAACATTCCATCTTTCTCCATGCCAGAAGGTTGGGGCCCGCCTTTCAGCTTTGGTACAGGTTTCCGCCATAATTTCTCTGGGGTTCAAACAACTACAACTGAAGCGCCTGCTGCACAAGGTTCAGCATTTATTCCACATTCAGGGGTAACTTTTTCCCAAATCACTATGGCACTTTCTCAACCCACTATGACAGTTCCGACCCCTACGGTTCACACTGTTCCTTATGATGGCAATGAGATTTATCATGATCAAGGTGATAGCACAAATCAGCGTAATCTTGTGGAAGATCTCCAAGAACAGTTCAACAAGATTCAATTGGAAGTCAAGGCTATTCGTGGGAAAGATTTGTTTGGAAAGAATGCCCAGGAGCTATGTTTGGTTCCCAGTGTACAAATACCGGCTAAGTTCAAGGTCCCTGACTTTGAGAAGTACAAAGGTAGTTCTTGTCCACAAAGTCATCTCGTAATGTATGCCAGAAAGATGTCTACTTATGCAGATAATCATCAGTTGCTTATCCATTACTTTCAAGACAGTTTGACTGGTGCCGCACTGAAGTGGTACACAGGTTTGGATAGCACCAATATTCGAACTTTCAACGATCTAGGAGAGGCCTTTGTCCGACAATACAAGTATAACTCGGATATGGCTCCCGACAGAGATCAGCTTCGATCCATGGCTCAGAAAGACCATGAAGCTTTCAAAGAGTATGCCCAACGATGGAGAGAAACTGCTGCTCAGATTAATCCACCATTAAAAGAGAAAGAGCTGACAAAAATCTTCTTGAATACTCTCAGTCCCTTTTATTATGAACGCATGATTGCTAGTGCTCCAAGTGATTTCACCGAAATGGTAAACATGGGGATGCGTCTAGAAGAAGGAGTCCGAACCGGACGTCTAACTAAATAAGGTGGATCTTCAAGCGGAACCAAAAAGTTCGGAAGTGGTTTCCCAAAGAAGAAGGAACAAAGTGTTGACATGGTATCCCAAGGGAGGCCAAGAGGAAATGTCAGTCGTCAACAACAGGTTTCAGCTATTGCGCCAGTCGTTAATACAGCGCCGAATCCGGGATTTACCCCGCAGTTTCAGCAACAACAGCCTCGACCACAGGCTCAGCAGCTTAACAATAATCAGAATCGTGTGCAAAGAGCTCCACAGTTTGATCCGATTCCAATGACCTATACAGAATTGTACCCTGCTTTGATTGAAAAAGGTCTCGTTCAAACTAAAGCACCACCACCAGTACCTGAGAGACTCCCATGGTGGTACAAAGCTGAGGTCTCATGCCCTTATCATCAAGGAGCGCCTGGCCATGATCTTGAGCATTGCATAGCTTTGAAATATGAAGTTCAGAGGTTGGTTAGATCTAATCTTCTCTCATTCAGAAATTTGAATCCAAATGTGCAAGCAAATCCGCTGCCCAATCATGGAGGGCATGTTGTAAACATGGTATATGGATGTCCTGGTCCGTACCGAGTCTATAATATCAATTACTCAAGAGCCGATTTGGTACAAATGCATGCCACTCTCTGTCGAGGGCAGAATTTTCGCCAGCATCAATACGGTTCCTGTAGCATATGTTGTGTAGATCCTCACGGATGTTCGATTGTGAGAAGAGATCTCCAAGTACTGTTGGATAATGGTACTCTTCAGATCTACCGAAATAGGGATGAAAATGAAGTTAACATGATAGGATGTTATCCGCATGAGCTTTTAGTCTCAGATATCAACTCGGAAATGCCTAAAGTTAACGTCATCGTTCCTCATTTCAACATGCCTGAGCGCATAGAAGTTACTTACAACAAGCCAAAGGTTCCTATTGCTCCTTTGATCATTTGTCTACCTGGACCTGTTCCTTATGACTCTGACAAGGCAGTTCCATACAACTACAATGCAACAATGATAAAGGATGGGCAAGAAGTTCCTTTACCTACTCTTTCATCTGTCGTGAATATCGCCGATGTGAGTCGAGTAACAAGAAGTGGACGTGTGTATACTCCACTACCTCCAAAGCAGCCTGTTGCTCCGGCAACCAGGCAAAATCCTGTCAATACACCAGTGGGGAATCCTGTGGAAATTCCTATCAATAATACAAACACTGATGTTGGCCAATCCAGTGGAACCAATGTCAATCCAGATTTCGATGAAATTTTGAAGCTCATCAAAAGGAGTGAATACAAAATTGTGGATCAGCTTATGCAGACTCCTTCAAAAATCTCAATACTTTCATTGCTGTTGAACTCTGAAGCTCACAGGGAAGCCCTGATGAGAGTATTAGATCAAGCTTTTGTGGATCATGATGTGACTGTTGACCATTTTGATGGGATAATAGCCAACATAACTGCTTGCAACAATTTAAGCTTCTGTGATGAAGAACTCCCCGAGGAGGGTAAAAATCACAATCTTGCTTTGCACATTTCTATGAACTGTCAGTCAGACTCTTTGTCTAATGTACTGGTAGACACCGGATCTTCCTTGAATGTGATGCCAAAGACGACTCTTGCTCGCTTGTCTTACCAAGGAATGCCTATGAAGTTCAGTGGTGTAGTTGTCAAAGCATTTGATGGATCGCGGAAATCTGTTATCGGCGAAGTCAACCTTCCCATGACAATTGGTCCACATACATTTCAAATTACCTTCCAGGTCATGGACATTCAAGCTGCTTATAGCTGTCTGTTAGGACGACCATGGATCCATGAAGCAGGGGCGGTAACTTCCACGCTCCATCAAAAGTTAAAATTTGTAACAAATGGAAAATTGGTAACGATAAGTGGAGAACAAGCCTTGATGGTGAGCCATTTATCCAATTTCTCTTTCATCAGTGCTGATAATGTGGAAGGAACTCAGTTCCAAGGTCTCTCTTTAGAAGACGAATCTTCCAAAAAGAAAGCATCGATCTCTTCTTACAAAGAGGCAGTAAAAGTAGTGAAAGATGGAACTACCACTGGCTGGGGGCAAGTTGTGATCCCGACCAAGAATGAAACTAGAGCAGGACTCGGATGTTCACCAACATTCTCAAACTGCACCAAGAAGGATGAAACCCTTCGTCCGATCAAAGAAACGTTCCATAGTGGAGGGTTCCTTAACCCAATTCCTCAAGAGGTTAATGTCCTTATTGAAGAATGCATCGAAGAAGGTCTCTCCGATACTGAAGAAGAATGGAAATGTTATCTCAATGACTCGGGATACATATCTCAGGAAGAACCATATCCTCCTTCAGAGAAAACAAGTGCTAAAGAAATTCCGCCTATTCCTGCAGAGGTTTGGGACACCTTGGGACAACCAAGTGGAAAATTTGATTATATGGTGAAATATACTGCACCTGAAAGTTCAAAGATTGCGATTGAGGATATCCAACCAACTGGATGGGGAGATTCCTGTGAATATAATAGTCAACCAGAAGAAGCTTATCAGCCCTGTCAATTTCCTCAGCAGCTTGAAATTACTGAAGGTTTCAGCTTCAATGCATCTGCCAAGGTTTATAATCCTGAAGATGGTTATTATCACATAAATGCCATTTTTGAAGATGAAGGGGAAAATGGTCCCGCAGTTGACTCGGAAAGTGTCGCTGACAATGAGTCTCTTCATCCTGAAGACTGGGAAATACATCCTGAAAATTCTGAAGATTGTGACTCGTCTTATGCTCTTCAAGAAGTAGAAGAAGACCGTTTCAACTCTACAAAGAACAAGGTTGACAAACCAGGACCTTCAAATCCTGCTCGACCAGCGGTCAATGTCAATACTGAAGATAATTCTGGGGAGAATTTTCCTGAATACATAATACACAGAGGAGTTCGTTGCTACTGGAAGGCTGTCGACATTCCGAATGTTGTTCGCCGCTCAAAGTAATCACCTCGCTGTTATTTTGACCTCCTGCCTTGCCCAAAGCAGAGAGATGTTTTATAGGGCTTTGCTTTTAAATGTTCCGCCCAAATAACTTTGTGTATAGGGGTTTGTTTTAAAAGTTTCCCTCTTTGTCCTGCCCAAGACAAATGAGTTTGTGTTTAGGGCTTTGTTTCAAAAATGAATCATAAATAAAGTGTCATTTTGAATTCCCTACATTATATGTTTTATTTTTGCTTTTTTCTGGAAATGGTAATCCTAAAAAACCAAAAAAAAAAACTTTTTCAAAAAAAAAAAATAAAAAAAAAAAACTTTTTCAAAAAAAAAAAATCTGCATACACTCTTGCATTCATAAATTTTCTGAAATAGATATAAATCACATGTGCAGATTTACTATTGATAAACCCATTGAATGCAATAACCCTATGCCCTCTCCCAACTTTGAGTTTCCTGTGTTCGAAGCCGAAGAAGAGGAAGAAGAGGAGATCCCGGACGAGATCTCTCGATTACTTAAGCATGAAGAAAGAGCCATTCTGCCTCACAAAGAGCCTTTAGAAAAGATCAATTTGGGTTCTGAAGAAGACAAAAAAGAAGTGACCATTGGATCGCTGCTTGATACTGATATCAAGAGTAAGTTGATAGACCTTCTCAAAGAATATGTTGACGTGTTTGCCTGGTCCTACCAAGACATGCCTGGGTTGGATACCAATATTGTTCAGCATTACTTGCCATTGAAGCCAGAATGTTCGCCGGTTAAGCAGAAATTGCGAAGGACTCACCCTGATATGGCTAACAAGATCAAAACAGAAGTTCAAAAGCAACTCGACGCAGGTTTTCTAGTCACCTCTGAGTATCCTCAATGGTTGGCCAACATAGTGCCAGTTCCGAAGAAAGATGGCAAAGTCAGAATGTGTGTTGACTACCGTGACTTGAACAAGGCCAGTCCAAAAGATGATTTTCCATTACCACATATCGACATGCTGGTTGATAACACTGCTAAGTTCAACGTCTTTTCCTTCATGGACGGGTTCTCCGGTTATAATCAGATCAAGATGGCTCCCGAAGACATGGAGAAGACATCTTTCATCACCCCATGGGGTACATTTTGCTACAAAGTGATGCCGTTTGGATTAAAGAATGCAGGCGCAACTTACCAAAGGGCAATGACTACTCTCTTTCATGACATGATGCATAAAGAAATTGAAGTTTATGTGGACGACATGATAGCCAAGTCCAGCACAGAAGAAGAACATATTGAATACCTTTTGAAGTTGTTTCAACGACTAAGGAAATATCAGCTTCGCTTGAATCCTAACAAATGTACTTTTGGGGTTAGATCTGGAAAACTCTTGGGTTTCATTGTCAGCCAAAGAGGTATTGAAGTAGATCCCGACAAAGTCAGAGCTATTCAAGAGATGCCTGCACCAAAGACTGAAAAACAAGTTAGAGGATTTCTTGGACGATTGAACTATATCTCCAGATTCATCTCTCAAATGATTGCTACTTGTGGGCCGATTTTCAAGCTTCTCCGCAAAGATCAAGGGGTTGTATGGACTGAAGATTGCCAGAAAGCGTTCGACAGTATCAAGGAATACCTGTTAGAACCACCGATATTGATTCCTCCAGTTGAAGGAAGACCACTAATCATGTACCTTACTGTGTTAGAAGAATCCATGGGTTGTATGCTTGGACAACAAGATGAAACCGGTAAGAAGGAGCATGCCATCTATTACTTGAGTAAGAAATTCACAGACTGTGAGTCTCGTTACTCCATGCTCGAAAAAACATGTTGTGCTTTGGCCTGGGCTTCAAAACGTCTTCGCCAATACATGATCAACAATACTACTTGGTTAATCTCCAAAATGGATCCGATCAAGTACGTCTTTGAAAAGCCTGCCTTAACAGGAAGGATTGCCCGATGGCAAATGCTGTTATCCGAATATGACATTGAATACCGTGCTCAAAAAGCGGTCAAAGGAAGCATTCTCGCCGATCACTTGGCGCATCAACCAATTAATGAATATCAATCTCTCAAGTTTGACTTTCCTGATGAAGATGTCTTGTACTTGACGATGAAAGATTGTGACGAACCGTTACCTGAAGAAGGTCCTGATCCTGAATCAAGATGGGGCCTAAATTTTCGATGGAGCAGTAAACGCTTTTGGCAATGGAATTGGGGCAATCATCATCACTCCCAAGGGTACTCATATCCCATTCTCCGCCAGACTGCTATTTGATTGTACCAACAACATCGCAGAATATGAAGCTTGTATCATGGGTCTCGAAGAAGCCATTGATTTAAGGATCAAGATCCTAGACATATATGGAGATTCCGCTCTCGTGATCAACCAAATCAAAGACAAATGGGATACTTTCCACCCTGGCTTGATTCCTTACAGAGATTATGCAAGACGTCTGTTGACTTTCTTCAACAAGGTGGAATTGCATCATATACCTCGAGATCAGAATCGAATGGCAGATGCCTTGGCTACTCTATCTTCCATGTTCAAAGTCAATCATTGGAATGATATGCCTACAGTCAGAATCACGCGCCTTGAAAGGCCCGCTTATGTGTTTGCAACTGAAGCAGTCATCGATGATAAACTGTGGTTCCACGACATCAAACGCTTCCTTCAAACTCAAGAGTACCCACTTGGGGCATCAAACAAAGATAAGAAAACTCTAAGAAGACTTTCTGGCAGTTTCTTCCTGAACGGGGATGTGCTATACAAAAGAAACTTCGACATGGTTTTGCTCAGATGCGTGGACAGACACGAAGCAGACATGTTAATGCATGAAGTGCATGAAGGGTCCTTTGGAACTCATTCAAATGGGCATGCAATGTCCAAAAAGATCTTAAGAGCAGGATACTATTGGTTGACAATGGAATCAGACTGTTACAAACACGTGAAGAGATGTCACAAGTGCCAGATCTACGCAGATAAGATCCATGTGCCACCGACTCTACTCAACGTTCTCTCATCTCCATGGCCTTTCTCCATGTGGGGTATCGATATGATTGGAATGATCGAACCGAAAGCTTCAAACGGTCATCGTTTCATCTTGGTAGCTATTGATTACTTCACCAAATGGGTCGAAGCAACATCTTACGCCAATGTTACAAGACAAGTGGTTGTGAGGTTTATCAAGAATAACATCATTTGCCGATATGGTATTCCCAGCAAGATCATTACTGACAATGGTTCAAACTTGAATAACAAAATGATGAAAGAATTGTGTGAGGAATTCAAGATTGAGCATCATAACTCTTCTCCTTACAGACCAAAAATGAACGGCGCCGTCGAAGCTGCCAACAAGAACATTAAGAAGATTGTCCAGAAAATGGTCGTCACTTACAAAGATTGGCATGAAATGCTGCCATTTGCTTTACATGGGTACCGAACTTCAGTGCGTACTTCAACAGGGGCAACTCCCTTTTCTCTAGTATACGGCATGGAAGCTGTGCTCCCCGTAGAAGTTGAAATCCCATCAATGAGAGTCCTCATGGAGACTAAGTTATCAGAGGCTGAATGGTGTCAAAACAGATACGATCAGTTGAACTTAATCGAAGAAAAACGTATGACTGCTCTATGCCATGGACAGTTATACCAAGCAAGGACGAAACAAGATTTCAACAAAAAGGTTCGACCTCTTGAATTTCAAGAAGGCGACCTCGTGCTTAAAAAGATCTTGTCTTTTCAACCAGATTCTAGGGGCAAATGGTCTCCTAATTACGAAGGCCCGTATGTTGTCAAAAGAACATTTTCTGGCGGCGCCATGATTCTTACAACCATGGATGGTGATGAACTCCCATATCCTGTGAATGCTGATGCAGTCAAGAAATACTTTGTCTAAAAAAGAACAAAAGAACAGCTCGGTAAGTCGAAAACCCGTAAAGGGCGACTTAGGCAAAAATGAGCGTCTCGGTGGACTAAAAACCTGAAAGGGCGGTCCAGGCAAAAATTAGAGACAATAAACAGAAAAATTCATCCTGGTAGATTGAAAACCTGAAAGGGCAATCTAGGCAAAAATTAAGGATTAATGACAAAGTAACTGCATTAGTCCTTGCTTCGTCACCTGAAGAGTCTTTTTCATCAGAGGATCTTCAATCAAATCATTGCCAATCTGAAGCAACAAGCACAGTTGGAACTCAAAGTTGTTGGGGGGAATAGTGGTTATTGCTTTCAATGTAGCCTTTTCCGCATAATTACCATTTCCAACTTTTGTAAATACTCCATGGAATCACGCCTTTAGCTGATTACCATCCTATTAAATAAATTTGAGCCTTGTGCCCATTTGTTTGCAATCTTTAATTTCTTTCAGCTTGCAAAATGACGCTTTAATTGTGTTATTCACATTTGAAACAAAGAGAAAAAATAAGTTTTAAATGAATTTACCTCATTTTTCTTTTTTTTAAAATAAAAGCGAAACTTTCCTTTGAGTTGTGAACAACGGAAGGAACATCAGCAGTCTCCGTAGGATGAACAAAAGGATTCTCCCTGAAAATTGTTAAGACAACGGTATTCTGGTCCCAGAAAGAATTTCTGAAGCAATTACCCCTCGAGGTAAAGAAGCTCTTCTATCCCCAGTGAAGAAGCTCTCCTATCCCCAGTGACGAAGATTTTCCATCTCCAGTGAAGAGGTTCTTCCATCTCAATAAGAAAAGATGCTTACCTTCCCCAGCGAAGTCTAAAGCACGCAACACCATTCATCACCTGTGTTATCTACACCGTGTTGAAGAACATTAACCAAGTATCTGGTTGTATTGCGACGTTGGTCCTTCTCCAGTATATACTCTTTTGTCTGTCAGTATCGTCAGCATGCATGCTACATTCATCATTCATACATATTTGCATCATTTATGCATTCTTGCATTTTTCAATGTATGCTTTAAAATCACTTGTTTAGGATATATCTATCCTCAAAAAAAAAAAAAAAAAAAAAGCAAAAAAAAGAAGAAAAGAAAAAAAGAAAAGAAGGTATGGGCGTGTCATCTCTCCAAGTAGGTTGTCACCCATAAGCAAAAAGAACATATTCTTTCTCCAGTTCCCCACTGAGATCATTCTTCGTGGAAGAAGGTTGCTTTAGTTTCTCCTCTCAAAACAAAGGAGAAAATCCCCATTTGAGTTCATTCCTCATGGGAACAAAGTCTTGTTTGACTGTTTCTTTCCAATTCATTCATGGATAGAACCTTGTCTTTACCAGAGATTCAAGTTCCGATTCCTCAAACAGAGTCGTGAAAAATTGAACCATAAGCAATAGCCTCATCATCCGAGCAGCTTATGTCTCTTCCAAAAGACTTTTCCTCTCAAGGAAATCAATCATGAAGACCATTTGACAATCAGGGCCTTATTACTGTTCACAAGGCTGAATAACCAGTAATTTCCCTAGCAAAGTCTCCAGAATCATTTTATCACTCGGCTGATAATTGATCATGTCTTCAGAACCACTATCACGAGGCTGGTAGTCGGTAACCTTTTGTTCTGGTTATATTATTAAACATGTCTATCCCAATACTGATAGTCGATAATATTAACCGAACCTTTGAAACTCTTTTTACCTTGTCAAGTCTATCACCATGCTGATAGTCGGTAATACAATTTCATACCTTTCACCTTCGCATTATTAAACAAGTCTATCCCCGTGCTGATAGTCGATAATGTCGGTAGGTAAGCTTTTCTTACAAAGCTATCATTCCCCGGTGAAGCATACACTTGCTTTCCCGAAAAGACAAAACGGATTCTCTTCCTAAAACGGATTGAGACATCCTTCCCAATCTCTTTTCCCCAGCGGAGTCAGTTCTTGATATCCCTCGGTAAAGATATTCTTGCATCATTCGCAATTTTGGTATCTTAGGTCCAAAATTCGCGTCTTCTGATATTTAAGTCTCTTCCACCCTATCAAAACGAAGATTTTCAATCTTCATATCTCAGGTTGAAGAAACTTAAATATGGGCATCTGTCATACCCCAATTTTTGACCTAAGATACCACCTCATATCATTTGCATATGCATCATTTGCATCTCTAACAAATTGCATAGCTTGTGTTTGCTACTTGTGACTCAGCAGGGTTTAATCAAGAAACCACTCATCAGTACAAGTAACAATCAACTAGGGTTTTGTTCTCCCTTCATCTCAAATGAATCATCTTCATCAACAATCAACATTTGGTCCTCAGAGATTCATTTCAACAAGCTTAAAGGCTCTGAACCAACCAGATTAGGGTTTTGACTGAAGATAGCATACTCCTGACTTCTGCTCAGGATTTGACCTAATGACTTGGGACATGACCTCAAGACCCCAAGTACATCATTTTGGCCTAATCTATTGGCTCAAGACATCTCCTACACAAGGATTGATCAACAGTGAAATCTCAGATTATCAGATTAGGATTTTTGAACTATCAAGGACTGAAATCAGGGATCATATTTGGGAAACCCTAAAAATCCCCAGGAAGTCAATCAAAGGTTTCAATCATCTTCAAATAATCCCTATGACAACATCCAATGGAAATTGCATCTCAATTCAAGATCCACAGTCATCAATTTCATCTGGTCGACAATTAGGGTTTTTTGACCTAATTCACTAAACCATTGACTTTTTAATCAGGACATGGTGCCACAACTTAAACCATGGCTCAATATCCTCTAATGCTTCAATATGATCCATTCATACCATTCATATGGTGAGGATAGCCTGTTTCATTTGAAATCTCCAGAAACGCGATTCGTCTGAAAAAGTCAACTGTACAAGATCACCATTGACTTTTGGGGAATTCTGGTCAATCATGACTTTTGAAGTTTTGAATCATCAATATATGATATATGAAGTCATTTGATCAAGAAAAATCAAGAAAATCAATCAAGAATCAAAAAGTCAAAAGTTTGACTTTTCATACTTAGAAAAATTTCTAAGTGTTTTTCATGGTTTTTTCCAAACTTTGGAAGGGAATTTCTCAAAATTTCACATACAAACTGAAAAAAACTTCCAACATGAAAGTTGTAGATTTTGATCCAATAAACAACTTTGACACATATAAATTTTTTCCATAAGATCAACCATTTAAGAGATATGGAGCTTCAAAGTTGGTATCTTTTGAAAATTTCACTTAAAACTTCATTTTCTTCAAAGTTCATGGATCTTTTTCTCCCACTTCCTTAAGGATCTTGAAGAAACTTTCAACTAGGGTTTTTAAGTGTGTAATATGAGCTTTCCAAAATGTCCAAGAGCAAGAAAAAATATGGAGTGTAGCTATGGTTTTGAATTATGCATTTAGTGATCTTTTTCACTTGAATTTTCACCATTTTTCACTAAGTTTCAAGACTACATGACCTATAATCCAAGCAATGATGCATAGGAGCAATAATTGAGAGATATTTTCTGATTAGAAGATCAGAATGGAAGAGGATAAGAAGCTTGAGAAATAACCATGGTTAAGTCACTTTTAACCATTTGCATTTAATGTGAAAGATTCCTTTTTATCTCTTAAGCCAAATCATCATTCTTGATCAACTTGCAAGAGCTTTGTATTCAGAAACTTTGGCCTATAAATAGAGGTCCTTACCTCATTCAAAATCACACCAAAACCTCACAATTATAGGTTTTCTCTCTTCTTTCTTGAATTGCAAGATTCATAGTTTTCAAAGAGGTAGAAAATTCAACCTCCAAACCCTTGAAGTTATGGCCAAAGTGATGGTTCTAGCAACTCATAAACATCATATGGGATGTGTTTGAACCACTCACACACCCCAAATCACCCCAAAACTCAGATTCACTCTTCAACCTCCATATGAACACATAAAGAGCCTTATCATGCCCATTTTCATTCCAGATCATTTCTGTCCAAATTAACACTTCCCACACCTCACATATATCACATATAAGCTATCTAAACACTCATCACCAACCTGAAACATCAGAATCATAGAGCTCGATTCACACTTAGGCTTAACTGCAGATCGGGTACCTCCAACTACTCCAGGTGTTTTCAATCCACTCCAAGCATCCAGACACCTTCCATATGGTTCATTGAAGCTGTCCAGATCAAGCAACAACATCTGTAACACCTCCTTCGCAAAATTCAATCTCCAGCTTGGCCGTTTTTGAGGTAAGTGTTCATGAACTTCAAACTCTATCATACATGCATCATAAATGCAAAACTGAGTTACCATCTTGTTTCTGCACCATCACTGAATAATAACCCTCAATCAATTGCATCATATCATGATCATACACGATTTCACAAAGATTTTTCATATTAGGGTTCTTCGTGTTCATCAGAGGATTAATCATCTTAGAGCAAAAATAAATGAAATTAAAGGTCATCATCATGTTCCTCGTCCAAAACCGAGTGAGATAGACCCTTTGATCGATCAAAACAACACAGTTTTGAAGAATTTTGAAAATCAGTTAGGGTTGTGTTCTTGGCGCCAGATTTGGTTTGGGAAATTCAAATTCTTGATTTAAAATATATTTTATCAAACGCGTATGTTTAACAAGCCACAAGCGTGGCTCAGTTGGTCCATGTTTTGGCTGGTGAGAGAGAGGGCGTGAGTTCAAGCCCTAGTGGAGACAAAACCAATTTTTTGCAACCTATTTTCTTTCATTTTTTAACAAACTTCACCAATTAATTTAACCAATCAAAATTCATTATTTTCACTTCATTTTTTTTACACTCTTTATTTAATATACATATTTTGATAATATTAAAAAAAATCACAAAAAAGGATTCATTTAATATATTTTTAATTGAGTTTAAAATAACATGTTTTAAATGTTTTTAATACTTTTAAATATTGTTTTTCACTTGATTTTTCAAAACTTAATCACTTGTAAATATTTTTGAGCAAACCCTAATCATCTAAGTGTTAATTGAGGATAACCTTTTTGTTTATTTTGATTAATTTGATTCCTTTCAAAATTCAAATCGTTTTAAAACGAGCGATCGCGATTCTTTTCAAAAAAACGATAAACCATTTCTTTTTGATTCTCAAAGGAAACTATTGATTAAATCTTTTTTATTGATCAATTGATTTTCAAAACGATGTGGGGCCTCTCGAATATTAGAGAGTATAAGACCCACTCCTTTTCTTCCTTTTATACAAGTTTTTCTTTATACAAAAAAACTCTTTCAAAAACAAAAAACTTTCAAACAGTTTTTTCAAACAACGCGTCTGTAAATAAACAATCGACCATGTTTTGTAAAATACCACGGGCCTCCACGTAGGTATAAGTCCCAAGCCCCTTTTGTACATACCCATTCCTGTACATGAAATTAGGTATTTCATTGTACACACACATTTTTGTACATATCTCAATCTGTTTTTTTAACTTTGAATAACAAACCAAAAATGAAGGTTTTCTTTAAACCTTCCCAAAAAATACCATGGGCCTCCATGTAGGTATAAGTCCCAAGCCCTTTTGTAAATACCTGTTTACATAGCTTTGAATAAATTCAAGTGGGTCTCTCCCCGAGTATGAGTCCCGAGCCCCGGTGTATACACATGGATCATGCTTACAGGTATATTTCCTTCATAAACTCCATTGTATACACACACTTTGTCATATATATAATTGTTCATACCTGTTCATGTTTGTTCATACTTGTTCATGTTTGTTCATATGTGTGATATGTGTGCTTATTCAACTTAGTACAACACTAGGTTCCCCATAGCCTCCTATTGGGCTTCGTGCAAAGAATCTCCCTAGTTTAGGTTAGGACATAGAGTATGGTTTCCCGGTGAAATCGCTCTAAGAGCTCAAACCAACTATACCATGCCTCCACTTGGGCTTTGTACAAACGAGTGACCCTCCCATAGCCTCCTCTTGGGCTTACAATGCAAGGACCCTGGATTGTCCCTCCCATAGCCTCCTCTTGGGCTTACAATGCAAGGACCCTCGGATAGCCTCCTCTTGGGCTTCGTACAAGGACCCACGGGCTTCTTATAAGCATCCCCAATATCCAAATCAAAACACCCTAGGAGATTAGACATTTTTCATCTCTATGATAGGAGTATCTCTTCTATATCATCACAAACAATCAATCAATCAAACTTTTTTGCCACAAGGCTGGCTAATCAATCAAACTTCTTTTGCCACAAGGCTGGCTAATCAATCAAACCGTTTTGCCACCATACTGGCTGATTAATCAAAGTTTTTGTCACAAGGCTGACTTCATTGAAACTTTTGCCACAAGGCTGGCTGATTAATCAAAACTTTTTGTCACAAGGCTGACTTCATTGAAAGTTTTTGCCACAAGGCTGGTTAAACAACAAAAACATCTTTATCATTCTAAGCACCCTAAGTGGCATGGCCCCGGGCTTATAATGAAAAGATTTTTCAAACAAAAATCAAACAGATGTATGTGATGATATAGATTAGATACATCTAGCATTTAGACGACATTTGTCTATTTTCCTTTGCTTCCACTAGCATAAGTGGGAACTACGATTGCTCTGACTTTCTCAACATCCCTTTGAGAATACGTAGGCACAAGGTCGATCCTTGGCGAGCAAAACAAAACAAAAAAAACCATTCAAACCTTAGCACCCGTAGACCCCGAGATACAGATGCTCTGATTCCCTCTAGGGGATATGTATGCAGAGGATCGCGATGATCTTTGCGAGCATAATCAAACAAACACCTTAGGTCCCACCTATTTCACAAGAACCTCCACCACGACAAGAATGGAATAAACAAAACAAAGAAACCTATAGAGTACTATAGATACGTTGGGTGCTAATACCTTCCCTTCGTATAACCAACCCTCTTACCCAAGATCTCTCCCCCCACTTTTAAGGTTATTGCAGCTTTTTTCCTTTTCCTCTTTTGGAAACAATAAAAAGTTTGGTCCGTACAAAAGAAAAATCATTTTTTTGAGCACTCGAGCCCAAAGAAGGCATCAGGTGTCTCATCCCGAAAAAGGACAACGATTTTTCCCCGCGACATAAGGGCCCATGACCCATTTAATATGCAGCACCTTAAACCCTATATATATATATATATTGTGTATGCTGTTTGAAGATGAATATGAAGAAAAGTTGTTTTTTTTTATCATTTTTATCTCTTATGCAACATAGATCTAGAATTTTAGCTTAGCATAGTCTATCATTGGTGCTTTCTTTCCCAAAACTCATGGCTCCCACAAAACCTTCAAACCCTTCTTCTAAAGACATTATAGAAGGAAATTTCTCTATAGACCTCTCAACCTTCTAGTCCACCTCTGGTGAAAAACCCAAACTACCCCTGACTTCGGAAGTTCATTTCCGAAATGCAAGAAAAAGGCGTTTTCGGAGATGCATCTCCGAAAGCGCCTTTTTTTTTGAAAAAATTGTCTTATTTCGGAAGTTCATTTCCGAAAACAGCATTTCGGAAGTTCACTTCCGAAATACTGCGCGTTCTGCAGATTTAACAAAACACTCCCCCTCCCCCATTCATTTATCCTAACTCAAATCAAAACACAACCCTCTTCAAATTTTCTGCCAAAATCAAGTGTAAGATCAAAGAGCATTCCCAAGTCTTCTTCCAAACTCATCATCAAACACTAATTGGTAAGTTCTACATTGTTTTTTCAAGTTTTAGATCTATTTGAATAAACTCTAATAGGGTGTTTAGAAACTGAAAAAATCACATTAAGATAGGTTAGTACTGATATTAGGATGTTTAGTAGGCATAAAAGTAGTTTTGGTTTAGGTTTTTTGGGTCTGCCATTGGAGGCTGTATTGAAGGTCTGCGCAAGGGTGTTTCGGAAGTTCATTTCTGAAAACACCTCCATCCCAGTTTTCGGAAATGAACTTCCGAACTGTACCAGAAGTTCATTTTTTTTTGTTTTTTCATTTGTCTCGCATATTAATCGATTTCGATTGTTTACAGGAACATGTCAGGCAACCAACCAGCACGCATCAGACAGGGGAGAGAGTCCCAGACTGCGTCGGCTAGACGCGAGCGGGCGGCGGCGCAGCTGGCGTCGACCCAGGGACGGGGGCAGGGCCGGGGACGCCGTGTGCGAGTTCCCGTGGACGTGGGAGATGGTACATCTGGTTCAGGATGTAGGAGTCGGCTGGCTCGGGCATTTTCTTCCCGCCAGCGAGAGGAGGAGGAGGAGGTGGCGGCAGTGACTTACCACGAGCCGGAGGGGGTACCGGAAGTTAACCCTCCAGCCGGGGAGGAGGATGAGCAGGAGGACGGCTATCCGGGAGGGCCCTTTGACACCTCTATGCTGATTCACTACCACGATCACGTCGCTCGGCGGATCTGGGAGGGAGAGGTATTTTTTTTAATTTAACCGTTTAATTGTCACCATTTTTTATAGTTTAACCGTTTATTTGTCGCTTATTTAATATATGTCGCTTATTTAATATATGTCGTTTATTTGTTTTTTTTTCAACAGGAGCGAGAGCCGTTGAAAATGGTGAACCACGCTCGGAAGATATTTAGTCTGTTTAAACCAACAGCTGAGTGGTTTAACGACCATGTGCGAGGTTCAGGGCTTTGCGGGCTCTGCATGACGGGTTACACCACCATCAGCACCGGCATGCAGGGGGCATTTGTGGAGCGCTGGCACAAGGAGACGTCCTCTTTCCACCTGCCGGTTGGGGAGATGACGATCACCTTGCACGACGTGCAGTGTCTTCTCCACCTGCCTATTAGGGGGCCACTGTTGCACCACTCCCGGATCCAGAGGGTCGAGGCCATTGAGTGGATGACGCTCTATTTGGGCATGGAGCACGAGGTTGCTCACTTTGAGTGCGTCACGACATCTGGGCCTCATGTCCGGTTCACCATACTGAGCACTTATTTTGAGCACCACCTGGATGCGGCTGCCGAGGCTGAGGGTGAGGGTGACGAGCTATTCACACAGTATCACCACGGCTGCGCTCTCCGGTGCTGGTACATGCATGTGGTAGGCGCTGCATGCTTTGTGGACAAGAGTGCCAGGTACGTCGACGTGACCTACCTCCGCTACTTCATGGACCTGGATACCGTTCACCAGTGGAACTGGGGGGCAGCTACTCTGGCATACCTCTACCAGAAGCTGAATGAGGCCTCCAACTGGAGGACGAGGCAGTTGGTCGGATCCTGCACACTACTTACGGTACGTTTTATTTTAATATATTATCGTATTTATTTATTTATTTATGTTTCGTATTTATTTTTAATACATTATCGTGTTTCTGTTTCAGAGCTGGATCATCTCCTACTTCTCCCGCATCCACGGCTTTCACATCGATCCTGCATACGTGGACGCCATGCCCAGGGCCGCCAGATACGCTCTCTAGAGGGGGAACGATGCGGTGGGACCATACCGTTTGTACTTGGACCGCACGATGCACGACGACGTCACCTGGAGGCCGTTCAGCGACTACGCTCAGATTGTCCCCTTTGACGCGATTGCTCTATATTCAGGCTGGCTAGCATGCGGGACCGGCATCATGGTCCGGTATCTCCCTGAGCGGTGCATGCGTCAGTTCGGATTCGTGCAGCGGATACCCAGGTCACCCTTTGAGGCAGCTCCCGACATAGTGACCCGAGTGCAGCCCACTGCCATATGGGAGGACTGGCAGCATCATGTGGTACCGCAGGAGTACCGTCTCACTCGGGTCACACAGGACTGGCACAGTGAGGAGGGGTACGTCACATGGTTCTACCGGGTGTCCCATCCTCTGCTGAGACCCGACGTTCCCGGCGCTCCTAGGCCAGCACATGAGGAGATCCTGGAGAACCAGCAGGCCGAGGATGACCACGCCATTGATCTCCTGCCGATCTGCCAGCGGATAGAGATGCTTGGGCGGGACGCGTTGGATCGAGGTGTCGTTCAGCAGGGCGGTCTAGATGCAGTCGCCGTGATGGAGATGATCGTCACTGATGCGGGCCGTGCGGCGGGGTACAGGCGGCAGAGGAGGGCCCAGGGTGAGAGGGTTAGGCACACCCAGTAGTGGTCGGGTTTATTTATTTTTTGTTTTCGGATTGTATCTTTAGCACACTATTTTTATTTGTTTCGGTTTGTATATATTATTTTCATCGGATTAGTATTTTTTTTGTTTATTTATCATATTAGTATTTTCAGTTTATCTATTGCTTATTTTATTTGGCGTTTACGTTTAATTAAAATGCGAGACTGTTTTAGATAAAACATAAAAAAAAACACAGTTTCTGCATAATTCGGAAATGAACTTCCGAATTCACCCCCCATTTTACTTGGCGGGCATGCCCGCCCCGCTCGTTTTTTGGCGGGCGTAAGGCGGGGCGGGCGGCCCATTTTGCCACCCCTAATTCTAGAGATAAATTTAGAGCTAACAATATTTTTGGATGTCGAAGCTTAATGCTTCTGTGTTGGTTGTGTCGGTTGAGAGATTGTCGATACGATTAATATGGATGTCTGCTGTGTTGTTGAGGTTGGCTGAGAGATCGTCACCAAGATGATATATTAGTTCTCTCGAATTTGGGTTAGAGATGACTTAGGGTGTGGGCGATGCTGGATGATATTGATGAGTATTACAGGTTAAGTGTAACTGGTCGATAAGTTTAAGTTTGTCAGAAGTAGATTATATGCAATGCTTGATAAGTTGCTTCTCTCTGAAGAATGAATTCTTTTGTGTTGATATTTACTTTTCCGTTTTTATCTTTAACAAATTCCATCCAAACTCATAACTGTGGAAACTGTTGAACGACGCTTTTGTTGCTTGCCTTTTGTTGCTTGCCGCTTTACCGCTTCAACAGTAGATTATATGCAAACCTTTTGTTGCTTGCCGCTTTACCGCTTCAATAGTGGGTTTGGAGGAAGACGTGGTGGCAGTGGATGGTAACCAAGGGTATGTTTTGGGTTTTTGTGTGGTGAATTATATCCGTCTGAGATTATGTGGGGTTTATAAACCTTCATTATTTGCTTTCTTTTGACTTTTGGTTTGTTGGTTCATTTGGTTAGATAGGAATAAAGTAGTTTTTAAAGCTTGTGTTTGGAATCCGACCGAAATCTTGACCTTTATAAAGTCTTTTGGTTGAGATTGGTTTTCTATTATTGCTAGAGAAAGGGGAAATTGTAGGAGAGAGATTTGGTTTGTCGATCCTTGTGAGTATGTTGACGCCTAGCTTTTCTCTGTGCTTTGTTTTTCGTTTTGATTTTCTTAGTTTCGTTTCGCACCTTTTGTATTGGGTTGCACCCCTTATGCTTTTAATACAAGTGCTAATCGGAAGGAAAAAAACGTATGCGCGAATTAAAATCACATAGTACATTACACTAAAGGACCAATAATATGTTAATTATAGTCTTTTCTATTTTGGTTTTGTGTCTCGTCTGAATATATTCAAGCCAAACCTCAATGTAGAACTTGCACCTTTGAAGTTTCTAAATCAAACACGGGAAATTTTTTCAATAATAACTTTTAGAATATTTTTTCAATTTTTCAACGGTGTTGATGGTTACTATCTTTTTAATAACTTAGAATATGTTTCAATTTTTTTTTTTCAAAACTTGGCTACTAATATTGACAAGCATTAGTTTAGGCAGGACAGAAGCGCACAAGTAATATCTTGTTTGGCTATTTCTTGTGCTTTGGTTTCTACACACTTTTTTTATGGCTATTTTTTATACTTTAGTTGTCGTTGGATATGACTTGTATTGTCTGATTCACCTTTTTATGACTATTTTTTATACTTCGTTTTTATAAGAAGTGCTATTATAGTCTTAGTATTCAATAGAACTTTTTTTAAAGCGTTATTGTAGACATTATCTTTAATAGTGCTTTTTGAAAAAGGTATTAATGCCATTTATTTATTTTAAAAAAAAAAATCGTAACTTAATGTTACAATAAAAGAATATGCATCATGCTAACGAATGCTAACGAGTCCTTTAAGGAGACTCTTTAAGGGGTGCAGTTACCGTGCATAGATAAAAATCTATGCACCATGCATAGATTATTATGGACCCTTGGATCAAATTCTAGACATCAATTATTATTACTCAATATTCAATACTCATCACTCAATACTCAATACTCAATACTCAATACTCAATACTCAATACTCAATACTGAATTAAAAACATGATCCAATGGCTTATGTAGGCTTATGCATGGTGTATAAGTAAAATCCTTATGCATATTAGCCAAAACCCTCTTTAAGCATTTTATATAAAGAAAAAATTTCTTAAATAAATTATTTATTTTAATTTCTAATGCATTGAATACAAGTAATTTCTATAAAATAAATTTTGTCTACTATCAACCTATTAAAACAGAAGTCCACCAATCTACCCAAATTATCCTTTTTGTTTCAACAATTTACAAAGTAAAAATGACTAAATTGTCTTTTCATAATCCAACAATTTTATTCAACTTCCAAACAAACCAAAATGCAACACATGTCTCCAAATCTTTCACTTTTCAAATTATCATTTTCCTTTTCTCTCTCCAATATTTTCACTTTCATTTTAATTTTTAATTTTTTTATTTTTTAAACATATATAAATTAATAAATTGAATTAACAAAATTATTAAAAATATTATTTTCAAATGTCAAAATTATTCATAATTGTTAAAAAAATATTTTCAAATGTCAATATTTATATTTTTTCACTGAAAACTATTAGCAAAATACATATTTTATTTAGCAATTATTTTTATTTGAGACACAAAATTCTTATTTTCAAATGTCAAAATTTTTTATTTGTCTCACGGGGCACTATCCTTAAAATATCGACATGTTTATTTAAATAGAATCTATATCATAATAAATAAATTTGTAACGGGATTCGATTAGTTAAATTCAAACAATTTTTTTTTGTAAATATTGCTTTCAATATGCATTTGAGTATAAAATCACCATACAAAATTATTCTAACCTATGCAAATACATGAATATCATTATTCTTTATACAATTATATTTATCATTTAATATTATAAATATCTAACCAAATTACATATATAATATCAAATAAATGTACCCGTGCAGCACAGGTGATTTTCATTTCTAAAACATTAATATAATATCAAATATATTGTTATTTTCATTTCTAAAACATTAAATATAACAATATTAGGCATAAGACATAAATTAATTTTAATTTGTATTCAAAATAATTACAATTAATATAAATTAATCACAAACAATAAAAATTTATATAATTATCTGAAGTAAATTACCACAAAGACTGCTTCAACGCTCAAAATGATGATCATTGGATTATAAACAACTTCAAGAATCCATAGTAACAAATCAAGGTAAATTGTAAACCATAAGTCAAGGACAACAAAAGATGAAAAGAAGGAATGACAAAAATTACCATTTGGTTTGTTTAAACAAATCTCTTTACCCTATCATAGAATAAGATTTTTTCTTTACCCACCTCCCTATGGGGTCATCCCCAGCAAAAACCCCACTTTACCCCTTCTTCGGAAATGCATTTCCGAAATATTTTTTTTCTAAATTTTTCCAGACTTCGGAAGTGCATTTCCGAAAAAATCCCAAAAATTGAGATTTTGATTAATTCGGAGATGCATCTCCGAAAAAACAAAAAAAATATAAAAATCCCAAAAATTAATTTTAGGATATTAATTAATTCATATATCATAAATTTGATATAATTTATGAGTAATGAATAATAATAATTATATATTTTGATATAATTTATGAGTTATGAATAATAATTATTATATATTTCTATTCTGATTCATATTTTAAAATTTAAAATAATTTTAATTAAAAAAAGTAAAATAATTTCACTTACAAAATGAGTTATAATTTTTATTTATATATTTATATATTTATATATTTATAATAATTATCATGTATTTACAAAAAAAATTAAAAAAATGAGTGTTTTAATTTATATATTTATATAATAATTATAATAATTATTATATATTTATAAAAATTATTATATATTTATAAAAATTATTCTATATTTATATATTTATATAATAATTATTATATATTAATTATAAATATATTTATATATTTATATAATAATTATAAAAATTAAAAAATTGAGTGTTTTAATTTATAATAATTATTATATATTTATATATTAATTATTATATATTTATATATTATATATTTATATATTTCACTTACAAAATTAATAATTATTATTATATATTTATATATTTCTATTCTGATTCATAATTAAAAATGAGTTATAATTTTTTATTTAGTTTAAAAAAATTAAAAAAAGATTTTGTCTTAATTTTATTTAATGAATAAATTTTATATTTAATTCTATATAATTCAAAATTTACTTATATGGAATTAAAATGTTTTTGATTTATATAAGTTAAAAATAATTTTGAACTTTAAAATTGTTTAGGAAATTTTGATTCACATTGATTTTATTGATTCACCTTCATTTTATTGATTCACCTTGATTTTATACCTATTAATTGTATTGATTCACCTTGATATTAATTTTTTAATAATTATTGAATTCTTTCGGAAGTGTATATCCGAAACATTCCAAGACCAATTTGGTCTTGGAATATTTCGGATATGCATCTCCGAAGACACCCCTCCCAAAAAAAAAAGGTGTTTTCGGAAATGCATCTCCGAAAACAAAAAACAGGGCCAGTCCTTTGAATTTTGGTGCCCTGGGCGAATTAAAAAAGTGGTGTCCCTATAATTTTTTTTAACAATAAATACATAAGGATAAAAGAAATAATTAGATAAAAAAACATTTTCATTTGACATTGTTCAAAAATAATACAAGTATGGATCTTTAAATCAATGTTTATACTACATCAAAATATAAACCACTATAAAGAGACTTCTTCTTCTTCTTATTTGGATATCATCCTCTTAGCATTTTTTGTTGCAAAATCATTAATAATTTGTTCATAATCAAGGTTCTTCAAAAAATTATTTTCAATTGAAATCAACACAAGACTATTTAGTCTATCTTGTGACATAGTAGATCTCAAATAAGATTTTAATAATTTTAATTTAGAAAAACTTCTCTCAGCAGATGCAACACTGATAGGAATAGTCAATATTATTCTATAAGCTATGCATGCATTAGGAAAACAATTAAAAATCTTCAAAGAACTCAATAACACATAGCTTGATTTTGATTCAACTGTTAAAACTTCTCTAATAACTTTCAATTCTTCAAAAAAAATTTCACCATCAAGATCAAGAGAATCATCATGTTTTAAACAAGTTTCAAGGTGTTTACAACATGCTTTCAAGTCCCTATAGATAATTAGCTAAGCCTTTCAATACTAAACAAGAATCCAAATATTTTCATATGTGTTATACTGCTCAAATCTTCTATCAAGTGAGCCAATTATTTGATCTACAATATATAAGAAATAGTGATTTCAAAAATACTCTTCAGCAGACTCGAGATTCAGTTGTGTGGGCTGAGATGGATTTTTATCATATTGTTGTTTTCTATGAATTTAACGTTTTTGAATAAACACACATTCAATCTCCATTTCATTCTCAATCTTTTCAGCACTAGCCTTAGCATTTATAAATCCAAATTCTCTATATTCTTTTATTAATTTTGACTTTGTAGTGCCCCTATATACTTGTTAACCAGTATTTTAAAAAATATATATAAACTTTAACAAATATTTTTATAATAGAAAATTCTTATTTTAATATATATATATATATATATATATATATATATATATATATATATATATATATATATATATATATATGGATTAAAAATTTTGGTGCCCCTGAAATTATGGGGCCCTGGGCTCCCGCCCCGCGAGCCCATTCTCAGGGCCACCCCTGACAAAAAAAGGGGTGTTTTCGGAAATGCATCTCCGAAAACACATTTTTTTTTCGTGTTTTCGGAAGTGCATTTCCTAAATAAGACAAATTTTTTAAAAAAAAAAGCGTTTCGGAAATGTATTTCCGAAATGAGGGTATTTTGGGTTTTTCACTAGAGGTGGCCAAGAAAAGAGGGAGGTAGAGAAAGAAATTTCTTAGAATAATTAAGAGATGGATCATCAAAAAGATAGCATTAGGCCTCTATTTGGGATCCTTGGATTATAATCTTTCATATAGCAATACAATCCATTTATGAATATCTTTACCAACAAAAGATGAGGTGATGATGCAAAGCAACTGAGATTGCATTTTGAGATGAATAAAAAATATGAAAAATTCTACACTGATCCTAATTGAATTAACCAAGGAGCTTAAAATGAATATATATCTTAAGCCTAACAAGATCCATAACATAGCATGGTAACATAAACTCTTAAAAAAAAAAAATTCTACCAAGTGCAACTTCAAAATGACTGTATATCTTTCTACCAAGTGCATCATAAATAGCATGGTAACATAAACTCTTACAATACCTCACAAAACATCTATGTGATGAAATCTTATCATATGAATGTGTATACAATTTCAACACATTGTTGCATAACCTTTAAACTATTTATTATACTGCTAACTTTATTCTCTCTTTATTGAAAATAAATCAATTGTAAGCGGTACTAACATAGCTCTTGACTACATTTTTCAACAAAATTTCTAACACTTTGGTATTCGAAGGTCCAACACACCTAGGTGTTTTGAACTGACTCACAGCTGCACCTCTTTCAACGTGATTCTCAAGAATCTTCTCGAATGTTCCTTTTCCAACAATTTTGAGTTCAAGAGCATCAATACCTTTAGCTTTTCTAGAAGTAATATAACCTGGATCAATAAAAGACTTGTCCAAACAATTGCAACACTCATTAAGCATTTCATCACTTGCCTCACCGTTGATTTCCCAGAAGATTACATAGTGTCCGGGTTCTTTGGATAAATCAATGTAGTCAATCATCTCAATTTTCTCCTTAGACAAAAACTTGGATGCAGCATCAACTGATAATTGTAAATCAGTCTCAGTGTCCTTGTCAATGTTGATTGTAAGCAAAAGATTACTTCTGCGAATGAACGCATATTAAAATAAAGATACCAAAATAACATTAATTTTAAGAAAATAAAATAAAGATACCAAAATAATATTAATTTTAAGAAATTAAAATAAAGATACCAAAATAACATTAATTTTAAAAAATACTAAGAGTTTAGTACCCGCAAAAATTGGTGATAACGATCTCATACTCCTCGCCAATCTTCACTTGAGTTAAACCAACAGGTTCAAGCTTCATTTGAGTTCCATCAAGTTGTTCAATTGGAATAAATTCAAAGTATGCAATTTGAGGAAGAATAGCATAAGTAGCAAATTCAGGAGCTACATTAGGGTTCACATTTGAACCAATCCAACCTTCGGAAGCACCATAGTCAGATGTCAACAAAGGAATTTCTCCAGCATAGTGTCTTAATTTTTTCAAATAAGGCTCCATTGAACCTGTCATGATCCCTTGAATATACTTAACATTAGGGAAAAGTTCTTGTACCAATCCATACCAATTATTTAATCCAGTGCATTTCTTATGGATCAAATCAGCTAGTTCGGGATTTGGTTTTAACAATTCGGACATAGCAGCTCTAATTGATGGAATTGTGATTCTACTACTGAGAACACCTTGTTTGATATCAGTAACGAGTTCTTCCCAATCTTGTTCAAATTGTCTGAAAGCATAGACAATGCTATGTGCAAATGTTGAAGAAATTGAATGAAGTTCTTCTCTAAAAAGAAGTCCACATAAGAGGTGGCAATAGAGTGATTGATGGAAATCAGGACTGAAGATTACATCGTCTGGACTACAATTTGGAGATTTAAGAGCTTCCAATAAAGGCTTTTGAACAAATGTCCCGTGGCTGATCCAAACACCACACCCCCTTTTATTTGTGTAAAATTGCTGCTGTATATAAAATTCAAAACCTTGCCATCTTGAATTGGAAACTCCCTATAAAATAGAATTGGAAATTCAAATTAGGGCATGGTATCTGTTACAATGTTGTGTGTACTGAAAATGTCAATGTTACTATAAAGAAGTTAGCACCAATATTTTAAATTGAATTAATACGTATTGGACACCAGACATTTCTTTAGTACGAGGAGTCGATTTTACCTAGAAAAAAATCGAGTTGAATTAAAAATAAAGTATAATACCTATTTCTATAGGCGAGCGAGGTTTGATAAATATGGACCGAGGTTTCAAACACTTCATCATTCCATGGAATAAATTTTTGTTTCCCTTGACTAGTACCTGAGCTGCAATGGAGGAATAAAATGGAAATTCTGCACAAGTTTGCTTAGCCGAGGTCAAGCGCGCTTCAATAGGCTCAAAATAAGGATGAGAAAAATCATCAATTTGGTTTTCATTTAGTCATTGTTAGATAGAACATTGAATAAGCTTTCCAACGCTTCGAACCGAGCGCAATTCGGAGTTACGGTTCTCAAGTTATGGCGAAAACAAAATTTGATTTTTTCTGTTACTCGCTTAGCGATCTAATCTCGCTAAGCGAGCTAATATCGCTAAGAGAGATTGCCTGAGACAGCAGCTCGTTAAACGGGACAAAAATCACATTTTTAGGTTATGTTTTGGGGTATTTGTTCCCAACTCATCAAACTCTCATTTTTAGGTTAGATTAGGTTAGAAAACAACTATGAAGCTTGCATTTGGATGATTAGAGGTGGATTGCTCATCAAACGGTGCTGACAAACCGGGAGATTTTTGGTTTATTTCTCTTCTTCTTTGTGTTTTCTCTTATAGTTGGGTTTTGTGTATGTATTTACTTTGAACTCATGTATATTTGTCGCCCATGACGTTATATAAAACTTGCTTTATAAATCTGTGTTGATTGTTGTCTTAGATTTTTGCTCTGTGCTCGGGATTTGAGTTGCTTTAGAGATAAACTTTTTGAATCCTTATCTAGGATGATTATCTGTTAGTTTCTGAATTCTAGAGATAGATTTAGAGCTGACAATCACTTGTGTATCTGTCCTTAATGCTTTTGTGTTTGACTGGCGCGTGAGAGATCGCCGACGTGAGAATACGGATGTTCTTGGGACTTTGTGTTAGAGATAACCTTAGTTGTGAGTTGATCTCGTAGGTGCTCCAAAGAGGGATACTGATGTGAGGGATACATGATGACAAAGATGAGTATCGTAGGTTCAGTATAACTGGTCGATAAGTTTAAGTTTGTGAGAAGTAAATTATATACAATGCTTGATAAATCTTATCTTTCCGAAGAATGAATTCTTTTTGTGTTAATAATTACTTTTTCGTTTTTATATTTTTGTTCATTCAAACTCGAGCTCAAAACCATAGAAATCGTTGAATGGCATTCTACAACCATCTCTGTGGACACGATAATTGTAACACCCTTCTAAACCCCCGATAAATTAAATAATATTTTCAGAGTAAACATGTAATTAAGAGCGTTACAATTATCTCATATAAAATAAAACATCTGTCATGCTGTTCTGAGGAACATAAACAATTGCAAACATGTTTAAAACACAGCGGAATACTTTATTAGTTGAATAATCAAAACCATCATCTACCATGTTTAAGGCATAACCAACATTATTCAACAACAAAACCAAAACTAGAGTTATCATCCAACTCTAGACACACCCGTCCACCAGTGTTACAAAACTAGAGCATGACACCGACACAACCGAACTAAACGAAGTAACTCTACGAGTTATCCTCACCCAGCACAAGCCGCTAATCCTTAATCTGAAAAATAGTCAACAGTAAGGGTGAGTCTCATTCGCAATTAAACAATGTTATCAGTTCATAAACGATAAAACATCAACAGTATAATATTCACCGAACATCGACATATATTCAGGCTATACACACATACATCAAACACACAACATTATAACATTGGACAACTTCCATTCATGTTATAATAAATCAAACACCTAATGCAATGCAACTACATGCATGTGGTACCAATCATGGGACGAACCCATCTCACCGATCCACCATCGTCAAGGATACGGCGACACCCACTCACTAATTCCACACAATAGGAATTAGCTACCACTGATCCACCATCGTCAAGGATCAGCCACATAATGATTATGAAATGCATGTATCAACCATAACATGCTCATCATCCACATAGGCCAACCAATGTCATAATCATCAACCAATATAGTAATCAATAGCCACACACACAGTTATACTATTCCCAACCAAATAGAATAAATATTTTACATCAACAATATATGTATAACAACACCAATTACAACCACAACATCATAACAGATATAACATCCACCACACAGTGCAACAACAATAGCACCTCTCACAATCGTGTATCAAGTACAACAAATCAACCCAACAACAACAGAGCATTTACGTCATCATTCATCAAAACACATGATAACCATATTTACCATGAACAACATCCATTTGCATAACAAGCAGGAGCAATCACATTATAACAACACATATCATTGCACATATTCAATTATGCAACCAACAATTTATTGCACCTCATCAATTATGCAAAACAAGAATAAACCACATTTGGAGAAAACGATACTTTTCAAAATAAAATCAAGTTATTGTTGTTTTATTTATTTCATATGGTAGAGCATTCAATTTAAGGAACAATGTCCAAAACGACGTCTAAAACGGATTTACGGTTTAAAAGATACGAATTTTTGAAAATAAATATTTTTCGTAAAGGCTGCAGCGTAACGGGTTACGAAAAGGCGTAACGGGTTACGAACAACAATTTTTCAAAAAAAGCTTCAGCCGTAACGGGTTACGAAAAGGCGTAACGGGTTACGAAAATAATTTTCAAAAAAACAGTTTCAGCCGTAACCGGTTAAGAACAACACCGTAACCGGTTACGAACTCGTAACCAGCCCAAAAACCCCATTTTTCACATCCGTAACCGGTTACAAACCCAACCGTAACCGGTTACATCACCTGTAACAGCCAAATAAGCACTTTTGACAGCAACTTATCCCCATCCAACACAAACTAAATCGAATCATTTCGACCATACACGAAAAACATAATCAATTCACAATCATTCCATGTTATTTCACGTCTCAACAACACATCCAAACATAATCAAACATCACGATAAGCATTTACACATACATAATCTATCAATTTGAACCTGAATGTCAAAATCCCAACCTAGAACATACTTCTCTATTGAGTCAATACCATACAAATCTTAATCCTATCATCTACAACCCGATAATAGAGGTTAATCGGAAGAGTCCCCCCTTACCTTAGCCAAGAATATGGACTTTTCCCCTTCTTCTCCATCAAACCCGTAAGCCCTTTTTTTCCAAATTCAGCAAGATTCTCCAATCTTCAAACTCACTTATCTCCCTCTTCGAGAACCTCCCTGACACGAATTAATATATCAAATCGAAGGAAATTTCGTGTAGAATCCGAATTTCGTGTTACAACTCTCCCCCACTAAAAGAGTTTTCGTCCTCGAAAACATACCTCAAGTGAAAAGTTCCGGATAGGAGTCCTTCATCTGGCTCTCTAGTTCCCAGGTAACATTTCCCTAGTCGATCCTCAAAATTCATCTAACATATCCAACAGAAAGCATGTCTCATGCATCCAATCTCAGCTCTTAAGTCACATTCGACCACCCCAAAAGTATACCACTCTTTATATCTCAAAAAGGTTAACAATAATAGAACATCGGGATACAACACATACAATGCACCCAATAATTGAATATTATAATTACACAACCATGGTATGACCACACCTGATCAACACTGGAGTGATGCATTCCACCTTCCGAACGTACCAACCTTAGATACACTCTTCCACCTGAGATATAAAATAATACTTACACTTTTCACCAACTGCTTCCTTTAAGAAACTCAATAATAATATTCCTTTATCATTGGATTTCAACCATCTGACTCCTCTTAAGTCACACCAGCAATTATCCAACATATTACATTCCGCTTTTGATGCACTATTCTGATTACACATTACGATCATCATCACCAATTAGATTTCTTAGTTTTACCCAATTCCGACTCTCTTTACAAATTCATTTAAAATCCTCCTTGACCATTCATAGCACTAATTTACCACTTAGCCATACTTACACGCACTCAAAACAAATTCCTGAGTTACGACATCTATTAAAACATTCCAACCATCGGAATGAGTACACCCAAGTAATTGTAATCACACTCATTAGCATTAATATACCGTTGCCTTCAAAATAGCTCAGACTGAGTCTCACTCTTTTCTAGGAATTAAATCAACTTCGTCCTTCATAGAGTATAATTCCTCATTATATATGGAATCTACAATGTCACCTTAATAACAACACAAAATTATTACAGCGTCCTATAATATCAACTCTTCGTTTTAATTTCGTCGAATGCATACTCGTTTAACTACGTACAACCATAATAACATATTCATTATCTTGGCAATTATTCAAAATAGTTATAATTCTTCGACACGTCATCCTTACATCCACTGGGTTCTAAATCCAATATATAGATCAATACACATTCTCTATGTAGGCTCCTGACATATCAATTCCTCACTTCCCACAAGTAGTACTCGTAACACCACTCCACATCACACTTTCGCTGTGCGACTTCGATTACCCGTCTTAAGTCACCGTACAATATGTTGCACTTTTTCATATTCACTTTTTCATAAGTTCACACATCATGGTGAGTGATTATTCTCACGGCTTAGTATTCATCACATCTTATACCATTAAAGTAACAAAACAAGCTCATCTCATTTATATGATTCCGTCTACAATCAACAAGAGATTAAGGGTGATCAAGTCCTCAATTTGTCAATAGATAGCCGACAATCATATTTAAGCATAAACTGTTGTTACTACATAATAGTGTCCTTTCTGAGTTTGTACTCAAACTCATTAACATCATCATAGTCCAATAATTCACTACGGTGTCCTTCTTCTAGAATATTCTTTCGAAGTTCAGCAACATCAGGAACACAATTCTGTCACCAAACCTCAGTAGACCATTCTTGTCAACTCCGAATTCACCGCCTATGCCTTGATTAATCAAAGTCAACTTATCAATCAATTCAACATCAGCTTTTTGACTTTCTCTAATCTCGTCAAGAATATCATTAGTCAGCTTTAGCATACCCAATCTAACACTATTAGGGGTGCCTTCACATACCAAACTCAAATCTCTAAATTGTTCAGTTAAATCCAACTCTTCCACCATTGGCACCGACATATTTAAAGACTTCCTACGCAACGCATTAGCACAACATTTTCCTTACCAGGGTGGTAATGCAAACCAAAATCATAATCTTTAAGGAATTCTAACCACATCCTCTGCCTCATATTCAACTCCTTCTGCTCGAAGAGGTACTTCAGACTCTTATGATCACTAAACACCTCGAATCTCGAACGATACAAACAATGTCGCCATAACTTCAAAACAAAACCACGGCTGCCAACTCCAAATCATGAGTCGGATAATTCCTTTCATGCACTTTGAGTTGTCTCGACGCATAAGCTACTACTTGCTAGTCTTGCATCAATACACCACCCAAACCTATCAGTGATGCCTCACAAATACGACTTCAACCGTTCCAAGTTTATCTCACCTTTACTACCAATTCAATTCTCACTAAAATCCATCGGCACTCAAATCATATTTATTACCGAACATCTCATCAACTTATTCATCAACAACATGTTCGACTCAACTTCATTTCAAACAATCACGGTAGTAACCATTCCTATTCAACAAGCTTCACGCTTTCTTAACCAACTTTGAAATATATAGGATCACCCAACCGTATTTATAAATCTCTTATAAGGTATAACATAATCTCTCCTCTTCGTAGGTTCAAACGGCACCCTAATCCGACACTCGGAACTCAAGATATGAATTTTCCAATCGTTATCCAAAAAGGCAACACCGACGTCATGTAGCGACACTCTAAACAATATCTCCAAAACTCTTCAAATGGTATATTCAATTCTTAAAATTACTTCTCAACAAACCTTCTAATTATTCCTTCAATCCATTCAACTCTGACACTGGCATCTCGTGCCGTACCAACAACAAGTCTAGTTCTAAGAACAAGTGTAACCGCAACTTCACCTCTTTCCGACATCATCCTGTCACAATTAAATATGTTACAGCTTCTGCAACCATTTTTATAACAAAGTTCATCTCGTTAGCTTTCCGACGCTTCAAACAGAACTCAAATCGGATGTCTAGAACTCCAGTTATGAATTTTCGAAGTTTCATAACGATTCAGCAACTTTCCTGCGTTTTGCTTGCGGAAATTCCACTCCGAAACTCATCCTCTTCAAATCAATCGCATTCTATGCAGCCCCTTATCATATCCCCTTGCTCCCAATATTCTTACAACTTGAGCGACACATTTCCTCACCGAAGTTCAATTTTTGAAACATTACGACCGCAATCCTCTTTGCTACTTGCAGCTGAACCTCTTCCGAGACGCAAGGCTACTCAACTGACAACTTCGCAGCACACCAGCAGAGCTGATACATTGCAACTTTCTAATGTCCCTCTCATATAAATAATCATCAATTACTTCTAATCATCCTCCCTCAAGATACTCCAACTTAATTACTAGCCAAGTCTTAATTCCAAGTCACCTTCGATTCGGGAAACAACAACTCAACAACGCTTGCACTGTTGCCAACAACAGCCTACTGAACCAATCATCTTACAACTGAAACATAACCGAGAAACGAAGCTTCTCCCCCACTTGTTTCAATCCAACTCCTGCAATAAAACACATAAGTACCGACAGTGATTCACTCACATGCCGCGTACCCAGGGATAAAACGCCGACAGTATACACATGTCGCACAACTCAACTGACTCAACAATTGGCCGGACAGACCAACCAGGCTCTGATACCACTATTGTAACACCCTTCTAAACCCCCGATAAATTAAATAATATTTTCAGAGTAAACATGTAATTAAGAGCGTTACAATTATCTCATATAAAATAAAACATCTGTCATGCTGTTCTGAGGAACATAAACAATTGCAAACATGTTTAAAACACAGCGGAATACTTTATTAGTTGAATAATCAAAACCATCATCTACCATGTTTAAGGCATAACCAACATTATTCAACAACAAAACCAAAACTAGAGTTATCATCCAACTCTAGACACACCCGTCCCCCAGTGTTACAAGACCAGAGCATGACACCGATACAACCGAACTAAACGAAGTAACTCTACGAGTTATCCTCACCCAGCACAAGCCGCTAATCCTTAATTTGAAAAATAGTCAACAGTAAGGGTGAGTCTCATTCGCAATTAAACAATGTTATCAGTTCATAAGCGATAAAACATCAATAGTATAATATTCACCCAACATCGACATATATTCAGGCTATACACACATACATCAAACACACAACATTATAACATTGGACAACTTCCATTCATGTTATAATAAATCAAACACCTAATGCAATGCAACTACATGCATGTGGTACCAATCATGGGACGAACCCATCTCACCGATCCACCATCGTCAAGGATACGGCGACACCCACTCACTAATTCCACACAATGGGAATTAGCTACCACTGATCCACCATCGTCAAGGATCAGCCACATAATGATTATGAAATGCATGTATCAACCATAACATGCTCATCATCCACATAGACCAACCAATGTCATAATCATCAACCAATATAGTAATCAATAGCCACACACACAATTATGCTATTCCCAACCAAATAGAATACATATTTTACATCAACAATATATGTATAACAACACCAATTACAACCACAACATCATAACAGATATAACATCCACCACACAGTGCAACAACAATAGCACCTCTCACAATCGTGTATCAAGTACAACAAATCAACCCAACAACAACAGAGCATTTACGTCATCATTCATCAAAACACATGATAACCATATTTACCATGAACAACATCCATTTGCATAACAAGCAGGAGCAATCACATTATAACAACACATATCATTGCACATATTCAATTATGCAACCAACAATTCATTGCACCTCATCAATTATGCAAAACAAGAATAAACCACATTTGGAGAAAACGATACTTTTCAAAATAAAATCAAGTTATTGTTGTTTTATTTATTTCATACGGTAGAGCATTCAATTAAAGGAACAACGTCCAAAACGGCGTCTAAAACGGATTTACGGTTCAAAAGATACGAATTTTTGAAAATAAATATTTTTCGTAAAGGCTGCAGCGTAACGGGTTACGAAAAGGCGTAACGGGTTACGAACAACAATTTTTCAAAAAAAGCTTCAGCCGTAACAGGTTACGAAAATAATTTTCAAAAAACCAGTTTCAGCCGTAACCGGTTACGAACAACACCGTAACCGGTTACGAACTCGTAACCAGCCCAAAAACCCCATTTTTCACATCCGTAACCGGTTACAAACCCAACCGTAACCGGTTACATCACCTGTAACAGCCAAATAAGCACTTTTGACAGCAACTTATCCCCATCCAACACAAACCAAATCGAATCATTTCGACCATACACGAAAAACATAATCAATTCACAATCATTCCATGTTATTTCATGCCTCAACAACACGTCCAAACATAATCAAACATCACGACAAGCATTTACACATAATCTATCAATTTGAACCTGAATGTCAAAACCCCAACCTAGAACATACTTCTCTATTGAGTCAATACCATACAAATCTTAATCCTATCATCTACAACCCGATAATAGAGGTTAATCGGAAGAGTCCCCCCTTACCTTAGCCAAGAATATGGACTTTTCCCCTTCTTCTGCATCAAACCCGTAAGCCCTTTTTCTCCAAATTCAGCAAGAATCTCCAATCTTCAAACTCACTTATCTCCCTCTTCGAGAACCTCCCTGACACGAATTAATATATCAAATTGAAGGAAATTTCGTGTAGAATCCGAATCTTCAAGAATTACCTGATTTGGAGTTACGAGCAGGAAGTTATGACCCATTTTGTAAAGGCTGCCAAATAGTTGCGAAAATAGCTTTTGCCCATGAGTTCTTCTTCTCTCCCTCTTAGGTTTACCTCCTATATTTCTCAATTTCCTCTTATTTTCTTTTTTTATGAAAACATAACATAATTTAGTATTGGGCTCCTTCACACTAACACCCCCACATTACTAACTCCACCAATGGCCCAACACTACATTTTATTATTTCTCCCAACATAATTCCAATAAAATGCTAATTCAAATTAATTAATTTAAAACTTAATTAATTTAATTAAATAAGAAATTTTGGGATGTTACAATTATTCCCGAATAAATACTTCCAAATCTTTTGTTGCTTGCCGCAATGTCTGCTTCAACACATATGTCCTATAGGGGAGAGCGAACCCATATGATAGGAGGACTCCATGTGATTTAGTAATCTCACCCCAATCCTATTATCGTTTTTAGGTACAGTGGAGAAGTAAAGGAATTGCTAGAAAGTTTGGATTAACGACTTGGATGAGCATATGGCACGAAGACCTTATTAGATCTTATCTTTTCGTTATGCATTTCTCAGACATATGCATTGTATACATTTCTGAGCAGTAGAGTTGAATTGTATACGAGTTTGTTATGTTAATTTCCACTTTTTGTATGTTTTTATGTACCATATAATAACATCAATACATATTATTCTAGACCTATATGTATTAGGTGTTACATAATCCATAAAACATTTGAGGGTTAACATAAATCATAAATCATTTTACTTCTTAATGAGATGGATTAAAATTAGCGGTTTTAATAAATTTTTGTAAGATGTTAATTTTTATGCATCTCGTTAACAAGTCAATTGATTTCTGATTGATGTTAAGTTTTATATACATTATTTATATAATAGTAACTTTCAATTCAAGTGTTCGTATTGTTATACCGATATACAGTAAAGAATTTTCAGCTATATCATAATATTAACTTTAACATATTAGTATCATTTGAACCTGATCATAAAATAGCAACACATTAATAAAAGAGATTAATTAGAATACACTGTCAGTGTAAAACAACTTTACACCGTCATCCAATTAGAATGAGTGATTTTGACACATAAGTATGGAATGAAGAATAAAAATAAATAAATTATAATTAAATTAATTTAATAACTACCTTTTCCATAATTTTCTCCTCTTATGAGTCAAAATCACTCATTCTAATTGGATGACGGTGTAAAGTTGTTTTACACTGACAGTGTATTCCAATTAATCTCTTAATAAAATATATTTAGTTCAATTGCTGGTTGATAAAGTGGTAACGCCACGTAAATTACCGTTAAAATATGCCTTTTTTTTTTGTGTCAAGAATTGACTTTTTTTAAATAACCGTTAAATATGTTGCTTGTTGTTTTTTTGGCTAGAAACATATGATTTCGAATTAATTCTTTTCTTTTCGATAATATCCTAATTATTTCCTATATATATGGACTAGTTTATTTTAGGGGGCGTTTGTTTCACGGTATAAAAAATTAATTTCAGGAATAATTTTTCCAGACATAACATTCCAAGGAATAAGTTTTTATAAAAAGTGTTTGGAAAGTATTTTAAAAAGTCTAGGAATCTTTTATTTTTAAATTATTTTTAATTAATAATATATTATAATTTTAGATAGAAAATAATAATTATAAATAAAATAGTATGCAGTAGTGGAGGTAACTACTATAGTGGAGGTAACTACTATTTTGGTGGTAACCGCCGGGAATAAAAGATTTTCACACTTATGAGAGGGGATTAGAAAGCCATTAAACATGGGAAAAATTCTTTCCTGGATATAATTTTTTCTTAGGAACAATTTTTTATTCTCTTCTAACTAACATAGGTATTTTTATTTCCAACCTTAAGTTCTCAGGAATATATTTTGTATCTATGAAACAAACACCCCTTAGTTCAATATATTCCAAATACATATATATAGGTATTCTAACTGATTGCATTCCATTTGATTGGTTTTTTCATAGTGTGTTTCAGAGATTTAAAAGATTTTTTTTTGATTTTTTATTTAAGTTGTTTTTATTAATTATTTTATATAACCGATAAATAATTATTTTACATATATAATCCCTATCTAATTCCTATATTTAAGGAACTAATTTTAATGCAGTATGATCCATATACGATTAGTTCTTTTTAATATGAATAGATTTACCAATCGTTAGTTGGTCCAGTGGTGATTGGCGCTGGACTTGGTAGGGAGAACCACGGTTCGAGGGGGCTTGACCCACTTGATGTCAGAGCTGATCCCCCGAACCGGACTATACCGGTGGTGATAAACCAAAATAAAAAATGAATAGATTTTTTTTTTGACAAATAATATGAATAGTTTTTTTTTTTTACAAATAATATGAATAGATTTGATTAGCTTGTTTTTCGTAACTGATTATGATCTAGCATTAATGACCATATTTGCTATTTTTCTTTATAAATTAAACCTACCTCATTCATTTATCAAACAATTTCTCTCTTATTCATAAACTAGTTTTACTCTCTTTTTTCATTCTTTCTTTCTCAATCCAATCTATTTGAAGCAACATGGTTTCACTGGTTTGTTCTAACAACATTTGCGGCACCTATGACCGTGCTGGCATCAAGAACATCTGCGGAAAATGTTTCATGGAAAGTCACAAAGAAGATTTTCAAAGATTCTTTAAACAAGAAGATGGAAAGTATCCTAAAGCAGAAGAAATTCATGAAAATCATACTTTGGAAAACCACAAAGAAAACTCTCCAAAACCTTACAAGCATGAAGATAAGAAGTGCCCTAAATCAGAAGAAATTGAAAGTCATGTTTTGGAAAACTTCAATGTATGTGCTACTATGGCTACTATAACTCTTGACGAGTCTACAAACTCAAAGATGGATACGAAGTAAACTGAAAACAAAATATATACTATAGGTTAATTATCATAGATTAAGATTCTTGAGGTGTTATAGTTTTTATTGATCAAGAATTGTTTCTCTTTTTACTATGAATATATGAAGTGATGTTATTATCTTCTTAATGCATGTATATGGCAGTGTTCTTGAAAAGTTACATGAAGAAAAGAAAATAGTTACATTCAAATTTATTTAAAACTAATTAAAATACTAAATATAAATTTGTTGATACAATATTTTGAAAAAAAATTATCTCATTTAAAATAATTACATAATCTCGCCATATCTATATAAAGTGACCAAATTTGACGAGTTTAAAAATTGAATCAGAGTATTTTATTAGGTTTAAATGCACTTTTAGTTCCTGTAAGTTAGTGAGTTTTTGATTTTCGTCCCTGTAATTTTTTTTTGTTTGAGTACCTATATCTTGCTTTTTTCTTGCGCTTTAGTCCCTAAAGCCAAAATCCGCAGGAAAATTTGCAGGTTTCCTGTGGATTTTTCTACGAATTTTCCTGCAGATTTTGATTTTAGGGACTAAAACAAACGCGAAAGTAAAATATAAGGACTCATAAAAAAATTTACAGGGACGAAAACAGAAAACCTACTAACTTACCGGGACCAAAAGTGCATTTAAGTCTTTTTATTATTACATTAATAATAAATGGCTTAATATGATAACATTTTAATGAATTTAATCGTTTGGTTTTCTTGAGTCTGAGTACCATACCAAATTTAATTTACTTATATGATTTTTAAAATTTTGGTTTCAATTTTACTTTGACTAAATTAAACGTCTGGTGAGAAAAAAATGGTTAGGTTCGGAAGGTGTGTTAGGTTAGTTGGGCAAAGATTTGTCGGCCGGTTAAGGACTGAAAAATATCAGTCTTTTTAATCTTTCTTTGATGAGTAAATGGTGGTGGATATTTTTGTCGGAAAAAGATTCGGTTTGGTCTAAGTTGTTGGAGTTTAGGTATGGTGGAGGAGTGTAGGCTCTTTGTGATTTTGTTCCTGATAGGCTTTTATTGAAAGCTTCTCTTTGGTGGAGGAATGTTAGTCTGGTGTGTGGTTTTGAGGTCAACGATGATCCTTGGTTTTTTTGCTTGTATCTCGTGTAAATTAGGAGATGGTGAATCAATTCAGTTTTGGGATCATGCATGGTTGGGTCATACACCTTTTAAGGAACTTTTCCCTCACCTTTATGGTCTGTATTCTCTTTCTACATCTTCCTCTTCTTCTTTGTCTTGTGTGGCCAATATGGACGATTGGACAGATAACTTGTGGAGGTGGAATTTGAGGGTGGTTGATGATGTCGTTGAGGATGAAGCTTTTTTTGAGAGGATTGAGTCGTTGGACCTTTTAGAAGGGGTTTCTCCGATGCCGGGGGTGAAGGACAAATGGATTTGGTGGAGGCATGTTGATGCCTTTTCGGTGGTTATATTCTTTAAAGTCTCCGGAAGTTGTTTTGGATGATGAGAGTATTTTTGAGTTAAAAAGATTATGGGTAGCTTGTGTTCCTAGTAAGGTGAAATTGTTTGGTTGGAGATTTTTGTTTAATACTTTACCTACTCGGTTGGCGCTTTGCACACGAGGCATGAAAATGATTCCTCTTGACCATGTATGCCTTTTATGTGGTTTAGAGGAGGAATCGGTGGGTCATCTCTTCTTTGTTTGCGATCATACTAGAATTATTTGGAAGGAAGTGTTTGATTGGTTGGGTGTGAATTTGGAGGAGGACGTGGTGGCAGTGGATGGTAACCAAAGGGTATGTTTCGGTTTTTTGTGTGGTGAATTATACTCGTCTGAGATTATGTGGGGTTATTAAACCTTCATTATTTATTTTCTTTTGGATTTTGGTAAGTTGGTGCATTTGGTTAGGTAGAAATAAAGTGGTTTTTAAAGCTTGTGTTTGGAATCCAACCGAAATCTTGATCTTTATAAAGTCTTTCGGTTGGAATCGATTTTCTATTCTTGCTAGAGGAGGGAAAATTGTAGGAGAGATGTTTGGCTTGTCAATTCTTGTGAGTATATTGGTGCCTAGCTTTTCTTTGTGCTTTGTTTTTCGTTTTGGTTTTCTTAATTCTGTTTCGTACCTTTTGTATTGGATTGCACCCCTTGTGCTTTTGATATAAGTGCTTATAAAAAAAACTTATGCGCGAATTAAGATCACATAGTACATTACACTAAATGACCAATAATATGTTAATTATAGTCTCTTCTGCTTTGATTTTGTGTCTCGTTAAGCCAAACCTCAATGTAGAACTTGCACCTTTAAAGTTTTTAAATCAAACAAGGGAATATTTTTCAATAATAACTTAGCATATTTTTCTATTTTTTCAATGGTGTTGATGATTACTATCTTTTCAATAATAACTTAGAATATTTTCTAATTTTTTTTCTTCAAAGCTTGGCTACTAATATTGACAAGCATCAGTGTACGCAGGAGCGCACAAGTAATATCTTGTTTGGCTATTTCTTGTGCTTTGGTTTCTACACACTTTTTTATGACTATTTTTTATACTTTGGTTGTCGTTGGATATGACTTGTATTGTGTGATTCGATTGGTTTATGATATCGGTGTTCTACGCAATGTTTAAATAGTTTCGTTGGAAATGCTTATAACTTTACCTAATATTTATTAAGCTTAGATAAACTTGAAAAGGAAGTTAAGATTATCAGGTTGAGTATCACGAGGATGAGAAGGAACATCTACGATGCCAAAAAAATATTTTTAATAGCACTTTTTATATTTTTGATAGTCTTTAAAGCGCTATAAAAGCTCCAACTATCATAGACTGGATATCTATAATAACACTTTAAAAATGTTATTAAAATGATACTTATAATAACGCTTCAGGATAAACACTATCATAGTCATGTAGAGTAAGTACGATGAGAGAGAAAGCGTTTGGTTCTCTCCCTTCTCTCTAGATTTTTGTCTCTTTTTCTACACATCTATGGTTTGGCAGCGAGCACACAAGAGAAATTTCAGGCACATTTCTTTAAGGTGGGATATCTTCCCGTATGAAGGGATGCAGGTGGGAGAAGGGGAGGATATCTCTTCCTTTTACTTTTCGGAATTTCCGGAGAGGAGCAGGGCGATGGATGTTTTCAAACTCTTCAGTTGTGTTGGATAGGCGGTTGAGGTGGTGATTCCTCCCAAACGTAATAAATTCGGAAAACGTTTCGATTTTACGAGGTTTAAAGATGTGAAGGAAGAGAGATTACTAGCAGTGAAATTAGATAACATTCTAATAGATGGAAGAAAAATTCATGTAAACCAGCCAAGGTTCGCGAGGGATGGTAGGGATAGAAGAGAAAGGGGAGAAGTCAGGGGGAAAAACAAGAAACAGATTCATGGTGGAAGCAGTAGGGAGGTGATTCCGGGGAGTTCCGATAGAAGAGTGGAAAACTCCTTTTCCTTCGTTGACATTGTCCTGGGTAGAATTCCAACGAAAGAAGTTGTTGAAGATACTCCTTTGCTCTGTTTCAATTCCTCCGCGGAAATCAAAGAAAGGTGGAAGAAGGCGTTCATCGGGGAGGTTCTTTACTCGGGTGAATCTTATAACATTCAAACACATCCGGAGATTGAAGGCTTTTTCTCTATAAAAGTTCATCCTTTGGGGGAGAATCTTTGTCTGTTAGAGGAAATGTGTAACACCCCTTACTAACCCCGCGGCAATTTAAAACAATTATTCAGAGTACATGAAATAAGGGTGTCACAATTGATAATAAATAAACATCATTCAGTCATGTCATGCATTCACTGAGGTAATCATCATAACTTAAAACGTTTCATGTTAACACAGTGGAAATTTATCAAAAACGGACTAAGTTCAACATCTTTAAAACTTATCCTTCAAAACATCAAAAACATAACTAGAGTCATATTCATAAACTCTAAACAATCGCGTCCCCAGTGTTACAACTATCAGAGCATGACACCTGACGCTAACTAAGACACCGACTCATGAGCTAATCCTCACCGAGTCGAACAGCCGCTATCCTCAATCTGAAAATGACAACATGTAAGGGTGAGTCTCATCATAATTAACAAATGTTATAAGGTTGTAAAGCAATAACACATCACAGTTGCATCATTCACCCAATTGTTTCATAAACAAACATTCACAACAAGTCAAACCACAATCAACACATCATCAACATTTACAACACTGGAATACATCCAATCATGTTATAAATTATGCATATGTATGGACTGACACTATGCATGTGGTACCAACATCATCAAATGGGAATAACCCATGACCGATCCAACATCGTCCAAGATACGGCCCTGCCAGCACAGATTCCACACAATGGGAATCATGCCCTTCACTGATCCAACACACCCTTATGGATACAGTATCATCAATGAACATGAATGAATGCAACATATACAACATACTTATACCATCATCATCATCAATCATCAACATCATCATCATCATTCAAGTATGTTCATATATATTAACATCATTCAATCACAATTCCATCATCATCATATACAAAACATACACGTATTTGCACCTATCATCATATTCAATAAGAATAGCATACATGTATTTTCATCATTCTAAAAACCATTCAATCATCATCATATAGATTATCCTATAAGGTTCGTTTAGCTCGAAATGGCGCATCAAACGGACCAACAGTTAAAAAGTTATGCATCTTGGAACTTTCAAAAATATCTCAAAAACCAACAGCACGTGGCGCCATCATCAGTTCGCGGCACGAACTGAGCGTTCCAAGAATTCCTTGGCTCTCTGCCAAGCTGTTCGCGGCGCAAACATCTACACGCGGCGCGAAGCGAGAAAAAGTTACGCCTTTGCGGCGCGAACACAGGTACGCGGCGTGACCTGAGCGTATCACAGCTTCCTGACATTCTGCCCACCTGTTCGCGGCGCCAACCCTATGCACGCGGCGCGAACCGGCGATTTCAGAAACCCCAACCTGCAGAAAACAGCATTCTACACATTCCAAACTCACCCAATTCATACCAGTACGAACCTAAGGGAATAGGATGCACAAACAACACAAAATACATCTCATAATACACCAATTACACATCAATTGAGACCATAACAACGCAGACATCATAGATTCAAACATAGAGATCAAACATCATACAATTGACTCAATCCCTAAACCTATCATATGACTCAATCGACCCGAATTCCACATCTATTCAGTATTATCAACCCCTAACCCGATAATAGATGATAATCAGATAAGTCCCCCTTACCTTAGCCAAATTCTTGAATTGGTTCCTCTTCCTCTTTGGTTCTCCTTCACGTTCTTCAGTTCCTCTTCTCACAGCTTCTGGTTTTCACGTTCTAATTTTTCCCTTCTCCTCTTGTTTTCCTTTATTTTATGAAAAGCATAAAATTAGAAGTGGGCTCTTACACAATTACACCCCCACTTTACTAATTCCACCGCATGGCCCAATAACTTAACATTTTATTATTTTTTCCACATAATTCAACAAAATGTTAATTTCCCATAATTAATTTAAAACTTGATTAAATTAATCAATTAAGAATTTTCGGGATGTTACAACTCTCCCCCACTAAAGAGTTTTCGTCCTCGAAAACATACCTCAAGCAAATAGTTCCGGATAGGAATCTTTCATCTGGCTTTCCAACTCCCAGGTGACGTTTCCATCAGCTGGTCCTCCCCAAGCTACTCTGACTAAAGGTATTTCCTTGCCCCGCAATTGCTTCAGTCTTCTATCTTCAATCCTCACAGGTAACGTTTCAACCGTTAAGTTGTCTTTAACCTGCACATCATCCACTTGGATCACGTGGGACGGATCCGAAATATATTTCCTCAATTGAGACACATGAAATACATCATGCAAGTTGGCAAGCATTGGCGGTAACGCAATACGATATGCCACTTCTCCCACTCTTTCTGAAATTTGGAATGGTCCAATAAAACGCGGAGTCAACTTCTTTGACTTTAAAGCTCGACCAATACCCGTCATAGGAGTAACCTTCATAAACACATTATTTCCCTCTTGAAACTCGAGTGTCTTCCTCCTCTTATCATAATAACTCTTTTGACGACTCTGAGAAGCTTTCATCTTCTCTTGAATCATCTTAATCTTCTCCGTAGTCTGTTGTACAATTTCTGGTCCAATCACAACACTCTCACCAGCTTCGTACCAACACAATGGAGTCCTACATCTCCTACCATGCAATGCCTCAAACGGAGCCATACCTATACTCGAATGAAAACTGTTGTTGTAGGTAAATTCAATCAAGGGCAGATAACTATCCCAAGCACCTCCTTTTTCTAACACACAAGCACGTAACAAATCTTCTAACGACTGAATTGTCCTCTCAGTCTGTCCATCCGTCTGCGGATGATAAGCAGAACTCAGTATCAGCTTAGTACCCAAAGCCTTCTGCAAGCCTTCCCAGAATTTAGACGTAAATCTCGGATCTCTGTCTGACACGATACTCGAAGGAATACCATGTAGACTGACTATCCTCTCAATATATAATTGAGCCAGCTTTTCCATCGGATAATCCATTCTTACCGGTATGAAATGTGCAGACTTCGTCAATCTGTCCACCACAACCCAGATAGCTTCACAATTCTTAACAGTTCTCGGCAAACCCGAAACAAAATCCATCGATATGCTATCCCATTTCCACTCAGGAATAAACATCGGTTGCATAAATCCAGATGGCTTCTGATGTTCAACCTTTGACTTCTGACAAGTCAAACACGAATACACAAACTCAGCAATTTCTTTCTTCATTCCAGGCCACCAAAATAGCTTTCTCAAATCATGATACATCTTGGTAGCACCAGGATGAATACTTAATCCACTACGGTGTCCTTCTTCTAAAATATTTCTTCGGAGTTCAGCAACATCAGGAACACAAACTCTGTCTCCAAACCTCAGTATACCATTCTCGTCAACTCTGAATTCACCACTCTTGCCTTGGTTAATCAAAGTCAACTTGTCGACTAATTCGACATCAGCCTTCTGGCCCTCTCTGATCTCTTCAAGAATACCACTGGTCAACTTCAGCATTCCCAACTTAACACTAGTAGAAGTACCTTCACATACCAAACTCAAGTCTCTGAATTGTTTAATCAAATCCAATTCTTTCACCATTAGCTTAGACATATGCAAAGTCTTCCTACTTAAGGCATCAGCAACTACGTTTGCCTTACCCGGATGGTAATTCAAACTAAAATCATAGTCTTTAAGGAATTCCAACCACCTTCTCTGCCTCATATTCAGTTCTTTCTGGTCAAAGAGATATTTCAGACTCTTATGATCACTGAACACCTCAAATCTCGACCCATACAAATAATGTCGCCACAACTTCAGGACGAAAACCACCGCTGCCAACTCCAAATCATGAGTCGAATAATTCCTTTCATGCACTTTGAGTTGTCTCGACGCGTACGCGACCACTTGTTGGTTCTGCATCAGTACACCACCTAAACCCATCAACGAAGCATCACAATAAACCACAAATGATTCTGTCGGATTCGGCAAAATCAAAATAGGAGTACTAGTCAACCTCTTCTTCAGCTCTTGGAATCCTTCCTCGCATTTTACATCCCAAATAAAAGCCTGACCCTTTCTGGTTAATTTAGTTAACGGCAATGCTAACTTTGAAAATCTTTCAATGAACTTCCTGTAATATCCTGCAAGACCAAGAAAACTACGAATCTCTGACACTGACTTCGGCGCTTCCCACTGAGATACAGCCTCTATCTTAGTAGGATCGACATCAATACCATTCTTAGAAATTACATGTCCAAGAAAACTGACCTCTTTTAACCAAAACTCACACTTCGACAGTTTGGCAAAAAGTTGCTTCTCTTTTAACAACTCCAACATAATTCTGAGATGTTCTGCATGTTCTTCCTCACTCTTAGAATATATTAGGATATCATCTATAAGCACCACTACAAACTTATCGAGATAAGGATGAAATATCCTATTCATATACTCCATAAATACACCAGGTGCGTTAGTAACTCCAAACGGCATTACCGAATACTCATAATGTCCATACGTTGTTCTGAAAGCGGTCTTCTGAATATCATCGTCTTTCACACGAATCTGGTGATACCCAGACCTCAGATCAATTTTGCTAAACACACATGCTCCAACCAGTTGATCCATCAAATCATCAATCCTCGGCAAGGGATACCGATTCTTGATAGTAACCTTGTTCAGTTGTCTGTAATCCACACACAACCTCATTGAACCCTCCTTCTTCTTCACTAGCAACATAGGTGCACCCCACGGAGAAACGCTAGGACGAATGAACTTCTTCTCAAGTAATTCTTCCAACTGCTTCTTCAGTTCAGTCAACTCAGACGGTGACATACGATACGGTGCCATTGACACTGGGCTAGTTCCCGGAATTAAATCAATAGAAAACTCCACTTCTCTTTCCGGTGGTAATTCATTCACATCTTCTGGAAAAACTTCTGGAAATTCACACACCACTAGTAGTTCTCTACTTACTACTCTTTCCTTCGAATTTGTCAATGCAAATAACATAAACACTGTTGCACCATCCTTGATAGCTTCATCCACTTGTCTAGCCGTCATCTCCAGATCATCAGAATGAGCTTCTTCAGGAAAGATCACTGTCTTCGAAAAACAGTTGATGTGAACACGATTAAATTCTAACCAGTTCATCCCCAGGATCACATCGAGTTGTTTCAACGGAAGGCACACTAAATCCATCCCGAATTCCCTACCAAAAATATCAACCGGACAATTCAAGCATGCAGACGAAGTAGTTACTGAACCCGACGCTGGAGTATCAATAACCATACTTCCATTTATTTCAGATATTTCCAAATTCAACCTCTTAGCACAATCCAAAGAAATAAAAGAATGAGTGGCTCCAGTATCAATAATCGCAACTAAAGGTGTGCCATGAATAAAACACGTACCTTTAATTAATCTATCCTCCGGAGTGGTTTCTGATCCAGACAAAGCAAAGACCTTCCCTCCAGCTTGGTTCTTCTTCGGTTTAGGACACTGTGGGCTAATGTGACCCTCTTCACCATAATTGTAACAAGTCACAATCTTCTTCTTACAATCAGCGGCAACATGACCCACTTCTTCACACTTGAAGCACTTCTTCTGATTCAGCTTGCACTCATTCCTACGGTGCCCGACCTCACCACAGTTATAGCACCTGACAAAAGTACTGGAGTCTCCCCCACTAGGCTTCTTCCAACCACCAGTCTTTGGATTACCTCTGCCATATGGCTTACCCTTATCCATAGGCTTCTTCCCTTTCCTGTCAACTAACTCGCGAGAGTGAGATGACTTCAGCTTGAGATTATCTTCCTCGAAGATCCTACTACAGTCCACCAAGTCTACAAATCTCCGGATTCTCTGATATCTGATGCCCTGCTTAATCTCATCACGGAGACGGTTCTCGAACTTGATGCATTTCGAGAATTCACTAGCTTCATCGTTGTTGTAGTGAACGTAGTACTTCGCCAACTCAACGAACTTCGAAGTATACTCTGGTACTGTCATACTACCTTGAACTAGTTCCAGAAATTCAATTTCCTTTCGACCTCTTACGTCTTCAGGAAAGTATCTTCTCAAAAATTCTCTCTTGAACACGGCCCAAGAAATAGCCACACCATCAGCTTCCAGTTCAGTCCTGGTAGTCATCCACCAGTCGTCAGCTTCTTCAGACAACATGTGAGTACCATACCTCACCTTCAGATCCTCAGCACAATCGATGACTCTGAAGATTCTCTCGATCTCCTTAAGCCACTTCTGAGCACCTTCAGGATCATGCGTGCCCTTGAAGAATGGAGGATTGTTCCTCTGAAAACTGTTCAGCTGCCTGTCAGCACCAATCGCAGCTCCATTGGCATTTCCTCCCAGCACACCAGAAATCATACCCAGAGCCTCAGCGATAGCATCATCGTTTCTTCCTCCCCTTCCAGCCATTGTTCTGCTTAAATCACAACCAATTTAATCAGAACAGAAGTATCGACAGTTAACTCTTACTAGTCGCATACACAGGAAACAGAACTGACACTAAGACTCTGGTCATAACGACCGACTATGCTCTGGTACCACTATTGTAACACCCCTTACTAACCCCGCGGCAATTTAAAACAATTATTCAGAGTACATGAAATAAGGGTGCCACAATTGATAATAAATAAACATCATTCAGTCATGTCATGCATTCACTGAGGTAATCATCATAACTTAAAACGTTTCATGTTAACACAGCGGAAATTTATCAAAAACGGACTAAGTTCAACATCTTTAAAACTTATCCTTCAAAACATCAAAAACATAACTAGAGTCATATTCATAAACTCTAAACAATCACGTCCCCAGTGTTACAACTATTAGAGCATGACACCTGACGCTAACTAAGACACCGGCTCATGAGCTAATCCTCACCGAGTCGAACAGCCGCTATCCTCAATCTAAAAATGACAACATGTAAGGGTGAGTCTCATCATAATTAACAAATGTTATAAGGTTGTAAAGCAATAACACATCATAGTTGCATCATTCACCCAATTGTTTCATAAACAGACATTCACAACAAGTCAAACCACAATCAACACATCATCAACATTTACAACACTGGAATACATCCAATGACGTTATAAATTATGCATATGTATGGACTGACACTATGCATGTGGTACCAACATCATCAAATGGGAATAACCCATGACCGATCCAACATCGTCCAAGATACGGCCCTGCCAGCACAAATTCCACACAATGGGAATCATGCCCTTCACTGATCCAACACACCCTTATGGATACAGTATCATCAATGAACATGAATGAATGCAACATATACAACATACTTATACCATCATCATCATCATCAATCATCAACATCATCATCATCATTCAAGTATGTTCATATATATTAACATCATTCAATCACAATTCCATCATCATCATATACAAAACATACACGTATTTGCACCTATCATCATATTCAATAAGAATAGCATACATGTATTTTCATCATTCTAAAAATCATTCAATCATCATCATATAGATTATCCTATAAGGTTCGTTTAGCTCGAAACGACGCATCAAACGGACCAACAGTTAAAAAGTTATGCATCTTGGAACTTTCAAAAATATCTCAAAAACCAACAGCACGCGGCGCCATCATCAGTTCACGGCGCGAACTGAGCGTTCCAAGAATTCCTTGGCTCTCTGCCAAGCTGTTCGCGGCGCAAACATCTACACGCGGCGCGAAGCGAGAAAAAGTTACGCCTTCGCGGCGCGAACACAGGTATGCGGCGCGACCTGAGCGTATCACAACTTCCTGACATTCTGCCCACCTGTTCGCGGCGCCAACCCTATGCACGCGGCGCGAACCGGCGATTTCAGAAACCCCAACCTGCAGAAAACAGCATTCTACACATTCCAAACTCACCCAATTCATACCAGTACGAACCTAAGGGAATAGGATGCACAAACAACACAAAATACATCTCATAATACACCAATTACACATCAATTGAGACCATAACAACGCAGACATCATAGATTCAAACATAGAGATCAAACATCATACAATTGACTCAATCCCTAAACCTATCATATGACTCAATCGACCCGAATTCCACATCTATTCAGTATTATCAACCCCTAACCCGATAATAGATGATAATCAGATAAGTCCCCCCTTACCTTAGCCAAATTCTTGAATTGGTTCCTCTTCCTCTTTGGTTCTCGTTCACGTTCTTCAGTTCCTCTTCTCACAGCTTCTGGTTTTCACGTTCTAATTTTTCCCTTCTCCTCTTGTTTTCCTTTATTTTATGAAAAACATAAAATTAGAAGTGGGCTCTTACACAATTACACCCCCACTTTACTAATTCCACCGCATGGCCCAATAACTTAACATTTTATTATTTTTTCCACATAATTCAACAAAATGTTAATTTCCCATAATTAATTTAAAACTTGATTAAATTAATTAAATAAGAATTTTCGGGATGTTACAAAATAGAGGAAGGGATTATTCAGGAACTCTTAGATGAAGGAGAATGGTGGTGGAAGCAATGGTTCAAAAGTATCAGACCTTGGCATCCGAACAGTGTTGATGTTGAGAGGGTGGCGTGGGTGCGATTGTATGGAGTCCCTTGCCATGCTTGGAGAGTTGAATTCTTTGAAAAAGTAGCTAATCTGTTGGGTTTGTTTATATGTGTGGATGAAAACACTAGTGCTGCTACCAACATGGACATATCAAGAGTTATGGTAAGAGTCCCTTTTAATTTCTCTTTAAAAGAACAGATGGTTGTAGCCATTGATGAAGAATGATTTACTCTGGTTTTACGTGAAGATACATATGGCCCGATTAGGATTATGGAAAAGAAGGTTCCTGAATCAAATCTGAATTCTAACTCATCGTCTAATTCCGATATGGATTCTCTCAAAGAAAGTGAAGCTGGTGGGTGTGAGGATGATGAGAATTTGGATGAACTCATTGATTCGGTTAGTGCAGATATGCAGGATGATGGCTGTGGGATGGGAAAGACAGGGAAGAACCAGAATGGCGTAGATGAGCATGTGTCACACGGCAAAGGACATGGTGGGGTCAGTGCTAATCATGAGTAAAAACCTTTTGGTAGAGTCAGCTAGTAACGCAGAGGGCTCATCGTTCGATAAAGCAATCCAAGCTATTCTTGATCTTAAAAGGAAGGAATTGGCTTTTCAGAATCACGTGTCCGAAAATTCTTCAGAACATACCATTTCTGCGCTGCAACAAGTACAAACAAAGACTAAGGATGTATCCTCAAAGAAGTTTGGTGGCACCTCTCCTTTAGATGTTGTTTCAGAAACTTTTTACTCAGATAGAGACAGATCCAGAGCTGCGTTTTTGAGTGAGGAGGAAGGGGTATTGAATCGTAAAGCAGTGTCTAAGAAAAAGCCTTTGATTAAACATTTGAATGATTTGGGTGGGGCCAAGGCAGGTACTGTTGTTAGGCCCACAAAGACTTCTTTCATTCTTAAGCCCAATATACTTTTAAAGGAAGATGCTAATGTGATTGGTGATCCACTACAGGTTTTATCCTCTAACCCTGTTTCTGTTTCTCACGCTGTTGTTGTTTCTTTTGGTTCCAACGATAACGTCGATTCTGCTTCTTCCGCTTATCAACTGGTCGACTCTGATATTGCTAGATGTAACAATAGGACCCTTTCCAATTTTGGCAGGAATAGTGATGATAGGATGAATAAGGAAATGGCTAAGTTGGGTGTTTTTATTGATCACAATGACAAGGGTGGTCTTAAGAAGGTAGTTTGATTAAGAGAAAAAATATTAGAAGTTTGATTTCAAAATGGAGGGCTGATTTCTTTCTTATTCAAGAAACGAAATTGACGGATATTACGGTTTCTTTGCTTAGAAGCTTGTGGGGGGAGGATGATATGGACTTCTCTTTTTCAGGTTCGGAGGGTTTTTATGGGGGTTTGCAGTCCATTTGGAGAACCCAATCGGTTACTGTTTTGGCTAGCTTTTGTGGCCCAGGGTTTCTTGGTTCTAAAGTTATATGGAAAGGAGATTGTTACTATATTTTCAATGTGTACTCTGCTTGCTCCATGCCTCTTAAGCGTATTTTTTGGTCTCGGTTGCTTGAGTTGAAAAACAAATATCAAGATGGTGAATGGATTATAAGGGGAGACTTTAACGCGGTGAAAAATCAAAGTGAGAGAAGCGGTGTTTCTTCTAGAAGTAACAATTTGGAGTGGAGGGAATTTTCGGATTTTATTGATAAAGCCGACCTAGTTGATGTTCCTTGCAAAGGAAAGAGGATCTCTTGGTTTAGTGGGGATGGAAAATCTAAAAGTAGAATTGACCGATTTCTAGTTTCCAATTTTGTTATCTCGTCTTGGGGAGTTGTCGACCAATGGATAGGATTGACAGATGTTTCCGATCATTGCCCGGTTAGGTTGATGGTTGATAAAGAAGATTGGGGTCCAAAACCATTCAAATTCAATAATGAATGGTTTAATGACAAGAGTTTCTTTGACTTTGTTAAGAAGGAATGGGAAGAGATTATTGTTCATGGGAGAGGAGATTTTGTCTTGAAGGAGAAATTTCGGTTAATTAAAGAGATTGAAATGGTGGGAAAAAATGTTTTCGGTAAGATAGACTTGGAGATTGAGGAGAATGTGAAGGATTTGAATGTGTGGGATGATAGGGACTATTGGGAGGAAGAGGTTCATCTAAGAACATTTGGTTTAATCTTAAATTGAAAGAGAACATGCTTATTCAAAAAAGTAGGTTGAAATGGCTAAACGATGGAGATGCTAATAGTAGATTTTTCCATAATGTTGTGAAGGAGAGGAGGCGTAGAAATCGTATTTGCTCGTTGAATGCTAATGAAGGAGTAGTTAATTCGGTTAATAAGGCGAAGGAAATGGTGAAGTCTCATTTTGAAAGCAAATTTAAGGAGGATTGTTTTGAAAGACCTTTGTTGGATGGAATTGTTTTTAATTCTTTGAGTGAGGAGCAATCTTTGTCGATTGAGGTTCCTTTTTCGATTGAAGAAATTAAAGAGGCGGTGTGGAGTTGTGATGGCACTAAAAGTATGGGGCCGAATGGCATGTCTCTTCTTTTTATTAAGAAGTGTTGGTCCTTCCTAAAAGAAGATGTTCTTGCTTGTTTTAATAGTTTTTTCTCCGGAGCCGTGTTGTCTAAATGTATTACATCATCTTTTATTGCTCTTATTCCGAAGAAAAGTAATCATTTGGTTCTTGATGAATACCGGCCTATATGTCTTGTGGGGAGTATTTACAAAATGATATCAAAACTTTTGGCTTTTAGGATCAAGAAAGTTCTTCCATCTCTCATTTCGAATTGCCAAAGTGCTTTTGTTCCGGGAAGGCAAATGATGGATGGAGTGCTAATTGCTAATGAGTTAGTCGATTTCGCGAGTAAAGAAGGAAAGGAGTGCCTTCTTTTTAAAGTCGATTTTGAAAAGGCCTATGATAAAGTGAGTTGGAGCTTTCTTAGGTACATGATGAGAAGGATGGGTTTCGGGAATGTGTGGATGAGGTGGATGGAGGCTATAGTTTTCTCTAGCAAGATATCGGTGATTATTAATGGTAGTCCAACTGTAGCAACCTGCCCTAAAAATGAAGTTTTTAGAGTCGCCACCTATTCTAAAGGGCGAGTAGGAAACCCTACGCAGTATAGAGATCAGGGTAAGATACTATATTCAGGTCGAGGGAAGGTGTTAGGCACCCTCAACCCTTTCTTATGGCTTTGAATCTAAGGTCCACAGTTTTATGGCTAAGAGTATTAAGGTAAGGTTTATGCTTTCGAAGGTTAAATAATTAAGGGAAATGAATCGGGAAGAAAAATGAGATTTAGAGGGAAGGGGACTCGCCTTGGTTATCCAAGTGCCTACGTATCTCCTTAGGGAGAATCAGAGTCAACGTAGTTCGGGCACAGAGTTGTACGCCTTAGAATTGAATTTAATGTGTTTTGAACTGTTTTAGATTTTGGGCGTACAACCCTATTTTTAATTTGTATTATTAACCGCAATAATCGATTGATTCAATTACCAATTTTAATTGATTGATTCAATTATCACTAATAATGAATAATAGTATTTTTTAACCATTTTTTATGAATTAATTTGCATCATTACCCCTCGTAATCGATTGATTCGATTAAAAAGAATAACGAATTGGAATGAGAAAAATAAAAGAGTTAATCATCGCAACTAATAAAATAGTTGAAACCATTTAACCAAATAATATGTATTTGAATTATATTAATTTATTAAATAATTAATTGATTATTACCCACCGCGATCAATTAATTTAATCGAAGCGAATAAAATTCTAAAGTTGTTTGGCTAAAACCTAATTCGGTTAGAAAACCCCAATCCTAATACTTTGGCAACCGGCCAGTGGGATTGGGCGAACTCTAATGCATTAATAAGCTATCCTAGGTTTTTTGTGATTTTTATAATTTAAATTAATTAAATAATTAAGTCGAATAATCGGGAAAGATAATCGGGAAAATAATTCTCATCCTAATTATAATCCTAACTCTAATTTATATTCTAATTAAATTACATAAATTAATTGATGAAACCTTTAATTAGATTAAGAAAATAAATAAAAAACAATAAAAGAAATAAATAAAACAAAAGAACCTGGTGAAGAATCCTGTGTAGTTGCTCTGTGGATGGCGTATGGTACACCTACATCTTCCCACGCATTAGATCTGGACGGAGGGTGATCGAGTGGCTGGTAGTTAAGGATCCATGGTGTTCCTTCGCGCATTAGACGTATGAGATCTGCAAAGAAATATTTTGGAAAAATAATGCAAAACTTGGAAATCGAACCCAGGTTATTTCGCTCCCCAACAAAATGCCTAGCCACACGCACTGAAGCCGGTTCACTGTTAACCTAATAATCCAAATTCATGATATACAAAAACATACGAACGAATTAAATTTAAAAAAGGAGAAGCGCGCAGCCACAGGACTTCTTCTTCCTCGTGAACTTTTTCTAAAAACACAGACCTCTATGGCAACGTTTTTCCTTTGTGGCCATAGACCCCCACAAATCAAACTCAACAACCACACATGATAAATCAAAAAGGAGGCCATGGTTTAACCCAAAATTGTCTCCTGAGTGCGATGGTACCATTAGTTTGGTCCGATTTCGCCTCTACATAAAACCCCTAAATTAGAGTTTAATAACCCTAACAATGGTGTATCCACCAAACAGCCACCAAAACGCAATTAAAGGTGCAGAAATCTTGAAAGCATCATTCCAAACATGAACATCTCTTCAAAACTTATTTAAGATTCCCATATTAACGTAATCGACAATCAAAAAAATTGGCAAACCGTGGTACTCCGTGGGATCGGTTCACGAAGCTCCGGCCAATGGTGATGATTCCGTTCGCTTCAAGACATGTCCAAGAACGTGTTTCAATCTTTAATTTGTCTTGAGAACATCTTTATCCTTCAAACCGCACTTGAGTTTTCTTGAGTTTTTTTGAAGTTTGTTATTGTTCCTTGGCTGCAAAATTCGTCCAAAAAGTCCCCTAATGCCCTGAATGAATTCTGTTTTTATAGTCCTATAAATTAGGTTTACAAACTTTGATTCAATCTTTCTTGATTGGCAAGGTGAATATATGATTGATCTTGAATTTAAACTTTCTAAAACTTGTCCAATTTCAATCTCTTTTTAACCAATATGCCTTAGCACGAATTTGATGACAATTATGGTTTATTTGGATGATTGATGATGATTAGAAGTTACAATTAAATCATATCTTTCATATTTCCTTGACTTATTTGATTTAAACCACATTTTTAATAAATAAAAATTCACTAAAAATATAATAAAAAGTCAAATAATCGTGGGCTTGAGTTTGGAGCTTCTTAATATTCTTATAAGAAAGTTTGGATCATAAAATGTCAGGCCCATTTGCAAAGAATCCAAGTTTAAACCTTATTCGCCTCACATTTTTCACCCAAAATCGACCAACTTTGACAAGGCATATCTCCCTCACTTTTTAAGATATGAGAGAGTTATAGGACTTTATGGAAACCTCAAGATGTCCTCTATAAGCCACTTTGGAACATATTTTTCATTTGGAGATTTTATCTTGAAGATATGGCCTTTGACAAAAAACTACTTTCGGTTGACTTTTGAAAAGGACCTATAATCTCTTTGACCTGTATCTTCCAAATAAAGCATTTCTGGCCTTGGCTTGTGAGAGACAAAGTTGTAGAGAATCCAATTTCCTTCAGAATAGGCTTTGAGTGGGGAGTTTTTGATATTCCATGTGGAAGTTATGGCCAGTCAAAGTTGAGTTGACTTTCTCCTAAAGAAACCCTAATTTGAACCTTTTTGCACTTGTTCATTTCTGAGTTTCTATTGATGGATCATGATCAACCTTTGATCAAATGATGGATATAACCTCACATACTTGATGTTGACCAAAAATCTTGAAGTTTGACTGCACTTTGACTATAGTTGACTTTTAGGTCTACCTAGTCGATTATTGATCATCTGAGCCTTTGAATGGGAAATTCTTGGAATAGAAGCTTGACTTTTGACATGGAGATACTTTGAGACATACGAGATACCTTGGGATCCATTTGAGACCTTATAAATTCAAATTCCTTTGATAAACTGAAAACCCTAGTTTTGAGTCCCTCGATTAGGAGAGAGTGACTTAACCTTTAAACCTTGAACCATTGAAGATGCATAGAGGAGGGCAAATTTAGGGGTATGACACCAACGAATGAATTTTTGGTGGAAAGGGGTCTTCGTCAAGGAGATCCTATCTCCCCCTTTCTTTTTGTTATAGCGGCGGAGGGGTTAAAGGCCTTGGTTGGAAGAGCGGTCGACAATGGCGACTTTGTTGGGTTTAATGTGAATGGAAAAAGTTTCGTGGATATTCTCCAATTTGCCGATGACACGCTTTTAATAGGTGATGGGAGTTGGAATCATCTTTAGGCCATTAAGGCGGTTTTACGGAGTTTTGAAATGGTGTCGGGCCTTAGTATTAACTATCATAAAAGTAAGTTAATTGGGGTCAACATTAACTCCAACTTTATGGGAGTTGCTACTAATTTCCTTAATTGTAGGACAGATGAGAAGGAATTCAAATTTCTCGGTATTCTTATCGGATCAAATCCCAGGAGAATCTCTTCTTGGAAGCCTCTCTTGGATAATGTTAGGAGGAGATTGAATTCTTGGAAAGGGCGGTGGCTTAGTTTCGTAGGGAGGATAAATCTTATAAAGTCGGTGTTAAGTAGCTTGGCAATATTCACTCTCTCTTTCTACAAAGCTCCTAAGAAGGTTATAGCGGAGATTAATAAGATGCAAAGTAACTTTTTGTGGGGAGGGTTGGAAGAGAAAAGGAAGATGCATTGGGTGAAGTGGGATGACATGTGTCTTCCGGTGGAGAAAGGCGGTCTTGGATTTAGAAGGTTGGATCAATTTAATAAAGCGCTTCTCTTGAAGTGGAATTGGAGGATTTTTGGTGCATCTAATGAATTATGGTATAGAATGTTAAAAGCTCGGTATGAGGATGTGAACCTTAAGATGTGTTGTGATAATTTGAACATTAAGAAGGATAGGACTTCGTCGGTGTGGTGGGCGGATTTATCCTCATTGGGGAAAGAGTTACCGGAGAATTTTTTTACTAACAATTTTCTTTTTTAGGTTGGAGACGGACACACTATATCATTTTGGAATTCCCATTGGTTGGATGGCGGTCCCTTAAAGGATCTCTTCGCGAATCTCTACAATCGCTCTTTGCTGCAAGATGTTTCAATTGGTGCTTTGGGTGGGTGGATTGATGGAGCTTAGAAGTGGGGAGACTTAGGTATTCCCGTTAACCCCTGTTTAGGCAATACTGCTGCCCCGTTTGTAGCCTCTGTTTTAGGCGATATGGTTGGCTAGGAAGCCACTGTCTTGGCGCTGCAGAATGCTATGGCCCAGGAAGTTGTTGCTGGCCCTGTTCAATCTGTTCCGTATGGTGCTGCTGAGCTAGAGAATGAGATTAAAAGCCTCTGTCTTCGTTTGGCCGCGGCTGTGTTGGTAGAAGCTCAAGCGAATTCTGCGGTTTGGAAGCTTCAAACGGATGGAATTTACACTGTCGCTTCATGCTACCATCTTCTTTGTAGCCATTTTGTTCCGTTTGGTCCGGTTAATCGTTATGATTCGGCTTTCTTAGATATTTGGAAGGTAGATGTTCCTTTGAAAGTGAAGGCTTTTGGTTGGAGATGTTTCATCAACAAAGTTCCGACTAAGGATTCTCTCTTGTCTAAAGGTATTCTTGCTCATACCTCGAACCTAGCTTGTGTTTTTTGTACCGATTGTAATGAATCTTTTCTTCACTCATTCTTATATTGTCGGAATGCCAGTATTGTTTGGAGGGAGATGGCCGAGTGGATTGGTTTACATTTCAAAAGAGTTTTAGATTTCAAGGAGGGTTTTATTTATTGGAGCTCTTTTTTCCGGTCTAGGAAAGTCAAAAGAGGAAAAGTTGGCACCATTTGGTTAGCTATTTTATGGAGCCTTTGGATGCGTAGGAACGACATATATTTCTATCCGTCAATTTCGATAGTTATTGATGTATTTAGCATATAAGTCAATTTCATTCATGTAATAAAGGTTCTCAAATTTTATTAGTATTATCTATAGAACTCAAGTATCCAAGTCAATAAGAGAAAAGAGTTTGTGAAAAAACATGTAAGAATCCGTGTCCCTTTTCTGATTCTTTAATCAAAGCATTTATTTCATTGTTTCTTTTGTGTTCTTTGTTTACTTTATTTCTTCCAACAATTATGCCTTGTTCTTATTGGAATTTTTATCCATTTCCCTACATTCAAACATCACCACCCAAGCACAAACATGTTTCATCAAACTATTTTTGCATAAATTGTCCTTAATTTTTTTTGTTGAGTTTAATCCCTTAAGTGACCTAAAACTTGTGATTTGATTTACTACAAACAACGGTAAGCAAATTGACACGCCCAGTGAGACTCTTTGTGCAATAAATTTAAACTTTTCCAAAAAAAAGTGTTTTGTGCTTTTATTGTTTATTTTGTTCTTCATACATTAAATGTTTTCAATGTCTGAGTGTTTATGTGTCTCAGGAGCGGTAAAAGTCTTGTTGAAATAGCACGTCCAAAAAATGTTTCCCTTCCTCAAAATAATGCTCCAGATACCTAAAAACAACCAACCAAATCGAAGGTTGATGGTTTAGGTACTTCAACGTCTGTTTGAGTAACCGCTTCTTTCGTGAGTCAAATTTTAGTTTCGACGACATTATGAGAAGTGGTTGTTCCCCCACCACAAGTAACGAGTATTCCAACAACTCCTAGGATTACTTAGACGATTATAGGAGACCCTATACCTTTTTTCCTCCCAAGCTTTATGCTACCCCATGGTATTAGGGAATATCCATATGGCATGTCAACTACAATGATGGAAGACCTACAGACTAATGCATCTATGTATGCAGATAGTGCAATTACTATTGCATCTCCTCTCAATCCATACTTAGCATCAGGATCTGCTATAAGAAATCCTAGTCTAATGGCACAACCTCAGGAGAGTTAGGATATATCCCTCAAGTTATGTTTCACAAAGCTACTAGTTTCCTCTTGTCTATGAGGTGTCAAATAGATGAAAGTAACCATGATATGGTGGACATGCTTACGCAACAAATTGGCATTAAATTTATTCCTTTGATTGAAAATACAAACCATAGTTACCATCAATCGGCGCTTCAAATGGGTCGAATATCAGACTTCTTTGGGGATCGCATGCGCTTATTCAGCCATTTCCTAATAACGCAACGCCACATTAAGTTATGCCCCAACCTGTAGAATAGCCCATACTCAGGGTAGTCGAAGGAGACTTGGGTCGAAATGGCCTAGAAGTAGTGTTAGTCCATAGGAACCAAGATGCAAATTAAGTAGTTAGGAATGTCCAATAAAATGATTTTTTTGGGGGTAAATTAACATAGTCAATGTGGTTGAACAAATCCTATCCCAAAATGGTATTAATGTTGTTTTGCATAGGCCAAACATAATTTCTGCCTTGTCTGAGTATCAATAGCAAACTGAACTTCCTAGGGTTAGAAAATCCCCAAATTAAATAAGTTTGCAGGTGAAACTAGTGAGTATACTATCGAACACATTGCTTGATACTAGACAGAGGCTGATGACATGGCCAATAATGAGAATTTAAAGATGATATATTTCTCTAATTCTCTAACAAAAAATTCTTTGACGTGGTTCACTACCCTCTTTTAAAACTCCATAAATAATTGGAATCAACTAGAAAGGGTATTCCATGAGCAGATCTATATTGGTCAGTCAAATATTAGCCTGAAAGAATTAGCTAGAGTGAAGAGAAAATTCTCAAAGTCCATAGATGACTATACAAATAGTTGTAGGCTAATGAAGTCTAGGTGTTTTACTTTGGTGCCTGAAGATGACTTAGTCGAGGTGGCTGCAGATGGCTTAGACTATTCCATTAGGAAGAAATTAGATACCCAATATCTAAGAGTTATGGCCTAATTAGCAGATAAAGTCTGATAAGTTGAATAGTTAAAAATTGAGAAGGCTAGATCAAATCGACACACTAGGAAGGAAAAAGTTGATTACGTAGAAGAAGGTGAAAGCGGTCGAGAAATACACATAGTTTTTTAATGTGTGAAAGAAAGTAAGGTTAATTTGGAAAATCTAAAGCCGGGTCATCCATATATTTGCAAGGTCCTAAGACTATCTAATGGAAAAAATTCTGTTGAACCTTGTAGAAATAAAAATTCATTACAAAAACTTATACGTTTGATGTAAGTAAATGTGATGAAATTTTTATCTTTTGATTACTGATGGTCAAATAATAGTCCTAGAAGGCCTTAAGACACCACTATTGGAACAAAGAAAGAAAAAAGGATTTTGCAAGTATCATAATTTTATTGGTCATTAAAACTCTCAACGTGTCCTTTTTAGGGATCTAGTATAAAATTCTCTTAAAGATGAAAGTCTAAGTTTGGTGACAAAACCAAACCGCCCATGAAGATTGATTCTGACCTTCTGCAAGTCGAAGAAGAAAATATCGCCTAACATGTCGATCTCATGATGGTCCAGATCACTGAAGAATCTAGTTCGAAGGGAGGATGGGAGTGTATGTTGGACTATGCAAAGAAGGTCAAAGTTAGGTATCTAAAGTATGGAGAGGAGTTGATTGATTTCCTCAATAGATGCAAGATCAAAGGCTTTGAGGTCTTGATGTCTCCTTGTGCCAGCTTTGTCTTTGACAAAAAGGCCACAAAAGGCCCCAAAGGTTTCAAACCTAAACCATCTAGGAGGAATCATAGGGATGAAAGAAGGTTCCAATATGCCTTCGAAAAAAGAGGTGTTCCTTATCAAAAATAACAAGAACCCTCCCACCAATGGAGTAGTCAAAAGACTTAAGTATTAATCGTTGCTCCTCCTATTGGTGAAGGGATTCGTCCAATGGGATGACCCAATGCTGACCAACTGAGGTGGAGGTGATTGAGGTAGGTGGAGGTTCCTCATACAATGACAATCCCAAATCTTTAATAAATAATCATACGGTTCAAAAATATTTGGGTAAAAATCCAATGACTCGGACTCAATGGAGAAGATATTAAAGGATAAAGAAACCGACTCTTGAGGCCAGGGAGTCAAGTAAAAATGGTAAAATGGCAAAGATGGAAAATGGCCAAATATCAAAAAGACCCCTAAAAGAAAGACTCTTTCCTATTTTCTACCTATGGTCAAATCAAATGGCAAATAACTTATGCCATACCAAGCTGATGAGATGTTGACAGATAACTTCGAATATGGTCAAAATGGGAATTCGACATGATATGCGATGTTGTTTCCATCCTTCCAATAGAATATGACACAATAATTGAGATAATATAGGAAGAAGATAATGGTCTTGCAGAAGAAATAGAACACTATAAATCTCTTTGTTATTATGTAATGAACAATGGTTGCGTAGAGGAAGAAAATGCTTCTTTTGAAAGGTCTAACGAAGAGATGGAACAACATCTTAAACTACTGTTTATCTGGGTTAAGGAAGATGGAGTGGGTGCTAATTAAGTGTTAGTTGATGGAGGAGAAACGTTGAATTTGATGCCACATTTTTGGCTAAAGAAGATTGGGAAGTTTGATACAGGCTTAAGACCTCATAACATCGTTTAATCCAATTATGAGGACAAAACTAATAAGGCTTTAGGAATGATTCAAGTAGACATTGATGTAGATGTCATTGTCAGACCAACTTTATTTATGGTCATTGCATCAAATTCATTTATAACTTATTATTAGGACATGAATGGATATATGGTGTCGGGGTTATCCCTTCCACTATGCATCAACAAATCTCCATCTGGAAGCCTAATGGTATTGTAGAGAATTTTGAGGCTGACATGAGTTACTTCATAACTTACATAAATCATGTAGACATGAGAATGTTTGATAAAAGTATAGCTAATATTTCACCTTGCTCGACTCCCTTTACAAGGGGATAATTTTTGTTCGATGAAGTTACATCCCACACATGGTTTCATGTGGGAACATGAAACCATGGGAGATGAATGTGCCACTACAAGTACTTGGTGGAAAATACTAGACAATATTGTTGACTAAGTCGGGATCATTGGCTTGAATTATGAATTACACGCTCGATAATAGAATAACAATGGCCTTATAGGCCAATATTCAACAAAAAATGGCTCTAGAAGCCAATATAATTGAAAAATAATAAGATAAAAGAACTTGGTTGAAGTCAAAGTTCAGACGACCAGAGGTTCATTTGCATCTATGATGACAAGCCTTTAGGATTTGAAAAAGATCCATTAGCTTCCAATAAGAAGATACAAGCCCAAGACTCATTGGATGAGATTGATTTAGGGGATGGGGTAATTAAATAACAACATACATTGGTGCAAAGATTGATCCAAGCATGAAGATCGAGATGATTAAAGTGCTTCAAGAGTTTAAAGACTACTTTACTTGAGATTATGATGAAATTCTAGAACTTAGTCGAGATTTAGTGGAGTTGAAACTGCTTATTCAGCCTGACAAGAGGCCAGTGATGCAAATGCCAAGGAGATTTGCAGCAGAAGTAGTTTCAAAGATCAAGGAAGAAATTGAAAGGCTTATGAGGAATAAGTTCATACAAACTGCAAGGTGTATCAAATGGTTAGCAAATATAGTTTCTGTTATTAAAAAGAATGAAACTCTTTTATATAGATTTTAGAGACTTAAATGTTGTTACCCAAAAAGACGAGTATCCAATGTCTATTGTAGAAAGCCTAGTCGATTCAGCAACAATGTTTGAATATTTGTGTCTATTAGATGATTATTCTGGGTATAAACAAATCTTTATCGCAATAGAGGATATTGCGAGACATCACTTAGATGTCCTAGGGCCTTTGGAACCTATGAATGGGTAGTAACACCTTTTGGCCTAAAGAATGCTAGTGCAACATACCAAAGGGCAGTGAATTCTATGACTCATGATTTCATTGAGAACTTTAGGCATGTTCATATCGATGATATAGTTGTTAAATACTTGTAGAGAAATTATCATTTGGACCACATTCGATAATCCTTTGAAAGGGACGGGAAATATGGATTAAAAATGAATCCATTAAAATGTGCTTTTGGTGTCCATGCAGGTGACTTTCTGGGCTTTGTGGTTCACAAAAAGAGCATGAATTAAACCTAAACAAGACAAAAGCTATACTCAATACGAGATCTCCATCAAACAAAATGCAACTTTAATTGTTGTTAGGAAAAATCAATTTTTAAGGGGGTTCATTTCAAATCTAAGTGGAAAAACAAAAATATTTTCGCCACTGCTGCGTTTAAAGAAAGAGGAAGGATTAAAATGGGAACTTGAACATCAAATTGACGAAATCAAAATTTATTTGATGAATCCTCTAATTCTACTACCTCCTGTAAGAAATAAATCCATGAAGTTGTATATTTCTTCATCTGAACTAACAATAGGAAGTATGTTAGCCCAAGAGGATGATGATGATGTCGAAAGAGCCATTTATTACCTCAGTCGAGTTTTAAATGATGTAGAAACTAGGTATAGCTCAATAGAAAAGTTAAATACGTGTTTTTATTTCTCTTGTACAAAATTAAAATGTTATGTAAAGCGTGTTTATGTTTTTGTTTATTCTTATTTTGATATCATTAAGCATATGGTGTCAAAACCTATCTTACATAGTCGAATTGTGAAATGGGCTTTAGCGTCAACTGAATATTCTTTAACATATGCACCTTTAAGGTGTGTGAAATTCCAAATAATTGCTGATCTAATTGTTGATCACGTGATATTCGATGTAATACATAATTATGTTGGCCTAAAGCATTGGAAATTATACTTTGATGGTTCCAAACATAAAAAATTGAATTGGCATTGGAATTCTGATCATTTCCTCCAAAGGGATTCCAACAAAGTTAAAAGTCAAAATCAAAGGCTGCTGCTCTAAAAATGAGGCTAAGTATGAAGCCTTGATTGCAGGCCTTTAGATCCTTTTAGACTTTTGGAAAAAGGGATTTGAAATCAAAGGTTATTCAGAGTTGGTTGTTAAACAACTGACCAAAGAGTACAAATGCATCAAGGAGAATTTGTTGATGTACTTTGTGAAAGCCAATTTGTTATTAAGAGGATTCGATGAAGTCGACATCAAGCATGTGTCGAATAAAAATTCTTAAATTTTTGAATTTTTTTCCATTGACAAAGTGTCGAATAATGATTGGCGAAAATCAATTCTTGAATTCTTAGAGAATCCGACAAGAACGAAAAAATCAAAAAATTAAATACAAAGCTTTAAGCTGTGTTATTGTTGGAAATGAGTTCTTTAAAAATACCCGTGAAGGAATCTTATTTAAATTCGTTAGTGAGACTGAAGCTTATTTAGAAATATTTAATGTCCATAATGGATCCTGTGGCACTCATCAAGAAGACCACAAGATGAAATAGCTTTTAATTCAACAAGGTTTTTATTGGCCAACCATGTTGAAAGATTGTGTTGAGTTTGTAAAAGGATGTCAAGCATGTCAAAGACATGCAGGTATTCAACATGTTCTTGCAAGTGAGTTTCATTTGATTGTCAAACCTTGGTCATTTATAAGTTGGGCTTCAGATTTAACTGGTGAAATTCAACCTACATCATCCAAAGTTCATTATTATATTTTGGTTGGTATATATTATTTTAGCAAGTGGGTCGAAGTTGTTCCTTTGATCAATGTGGATCAAGAAGTAGTAATCAATTTTATTCAAAATCACATCATTTGTAGGTTTGGAATTTCTGAAAGTTTAACCACATAACAAGGTACATTTTTGACAGGTTAAAAGATGGTTGAGTTTGCTTCAGATTCAAGAATCAAACATTAGCATCTACTCTGTATTATGCTTAAGCCAATGACCAAGTTGAAGCATCTAACAAAATTATAATAGGACTATTTAAGAGACATGTTGGTCAAAAGCCAAGAAATTAGAATACGACTTTAGACCAAGTGTTATGGACTTGTCAAAATTTCCCTAAAGAGACAACTAACTCTACTCCATTTCAACTAACATTTGGTCATGATGTAATTTTGCCAGTCAAACTTTATTTACAATCAACTAGGATTCAAAGGTTTTTTGAAATTCCTTACGATCATTATTGGAATATGATGTTGGATGAATTGGCTAATTTAAATGAGAAGATGTTTCTATAGGCGAACGAGGTTTGATAAATATGGACTGAGGTTTCAAACACTTCATCATTCCAAGGAATAAATTTATGTTTCCCTTGACTAGTACCTGAACTGCAATAACACAACACTTTTTTCAAAATTAAAATACTTCAAAGTTGACTTAAATACGCAGATTACCGAGATAAAGTTACTATTTTAAAGTTGACTTAAATGCATTTTTGGTTCTTATAAGTTAATGAGTTTTTTATTTTCGCCCCTGTAAGTCTTTTTTTTTGGCTTGGGTCCCTATATTTCACTTTCGTATTCGTTTTAGTCCTGAAAATCAAAATCTACAGGAAAAATTGCAGGAAAATCCGCAGGAAACCTGCAAAATTTCCTGCAGATTTTGGCTTTAGGGACTAAACCTCAAGCAAAAAGTAAGATAAAGAGACTCAAAAAAAAAACTTACAGGGACGAAAATCAAAAACTCGCCAACTTACAGGGATCAAAAGTGCATTTAAGCCTTTAAAATTTTAATCATTGTCCTGTGAGCACTGGTTAGCATTTCCAAAAAAAAAATATAGTACTGGATAGAGAGTTTTCTTATAAAAAAAGTAAAATTGAATGTTTTTTAAAATTTTTAACAGGATATATATTTTATAAAATTAGTTAAAATTGCTTTTTCACAAAATAATAATGATTTCTTTAGTTAGTTGATATTAACAAGACTTAATATGTTTAAAATTGTTTTCTGAAGTTGGTAATAGTTTAACTAATTTACACCGGTGTGGAATTGCAAACAGACTATCATTTTAAGTCAGGTGGAAAACAGCTGACTTAGCATTCTTTTCTAAAAGTTTTTGTTTGTTGGACTAGTGTAGATTTATAATACTTACATGTATAGAATTATTAGATACATCAATATAAATATCTCGAAGTGGACCAGATAAAATTGTATAACAATACATTAACAATCGTGCAAAATCTTTAACATAGGGTAAAGATACTCCATCAAATCCTCATTGTTAAAACCATAATCATGAGTCGAATATGAATACCTATTGTTTTTCTAGGAAAGTGTGAAATAAATGTATGAGATTGTTAAGTATAAAATGACTTAGCTATAGTTTTGACATGTTCATTACTTCTACTGAAGTAGTGAGTTCGATTCGCATTTCAAATGTTTTGGAACTTAGTATATTATTGAGTTCAATGATTAGATTAACCTGAAACCCACTAAGTCGGGTTTGAAGGAATCTCAAGAACAAAACCACAAGATTATGACCACTCTCTTTTCAAAACATGTATAGAATCTAGAAAAGGTTTACAATGACTTGACATATTCGACATAAGCAGTTAGAAGAATTGAAGACGTTTTTCGACAAAAGCAGTAAAGATATTTAAAGGTAGTTGTTGAGATGGCTAGCAGTTTGCATAATTAAATAACAGAAGACACATGGAAGCAAAGCAGAAAACAGAACTCCATTTAACAGTGTATGTGTCGAACACTGAAGATTTGACTGTTATCGATAGTTATTGATGTATTTAGCATATAAGTCAATTCCATTCATGTAATAAAGGTTCACAAAATTTATTAGTATGCTCTATAGAACTTAAGTATCCAAGTCAATAAAGGAAAAGAGTTTGTGAGAAAACATGTAAGAATATGCGTCCCTTTTCTGATTCTTTAATCAAAGCATTTATTTCATTGCTTCTTTTGTGTTCTTTGTTTACTTTATTTCTTCCAACAATTATGCATTGTTCTTATTGGAATTTCTATCCATTTCCCTACATTCAAACATCAATACCCAAGCACAAACATGTTACATCAAACTATTTTTGCACAAATTGTCCTTAATATTTTTTTCGAGTTTAATCCCTTAAGTGAACTAAAACTTGTGATTTGATTTACTACAAACAGTGGTAAGCAAATTAACACGCCTAATGAGACTCTTTGTGTAACAAATTTAAAATTTTCCAAAAAAAGTGTTTTGTGCTTTTGTTGTTTATTTAGTTCTTCCTACATTAAATGTTTTCAATGTCTGAGTGTTTATGTGTCTCAGGAGTGGTAAAAGTCTTGTTGAAATAGCACGTCCGAAAAATGTTTCCCTTCCTCAAAATAATGCTCTAGATGCCTAAGAACAACCAACCGAATCGAAGGTTGGTGGTTCAAGTACTTCAACGTCTGTTTGAGTAACCGCTCCTTTCGTGATTCAAATGTCAGTTTCGACGACATTATGAGAAGTGGTTGTTGTTCCCCCACCACAAGTAACGAGTATTCCAACAACTCCTAGGATTACTCAGAGGATTATAGGAGACCCTAGACCTTTTTTCCTCCCAAGCTTTATGCTACCCCATATTATTAGGGAATATCCATATGGCATGTCAACTACAATGATGGAAGACCTATAGACTAATGCATCTATGTATGCAGATAATGCAATGATTATTGCATCTCCTCTCAATCCGTACTTAGCATCAGGATTTGCTATAAGAAATCCCAGTCTAATGGCACAATCTCAGGAGAGTTAGGATATATCCCTCAAGTTATGTTTCACATAAATACTAGTTTCCTCTTGTCTATGAGGCGTCAAATAGATGAAAGTAACCATGATATAGTGAACATGCTTACGCAACAAATTGGCATTGAGTTTATTCCTTTGATTCAAAACACAAACCATAGTTACCATCAATCCGCGTTTCAAATGGGTCGAATATCATACTTCTTTGGGGATCGCAGACGCCTATTCAACCAGTTCCTAATAACGAAATGCCACATCAAGTTATGCCTCAACCTGTCGAATAACCCATACTCAGGGTAGTCGAAGGAGACTTAGGTCGAAATGGCCTAGAAGTAGTGTTAGTCAATAGGAACTAGGATGCAAATTAAGTAATTAGGAATGTCCGATAAAATAATTTTTTAGGGGTAAATTAACATAGTCAATGTGGTTGAACAAATCCTATCCCAAAATGGTATTAATGTTTTTTTGCATAGGCAAAACATAATTTATGCCTTGTCTGAGTATCAATAGCAAACTGGAAATTTTATTTTTGTTCAAAATCATAGAATGACAAGAGTACCATTCAAAATAGTGACGTAATGATAATGGATTCTTCAATCCACTTACCTAGTTCCAAGGATAAAAAAACCCCATCTTGACATCCATATCTTACTTTGGTGTTATTGATCACTCCGAAGAATTAGAATTTACATTAGTGGCCTTGATAAGGTGGGATACAAGGATAAACCTTTCATCATGGCAGCTCAAGCAATACAAGTCTTTTATGTAAAGGATCCCTCAATCATTAGATGGTCTGTTGTTCTCCAAAGATGAAACATGAATTATAATGATGAAAATGAAGATTCAACCCTAGATATTGATCACAATGCTTATTTTTCAACACAAAGGCCTTCCTTTAATGATGAAAACGAAGTTGATGATGTTTATGCCCCTCATTATGATCATCAAGAAGGAAATTTGGGCGATAATAACAAATAACGAAAAAAAAGTCTTATAGGTTAACACATGATAAGTTTTTACCAATGATTATATTATAGTTATTATATTTTTATTATAGTTCTTATTTATTATTTATTTTTAATTTGACTATTATTTTTCTCTCTAAACAGACACTGTGCATAACCCATCATTGCCAAACTCCTTGATGATGATAAATACAAGATTGATTTTGATCCTAATACCTTCCGAACCATTGGTCAATATGGTGCAAAGTTTAAGAGTTATTTGTCGTACATTGCACGTAGCTAGGTTAGTATAAATGAAAAGAATTGGAAAAAGATAAGCGATAAATTGAAGGAAATGATATGGAAAGATATCATGGTATATACTTTTAATTAATTCTTTGTAAGTTATTATCTATAGCTACTCAAATTACTAACACTTATTATGTTTTGTAGAGTAAGTTCAATTGCCCCACTGATGACGAACTTAGGAATCATTGGTTTGTTCATGGGGGAACAATTGAAGCAATTTAAGACATTGCTCTCAAATCTATATATCTTTGGGAAAGATGGTATGCATAGAAATACAACACCTTTTGAAAAGTATAAATTTATCAAAAACGAAGATTGAGATTTGTTCGTCCAAACTTAAGAAAAAAAGATTTTCAAGTTAGTTAAATTTATATATTTATTGTTAGGTTATCCAAATTGATTTGGTCATTGTCGTTTCATTTAATGTTATTTATTTGTAATGGGAGAAAAGGATAAAAGAAAAGACACGTGCATCATCGAATATACACCCTAATATTTTATCTTGTAGGGAAAATACTTAGATGGACACAGCTACACCACCTGGATTTACACACAACCAATCACATATTTTTATTAATTAAATAATAAAATTAAAATTATCTCTTTCCTCCATTATCACAACCACCCTCCATGTTGGCAATTAAAAACGAAATTAAATTTTAAATAAATTTAAATTCTCTCTCTTCTTATTGGTTGTTCTTAAATATATGGATTTAGGTCCGTGTCCATGCAAGAATTGCTCATCTTGTAGGGTTATAAAAAGCTTAGGGACGACGTAATGGAAGACATGAATCCGTAGTGCTCCCAAGGGTGTCAGCTTTAAGAAATTCTATAAAATAAGTTTCACGCTCCACCTCAGCAGGTGTCTCTCGGGATGACATTCGAGGTAAAAAAAACTAATAATATATAAATAGAGGAGAAAAGATAGAAGATAAAAAAGAGGAGATAGTAAACTGGAACAAGAAGTGCACTAAAAGCCCACAAAGAATATACAAAAATCAACATACAAAAGATAAAAAAATAGACATAAGAACCTTATATAAGCAAAATACAATCAAATGAAACACGTTAGAATCCAGAAAAAATAAAATACCATCAATTGAGAAATATCCTCTACGTGAAGCTTAGTACCACGCCACAAGAATACTAGATGACACATTTAAAATAATATTGGAACAAAAATAATATAGGATCCGCAAACAAATTCAAGAAGAAAAAAAAAAAAAGCATATCTTCGACAACCTGCAAAATATCATTTCCAAATAACCATCATATACTTAGCTTCCATGGTATCCTCATTAATCGTTAATCTTGTAAAGATGAATTTATTTTGGATTTTCCACAAGGTACATACCACTAAATGGAAAATCATTATAAGTCAATCTTTAGTTTTACTCCAACCTAGGAAAGTCAAACCTAACCAATGATAATTGAGAGTCGGTGAATTCCTTAAATAGATTTCGCTTATAAAAATAATATATCAATAAGCTTTTTGTCACGTAACTTAAGCTTTAGATATACAGATGTATTTTTTTTCCAAATAATTAAATATTGACTTAGTAGTATGATATAGAATTAATCATTCCAAATGTTCTTTTAAAGGAAAATAATTATATCTAAATATGAGGGAAAGAGTAGAAGGCAAAAATAGGAGTTAGTAAACCGACACCCTAAAAACCAATTTTTTTTTACAAAAATCAACCTAACAAAAATAAAAAATAAAAAATAAGAACCTTATTACATAACCAAAATACAACCAAAAGAAATACACTAAAATCTATAAAGAAAAATAAATCACCATAATTGGGCAATATCCTCTATATGAAGTGAAGCTTAGTACCACGACTCTAAAAAGATTATATGACACACTTAAATATTATTGAAACATAAATAATATACGATTCGCAAGCCGATTAAGGAAAAAACAAGGATATCCCGACAACCTTCAAAATAGAAAATTTCTTTATAGACCTCCCAACCCTCTAGTCTACCTCTGGTGAAAAACCCAAACTACCCTTGACTTCGGAAGTTCATTTCCGAAATGCAAGAAAAAGGCGTTTTCGGAGATGCATCTCCGAAAGCGCCTTTTTTTTTGAAAAAATTGTCTTATTTCGGAAGTTCATTTCCGAAAACAGCATTTCAGAAATGAACTTCCGAAATAATGCGCGTTCTGCAGATTTAACAAAACACTCCCCCTCCCCCATTCATTTACCCTAACTCAAATCAAAACACAACCCCTCTTCAAATTTTCTGCCAAAATCAAGTGTAAGATCAAAGAGCATTCCCAAGTCTTCTTCCAACTCATCATCAAACACTAATTGGTAAGTTCTACATTGTTTTTTCAAGTTTTAAATCTATTTGAATAAACTCTAATAGGGTGTTTAGAAACTGAAAAAATCACATTAAGATAGGTTAGTACTGATATTAGGATGTTTAGTAGGCATAAAAGTAGTTTTGGTTTAGGTTTTTTGGGTCTGCCATTGGAGGCTGTATTGAAGGTCTGCGCAGGGGTGTTTCGGAAGTTCATTTCCGAAAACACCTCCATCCCAGTTTTTGGAAATGAACTACCGAACTGTACCAGAAGTTCATTTTTTTTTGTTTTTTCATTTGCCTCGCATATTAATCGATTTCGATTGTTTACAGGAACATGTCAGGCAACCAACCAGCACGCATCAGACAGGGGAGAGAGTCCCAGACTGCGTCGGCTAGACGCGAGCGGGCGGCGGCGCAGCTGGCGTCGACCCAGGGACGGGGGCAGGGTCGGGGACGCCGTGTGCGAGTTCCCGTGGACGTGGGAGAGGGTACATCTGGTTCAGGATCTAGGAGTCGTCTGGCTCGGGCATCTTCTTCCCGCCAGCGAGAGGAGGAGGAGGAGGTGGCGGCAGTGACTTACCACGAGCCGGAGGGGGTACCGGAAGTTGACCCTCCAGCCGGGGAGGAGGATGAGCAGGAGGACGGCTATCCGGGAGGGCCCTTTGACACCTCTGTGCTGATTCACTACCACGATCACGTCGCTCGGCGGATCTGGGAGAGAGAGGTATTTTTTTAATTTAATCGTTTAATTGTCACCATTTTTTATAGTTGAACCGTTTATTTGTCGCTTATTTAATATATGTCGCTTATTTAATATATGTCGTTTATTTGTTTTTTTTTCAACAGGAGCGAGAGCCGTTGAAAATGGTGAACCACGCTCGGAAGATATTTAGTCTGTTTAAACCAACAACTGAGTGGTTTAACGACCATGTGCGAGGTTCAGGGCTTTGCGGGCTCTGCATGACGGGTTACACCACCATCAGCACCGGCATGCAGGGGGCATTTGTGGAGCGTTGGCACAAGGAGACGTCCTCTTTCCACCTGCCGGTTGGGGAGATGATGATCACCTTGCACGACGTGCAGTGTCTTCTCCACCTGCCTATTAGGGGGCCACTGTTGCACCACTCCCGGATCCAGAGGGTCGAGGCCATTGAGTGGATGACGCTCTATTTGGGCATGGAGCACGAGGTTGCTCACTTTGAGTGCGTCACGACATTTGGGCCTCATGTCCGGTTCACCACACTGAGCACTTATTTTGAGCACCACCTGGACGCGGCTGCCGAGGCTGAGGGTGAGGGTGACGAGCTATTCACAGAGTATCACCGCGGCTGCGCTCTCCGGTGCTGGTACATGCATGTGGTAGGCGTTGCATGCTTTGTGGATAAGAGTGCCAGGTACGTCGACGTGACCTACCTCCGCTACTTCATGGACCTGGATACCGTTCACCAGTGGAACTAGGGGGCAGCTACTCTGGCATATCTCTACCAGAAGCTGAATGAGGCCTCCAACTGGAGGACGAGGCAGTTGGTCGGATCCTGCACACTGCTTACGGTACGTTTTATTTTAATACATTATCGTATTTATTTATTTATGTTTCGTATTTATTTTTAATACATTATCGTGTTTCTGTTTCAGAGCTGGACCATCTCCTACTTCTCCCGCATCCACGGCTTTCACATCGATCCTGCGTACGTGGACACCATGCCCAGGGCCGCCAGATACGCTCTCCAGAGGGGGAACGATGCGGTGGGACCATACCGCCTGTACCTGGACCGCACGATGCACGACGACGTCACCTGGAGGCCGTTCGTCGACAACGCTCAGATTGTCCCATTTGACGGCATTGCTCTATATTCAGGCTGGTTGGCATGCGGGACCGGCATCATGGTCCGGTATCTCCCTGAGCGGTGCATGCGTCAGTTCGGATTCGTGCAGCGGATACCCAGGTCACCCTTTGAGGCAGCTCCCGACACAGTGACCCGAGTGCAGCTCACTGCCATATGGGAGGACTGGCAGCATCATGTGGTACCGCAGGAGTACCGTCTCACTCGGGTCACACAGGACTGGCACAGTGAGGAGGGGTACGTCACATGGTTCTATCGGGTGCACTACGCCAAAATTAAGCTACTAAAGCGCAGCTACTAAAGCGCTGCTATAGGTTGCGCAAAAAACAAAAATAAAAAACAAGGGAAAAAAGCGCTGGCAAGGGGGGGGGGGTACGAGAGCGCTTTCTAGAAAGCGCTGGTAAAGGGGGGGGGGGGGCTACGAGAGCGCTTTATAGAAAGCGCCGGTAAAGGGGGGGTACCAGAGCGCTTTCTAAAAAGCGCTGGTAAAGGGTGGATACGAGAGCGCTTTCCAAAAGCGCTGGTATAGGGAAAATTAGGTATATGGTACGAAAGCGCTTTTAGAGAAAAAGCGCCTGTATAGGTATACCTATGAAAGCGCTTTTGAAAAGCGCTCTAGTAGCTCATTTTAAAATTAAATTTTTTAAAACAAATTAAAACAAACGCGCGTTCTGTATTTCATTCTTCATTGTTTCTTCATTGTTTCTTCACTGTTTCTCTTCACAAAGACAGTACCGTCGCCGCCAACCTCCACACAGCCGTCATCGTTCTTCTTGCCAACCGCCGCCGCCGTCGCCGTTCGTTCTTCTGCTTCGTTCACAGCCGGTATCGTTCTTCTGATTCGTTCACAGCCGTTCATTCTCAATATCTCCTCTCAGCAACAACAACTCTGAATTCGTTTGCAGGTAAATCTTCTATCATCTTTCACTATTTTGTTGTTTCTTGAAACCCTAATTCTGGAAATGTGAGGTTGAAGATGAAAGTTAGGTAGCAAGGATGAGAGTGTGAGGTTTCAAACCCGGCCCTGTTTTGCTTTGTTTGTATATTAGGGTCTGTGGCATATGTGAGTGAGGATTGAGCGGATTTAATGGGATTCCAAGGGTGGAAATTGTGTGCACCATGTGAGATGCTTAGTAATTCTTTATGGCCATGTACATACATATTGAATATGAATGTTAATGAATTCATTTGTTATTTCAATTCAAATTTGTTTTATCTTGCTTTCATTTGTGATATAAAACTATGCAAATTGTGTGGATGCTAATGCCATGGATGGATATGTAGTAGTGATCATGTAATGGTGAATCATAAATGAATAAAGTTACATGTGTTTGGTGTGAATCAAATTCTGCATTTTATTATCTTGTTTTATGTATGGAAATGTATGCATGTGATTTCATTATGCCATTCCCAAATGCTAGTTCACTTATGTCATGTGAATAAGTAAAAATAAATGAGCTATTAGAGTTAGTTAAAAGTGGTTCTGATAAATAGAGTTTGTTAGTATGAAAATATATTGTGTCAGTAGTGGTGTATTTAATTAACTGCATCGTGTGTGTTTAATTTTACAGTTACTTTGAAGTGTACTTTATAGTTACTTTGAAGTCTATGGTTTCTACTTCTAAAATCATAGTAGTTTGTGCTACAGATTGCATATAGTTCCTTCACTTTTATGATATTTGTATTTAACTGCATCGTGCGTGTGTGTTTAATTTTACAGTTACTTTGAAGTCTCTGGTTTCTACTTGTACAACGCCGATTCAAACCTACCCATCTCCCACATCAAGTCTAACTCAGGTTACTATCCCTTTCTTCTTGCTTATAGTTTGTTATTTTCTGCTTATAGTTTATTGTTTATGGTTCTATTTAATATCAATTTAGTGTCTCTCAACCAATTTTTTGGTTTGTGGACTTATATTACCTTGAAATAAGGTAATGTCTTCTTTAAGAAATCGGGTATTCTGATTAGGTATTCTGATTAGGTATTCTATTATGATGATAGCTATTTATTATCTTGACAGAATTCCTTAGTACCTGATAGAGAAACCAAGAAGCATTTGTTTAGCTTAATTAAGACATGGATAAGACATGGATGAATTCAAACAGATTGTCGAAACAGTACGAGAAAGGGGTATGGGAATTCGTTGAGTTTGCGGTTGCGCACTCCGAAGACCCGCTTCGAATGCCGTGTCCTTGCTTGGGTTGCTGTTATGGGGGTAAGGTTGACGGGAAACAGTTGGGATCCCATTTACTACGGTTTGGAATTGATAGAAGTTATACATGTTGGACAATGCATGGTGAGAAAAGTAACGGGAATGCTGAGTCGAGGTGTAATAGGAAGTATGCTTCAAACGACGATTGCACAGACACATACGATTGCGATCGAGTCGAAGAGATTGCAGAAGCGCTTGAAGAAGATCTTGCGGATTGTCCCAAAATGTTTGAGAGGTTGGTAAGCGATGCAGAGAAACCGTTGTATGATGGTTGTTCAAAATTCACAAGATTGTCTGCGGTGTTAAAGTTGTACAACTTAAAGGCGGACAATGGATGGTCGGATAAAAGTTTCACAGAGTTATTAGCCCTTATGAAAGATATGCTACCAGAGGATAATGTTCTTCCCAATCGAACGTATGAAGCCAAAAAGATGTTGTCCTCTATTGGCATGAGCTATGATAAGATACATGCATGTCCAAACGATTGCGTTTTGTTTCGAAACGAATATGCAGCGTTGAATGAGTGTCCTAAATGTGGTGCCCCTCGATATAAGAAAAAGTTGTCTCCTGCTAAAGTCTTATGGTATTTTCCTATAATTCTGAGATTTAGACGCATGTATGACAGAGTGTTGCGCGGGAATCCATTGTCTAACAGATTCCGTTTCGTGTCTTCCGCCCATTGCAGCGGAATGGCAATTGCTTCGGAACCGGAATCAGTTAGACAGCACTTAGTCGATAGATTCATGTCCACCGGCAATACAGAAAGTCTGCATCTTTTGGCGTATAATACCCGACCAGTAGGGTTAGTTTCTCATTCTTTGTTCATCTAATCTCTGTTTCTTTTGTGTATAGCAAAATTTTCATATAACCTATTGTTTTAATTTATAGAGCACACTGGTTGCTGCTTGCTATCAACCCTATAAGGGAAGTCGTGTATTATCTGAATTCGGTAAATGGTGAATGGACCAATTATCCGGCCATGAAGGACATCGTTGATTTGTAAGTGGGATCGTTCTAAATATATATTCGTGTATATTTATATATTTACTTATTTGTGGGATTGATCTAAACATATGCTTTTATATATTTGTTAATTAGATCAATACAAGTGTTCCGAAGTCAACGGGACGCACAGGTATCCCGAACTAAATCTAACAACATTACTTGGATCCAAGTGCAAGTACATTATTTTTCACAATGTTGCTTATAATATATTTATGCTACTTGATAAAACAAGACAACTATAGAATCTTATTTGTTTTTCTATGTAGTGTCCGCAACAGCAAACAGTTACGATTGCGGATACTTTGTTTTGAGGTATATGAAAGAAATCCTTCAGGCGAATCAATTAGAGATTCCGCTCACGGTATGAATTTATAACTTAAGATAATTTCATATAATTTATTACATTTAACTAAATATATCATTCATATTATGTTTTTGTTTTGTAGTACCTTGACGAATTTCGTGTTGCTGCGTACCCGAAGCTTAAGTTGGAAGAAATCAAAGAAGATTTGTGTCAATTTTATATTAAGCGCTTTTTCATGTAGGATTTGTGTCGATTTGAACTATAATATTATTGATGTTGTAATGATGTATATATATAATTTTGGATATTATAATGGTATTATATTAGTATATATATATTGTCTTACTGATGGCTGAAATAATATCGTCGAAAATAAATTACAGGTCGAAAATATTACAGGTTGAAAACATATTACAGGTCGAAAATATTACAGGTCGACTGGGAGGATTAAATTACAGGCTACACATTAAAATACCTCATTTAGCAACGAAAGCGCTTTTGAAAAGCGCTCTTAAAGGCCCACCTACTAAAGCGCTTCTTTGTAAAAGCGCTGCCAAAGATTAATAAAAAAGCAAAAAAAATAAAAAAAAAAGCAACATACTAAAGCGCTTTTGGAAAAGCGCTCTTATAGGGGGGGCTATCAGAGCGATTTTTCCAGAAAAAGCGCTCTTAAAGCCCACCCTATAAGAGCGCTTTTCCAAAAGCGCTTTAGTATGTTGCGTTTATTTTTTATTTTTTACTCTCACAGGGGGGCCTATCACAGCGCTTTTCTGGAAAAAGCGCACTTAAAGGGGGGCCTACAAGAGCGCTTTTTCCAGAAAAGCGCTCTTAAAGGGGGGCCTACAAGAGCGCTTTTTCCAGAAAAGCGCTCTTATAGGGGGGGCCTACCAGAGCCCTTTCTTAAGCGCTTTTGTTACCTTTGCCAGCGCTTCCTTTCACAGCGCTTTTAAGCGCTTTTAAAGCCCAGAAAAAGCGCTTTTAAAGCCCTTCCGTGTTGTAGTGGTGTCTCATCCTCTACTGAGACCCGACGTTCCCGGCGCTCCTAGGCCAGCACATGAGGAGATCCTGGAGAACCAGCAGGCCGACGATGACCACGCCATTGATCTCCTGCCGATCTGCCAGCGGATAGAGATGCTTGGGCGGGACGCGTTGGATCGAGGTGTCGTTCATGAGGGCGGTCCAGATGCAATCGCCGTGATGAAGATGATCGTCACTGATGCGGGCCGTGCGGCGGGGTACAGGCGGCAGAGGAGGACCCAGGGTGAGAGGGTTAGGCACACCCAGTAGTGGTCGGGTTTATTTTTTTTTGTTTTCGGATTGTATCTTTAGCACACTATTTTTATTTGTTTCGGTTTGTATATATTATTTTCATCGGATTAGTATTTTTTTGTTTATTTATCATATTAGTATTTTCAGTTTATCTATTGCTTATTTTATTTGGCGTTTACGTTTAATTAAAATGCGAGACTGTTTTAGATAAAACATAAAAAAAAAACACAGTTTCTGCATAATTCGGAAATGAACTTCCGAATTCACCCCCCATGAGGTGTTTTCGGAAGTTCATCTCCGAAGACACCCCCCATGAGGTGTTTTCGGAGATGCACTTCCGAATTATGGAAATTTTTTTAAAAAAAAAGCGCTTCGGAAGTTCATTTCCGAAGCAGGGGTATTTTGGGATTTTCGCTGGGGGTGACCCCCATAGGGAGGTGGCTAAAGAAATTTTCTCAAAATATCATCCTCCTCGTCAATCTTTAATCTTGTAAAAATATTTATTTTAAGTTTTTTCACAAGGTTCTGACCACTAAATGAAAAATCATGATAAGATAACTTTTGGTCCCACCCAAATATTGGGATGTATATTGGTTCGGACAAATCCAAACTAAACTGAAATCCAAACCACAACATGTAATTTGGGTTGGGATGTTTTAAGTTTGGGGAAAAAAGACCCTAACCAAAAAAAATCAGTATTAATTGGTTTGAATAACAAATTTTAATAATTCTACTCGTGAGTCCGTCTACTCAAACCAACCATAATTTATTTCTATAATTTATATCATTATTATCATGATAACTAGTATAAAATATTCAACTTCAAGAAGAAAAAAAAGAAACGTCATTTTTGACATTGACAACCTAGCTACATGAAGATCGAAAAAATAGAAATTTTATATTATTATTAAAAATAAACTGATGTAAATTAAATATTTTTTTAAAAAAAACTTGCACATTTATTTTACTTTATCTGATCAATTCAATTGAAATCCCATTGTTTTTTAATTTGGTTCAATTTTAAATTTATCGCAAAAACGTGAATTAAATCCAAACCAATTCATATATTTTTTATTGGTTTGAACATCAGATAGATTCTGTCAAAACCATATTTATCAGTCGAAGAATTTGTAATTGAACTCGTGTCCCATATATTTGATAATACTTCTACTCTCATATATTATAAAAGTTAAATTGGCTAACCATGACCTACACTTTTGTATAATAAAGTACTAATGATTTAAAAAACATACACAAAATATATAAATTGAAACTAGTCTTCCAACTATCACCCTCTATTGGAGGAGAATAGGTTTAGTTTAAAAAATCTCAAACAAACAAAGAATACAATGCCAACCCCACCTAACATAACTCAACCTGTTGAATACCTAAGAAGTAAAAAGAAAGAACCCTAACCAACTTTGTTACCTTTCTCCTCTTAATCCTATCCCTTAAACCATTAACGTTATAGGAGATAATTGAATCTCGGTGAATTTGTGAAGTAGGTTTAAGCACTTTTGGAAATACAATTAAAAATAAAATAACAATAAGAATTATTTTTTGAAGCCCATACAAAATTTTGTTCCGATTTTGTATGGGGATTCCGCTTGTGGACGGTGGAATAGATCCATCTTAAATTAGTCGGTCGTAAGGCCGAATACTAAGATTAAACACATTAATTTCTCTTTTCATACAATCTATGCATGCAACTTATAGAAAATTATAAATGATTTTTTTGGTTATTTAGAATTTTTTTGGGTTTTAAAAATAAGAAGATGTTTATTATCATTAGCTATGTCTGTAGAATATGTCATTAGCTATGACCAGCAATGAAAAACGATTATATTAGTTTAGGCTCCTAAAAATTTAATAAAATGAGTAAATATAAATGGGGAGAAACTAAAAGTTTATTATCATTAAAGCAATACACTTTGACAATTAGAAATGATGTGAGGTAGTGTTAATATGGATGGAGTGTTAATCGCTAACGAGTTAGTTGACTTCGCAAGTAAGGAAGGAAAGGAGTGCCTTCTTTTTAAAGTCGAATTTTGAAAAAGCCTATGATAAAGTGAGTTGAAATTTCCTTAGGTACATGATGAGAAGGTTGGGCTTCGGAAATTTGTGGATGAGGTGGATGGAGGCGCTTATCTTCTCTAGCAAGATGTCGGTGATTGTCAATGGTAGTCCAACAAAGGAATTCTTGGTGGAAAGGGGTCTTCGTCAAGGAGACCCTATCTCTCCCTTCCTTTTTGTTATAGTGGCGGAAGGTTTAAAGGCTTTGGTTGGAAGAGCGGTCGCTAATGGGGATTTTGTAGGGTTTAATGTGAATGGAAAATGTTTCATTGATATTCTCCAATTTGTCGATGATACACTTTTAATAGGCGACGGGAGTTGGAAACATCTTTCGGCCATTAAGGCGTTGTTGCGGAGCTTTGAATTGGTCTCGGGCCTTAGGATTAATTATCACAAGAGCAAATTGATTGGGATCAATATTAATCCGCACTTTTTGGGAGTTGCTACTAATTTCCTTAATTGTAGGCCGGAGGAGAAGGAGTTCAAATTTATCGGTATTCTTATTGGTTCAAATCCTAGGAGAATCTCTTCTTGGAAACCTCTTTTGGACAATGTTAGGAGGAAATTGAATTCTTGGAAAGGGCGGTGGCTTAGTTTCGGAGGGAGGATCACTCTTATAAAATCGATTTTAAGTAGCTTGGCAATCTTCACTCTTTCTTTCTATAAAGCCCCAAAGAAGGTGATAGCGGAGATAAATAAAATGCAAAGTAACTTTTTATGGGGAGGGTTGGAAGAGAAAAGGAAATTGCATTGGGTTAAATGGAACGACTTATGCCTTCCGGTGGAGAAAGGCGGTCTTGTCTTTAGAAGGTTGGATCAATTTAATAAAGCGCTTCTTTTGAAGTGGTATTGGAGGATTTTTGGAGCATCTAAAAATTTATGGTATAGAATGCTTAAAGCTCGATACGAGGATGTGAATCTTAGGTTGTATTGTGATAATTCGAGCGTTAAGAAGGATAGGAAGACGTCGGTGTGGTGGGCGGATTTAATCTCTTTGGGGAAGGATTTACCGGAGAATTTTTTCACTAACAATTTTCTTTTTCAGGTTGGAGATGGGCACACTATATCCTTTTGGAAATCCCATTGGTTGGATGGTGGTCCATTAAAGGATCGTTTCGCGAATCTTTTCAATTGCTCTTTGTTGCAAGATGTTTCAATTGGTGCCATGGGAGGGTGGATTGATGAGGAGTGGTTTTGGGGAGATTTAGGCATTCCCGCTAACCATGTTTTCAAACCAAATGCAGGGCCGAATGCTGCCACGGTCTCTGCCACTGTTTCTGGGCCGAATGCTGGGGCGGTTTTGAACGCCCGTGCTGGTACTGTTCTGGCCGTGACAGACGGAGCTGCTGCCCGCGTTTAGGATCTTCACAACATATATTCTTTGTTGTCCGTGGCTGTGCTGGCTGAACCGAATTCGGATGCTGCTGTTTGGAAACTAGAACCGGATGGAATATACAAAGTTGCTTCTTGCTATCTGTCATACCCCAATTTTTGACCTAAGATACCACCTCATACCATTTGCATATGCATCATTTGCATCTCTAACAAATTGCATAGTTTGTGTTTGCTACTTGTGACTCAGCAGGATTTAATCAGGAAATCACTCATCAGTACAAGTAACAATCAATTAGGGTTTTGTTCTCCCTTCATCTCAAAAGAACTATCTTCATCAACAATCAACATTTGGTCCTCAGAGATTCATTTCAACAAGCTCAACAGCTTTGAATCGACTGAATTAGGGTTTTGACTGAAGACAGCATACTCCTGACTTTTGCTCAGAGTTTGACCTAATGACTTGGGACATGACCTCAAAACCCCAAGTACATCATTTTTGACCTAATCTATTAGCTCAGAACATCTCCTGTACAAAGATTGATCAGACAAATCCTCAGATCAGGGTTTTGAACTATCAGGGACTAAAATCAGGGATCACATTTGGGAAACCCTAAAAATCCCCAGGAAGTCAATCAAAGGTTTCAATCATCCTCAAATAATCCCTATGACAATATACAATGGAAATTACATCTCAATTCAAGACCTACAGTTATCAATTTCATCTGGTCGACAATTAGGGTTTTTGACCTAATTCACTGAATAACTGACCTTTTAATCAGGAAATGATGCTACAACTCAAACCATGGCTCAATATCCTCTAATGCCTCAATATGATCCATTCATACCATTCATATGGTGAGGATAGCCTGTTTCATTTGAAATCTCCAGAAATGCGATTCGTCTGAAAAAGTCAACTGTACAAGATCACCATTGACTTTTGGGGAATTTTGGTCAACCATGACTTTTGAAGTTTTAAATCATCAATATATGATATATGAAGTCATTTGATCAAGAAAAATCAAGAAAATCAATCAAGAATCATGGTTTTTTCCAAACTTTGGAAGGGAATTTCTCAAAATTTCACCTACAAACTGAAAAAAACTCCCAACATGAAAGTTGTAGATTTTGATCCAATAAACAACTTTGACACATATAAATTTTTTCCATAAGATCAACCATTTAAGAGATATGGTGCTTCAAAGTTGGTACTTTTTGAAAATTTCACTTAAAACTTCATTTTCTTCAAAGTTCATGGATCTTTTTCACCCACTTCCTTAAAGATCTTGAAGAAACTTTCAACTAGGGTTTTGAAGTGTGTCATATGAGCTTTCCAAAATGTCCAAGAGCATGAAAAAATATGGAGCATAGCTATGGTTTTGAATTATGCATTTAGTGATCATTTTCACTTGAATTTTCACCATTTTTCACTAAGTTTCAAGACTACATGACCTATAATTCAAGTGATGACACACCAAAGCAATAATTGAATGATATTTTTCTGATTTGAGATCAGAATGGAAAGAGATAAGAAGCTTAGATAAATAACCATGGTTAAGTCACTTTAACCATATGCATTAAATGGTAAGATTCCTTTCTATCTCCAAATGCCAAATCATCACTTCTTGAAGCAAGTTGCAAAGTTCTGAGTTCAGAACTCTTGGCCTATAAATAGAGGTCCAAACTTCATTGCAAATCACACCAAAACCTCACAATTATAGGTTTTCTCTCTTCTTTCTTGAATTACAAGTCATGTGTTTCAAAGTGAGGTAGAAAACTCAACCTCCAAACCTTGCAAGTTCTGAACAAAGTGATGCTTCCCACAACTTCTAAATGTCATATATGATGTGTTTGAATCACTCATACACCCCAAAACACCTGAAAACTCAAAATCATCATCTCACCTCCAAATATGCATAACATGAGACTTATCATGCCAATTTTTGTTCAGGCTCAATTCTGTCCAAACTACCACTTCTAACATCATCCATATATCACATATGAACTATCCAATCCATCACATATAGCCAATAACCTCAGAATCATCAAATTCGATTCACTCTTGAAGCTTATGCAGATCGGGTACCATGGCCATGCCCAGATGAATTCAGATGGTTCCAAGCATCCAGACACCTTCCATAAGGTTCATTGAAGCTATCCAGATCATCAAACAACTTCTGTAACACCTCTATTGCAGAATTCGATTCTCAGTTGGCCGTTTTTGAAGGTAAGCTCTCTTGAACTTCAAACTCATACATACATGCATCATAAATGAAAAATTGAGTTGCTATCTTGTTTCTGCACTATCACTGATCAATAGCCCTCAATCAATTTCACAATTCATCAATTATACACGATTTCAGATTGAAACTCAGAATTAGGGTTCTTAGTGTTCATCACAAAATTGATCACCTTAGAGCAAAAATAAATGAATTATGAGATCATCATCATGTTCCTCGTCCAAAACCGAGTGAGATAGACTATCTACTTGATCAATTTTCAGTTTTCAGAAAATTCAAATTCAAAATGGGATTGTGTTCTTGGCGCGTTTTTTGGTTCATGAGTTTTAAAATTCAGTTTGAAAATATACTTTACCCAGCGCGTATTACTAACAAGCCACAAGCGTGGCTCAGTTGGCTTTTGTTTTGAGTAGTGAACCTCAGGGCGTGGGTTCAAGCCCTAGTGAAGACAAAACCTTATTTTTTGACACTATTTTTCTCTATTTTCTTCACAACTTCACCAATTAATTTAACCCATCAAAATAACTTATTTTTTCTTCATTTTTTAAACACTTCTTATTTAATATACATATTTTGACAATATCAAAAAAAATCACAAAAAAAGATTTATTTAATATACTTTTAATTAGGTTTAAAATGACATGTTTTTAGGTATTTTCAAATACTTTAAATATTGTTTTATTTGATTTTTTCAAACTTAATTACTTGTAAATATTTTTTGTGATCAAACCCTAATCACTTAGGTCTTAATTAAGCATTAAAACTTGTTTTCAACTTAATTAAGTTAATTTTTCTCATATTCAAATCGTTTTAAAACGAGCGATCGCGATTCTTTTCAAAACGATAAACCACTTCTTTTTGATTAAAACTTTTTGATTGATCAATTGATTTTCAAAACGAAGTGGGGCCTCTCGAATATTAGAGAGTATAAGACCCACTCTTTTTTTCCTTTTACAGTTTTTCTTTGTACAGAAAACTTTTTCAAAACAATACTTTTCAAACTGTTTTTAAAACAATAAATCTCACATCTTTTTTCAAAACTACCCACCCTGTTTTATGAAAATAAAACAGGGGCCTCTCGAATATTAGAGAGTGTAAGTCCCATTTCTTTTCTTTTTGTACAGTTTTAAACAATAAACTTTTCAAAACAAATCTTCAAACAGTTTTTCAAAAGCGAAACCTCGCGTCTGTAAATAAACAATCAACCATGTTTTGTAAATATACCACGGGCCTCCACGTAGGTATAAGTCCCAAGCCCTTTTGTACATACCCATTCCTGTACATGAAATTAGGTATTTCATTGTACACACACCTTTTTGTACATATCTCAATCAATTTGATTTTTAACTTTGAATAACAAACCAAAAATGAAGGTTTTTCTTTAAATCTTCCCAAAAATATACCATGGGCCTCCATGTAGGTATAAGTCCCAAGCCCTTTTGCAAATACCTGTTTACATAGCTGTGAATAAACTCAAGCGGACCTCTCCCCGAGTGTAAGTCCCGAGCCCCTGTGTATACAAATGGATCATGCTTACAGGTATATTTCCTTCATAAACTCCATTATGTACACACACTTTGTCATATATATATAACTGTTCATGTTTGTTCATGTTTGTTCATACTTGTTCATGTTTGTTCATATGTGTGATATGTGTGCTTGTTCAACTTAGTATAACACTAGGTTCCCCATAGCCTCCTATTGGGCTTCGTGCAAAGAATCTCCACTAGTTTAGGTTAGGACATAGAGTATGGTTTCCCGGTGAAATCGCTCTAAGAGCTCAGACCAACTATACCATGCCTCCCCTTGGGCTTTGTACAAACGAGTGACCCTCCCATAGCCTCCTCTTGGGCTTACAATGCAAGGACCCTGGATTGTCCCTCCCATAGCCTCCTCTTGGGCTTACAATGCAAGGACCCTCGGATAGCCTCCTCTTGGGCTTCGTACAAGGACCCACGGGCTTCTTATAAGCATCCCCCAATATCCAAATCAAAATACCCTAGGAGATTAGACATTTTTCATCTCTATACTAGGAGTATCTCTTTTATATCATCACAAACAATCAATCAATCAATCAAACTTTTTTGCCACAAGGCTGGCTAATCAATCAAACCTTTTTGCCACAAGGCTGGCTAATCAATCAAACCTTTTTGCCACAAGGCTGGCTAATCAATCAAACTTTTTTGCCACAAGGCTGGCTAATCAATCAAACTGTTTTACCACCGTACTGGATGATTAATCAAAGTTTTTGTCACAAGGCTGACTTCATTGAAACTTTTGCCACAAGGCTGGCTGATTAATCAAAGTTTTTGTCACAAGGCTGACTTCATTGAAACTTTTGCCACAAGGCTGGTTAAACAAAAACATCTTTATCATTCTAAGCACCCTAAGTGGCATGGCCCCGGGCTTATAATGAAAAGATTTTCAAACAAAATCAAACAGATGTATGTGATGATATAGATTAGATACATCTAGCATTTAGACGACATTTGTCTATTTTCCTTTGCTTCCACTAGCATAAGTGGGAACTACGATTGCTCTGACTTTCTCAACATCCCTTTGAGAATACGTAGGCACAAGGTCGATCCTTGGCGAGCAAAACTTCTCTCTCAAACCATTCAAACCTTAGCACCCGTAGACCCCGAGCTACAGATGCTCTGATTCCCTCTAAGGGATATGTATGCAGAGGATCGCGATGATCTTTGCGAGCATAATCAAACAAACACCTTAGGTCCCACCTATTTCACAAGAACCTCCACCATAACAAGAATGGAATAAACAAAACAAAGAAACCTATAGAGTACTATAGATACGTTGGGTGCTAATACCTTCCCTTCGTATAACCAACCCTCTTACCCAAGATCTCTCCCCCACTTTTAAGGTTATTGCAACTTTTTTCCTTTTCCTCTTTTGGAAACAATAAAAAGTTTGGTCCGTACAAAAGAAAAATCATTTTTTTTTAGCACTCGAGCCCAAAGAAGGCATCAGGTGTCTCATCCCAAAAAAAAGACAACGATTTTTCCCCGCGACAGAAAAATGGCGACTTCACTGGGGACCATCTTTTTATTGTTTCCAAAGAAAGGGTTATTTCTATTTGTTTTATTTTTATTATGTTCTTGTTTGGTTCTTTGGTTCTGTTACTTGTGTGGATTCTGTTACAAGTGATACATTATGGACAAATCCTAACCCGGATTAAGTACACATAAGAAATTAGGTGGAGGGTATAGTCATGTGCAGGCGCACGTGAGAATCCTTCCGCTCAGTGGAGGTTCCTTGTTTGTAATATATGTTTAGCGAGTTAATTGCGAAGACATTATTGCTTTCATTGAACTGTAGAAGCTGAGAGACCGTAGAACCCCAACCCATCCTGGCCTTATTAGGTTGTGGTGCAGAAACTATTCAGGTGAAGACTTGGATTAGTTGTCATGCGGAGAACCACACTCAGACGAGTTTTTCTTGAGAATATTACTGGCTCATGAGTTTAATTGTGGAAAGCCGGTAATATCCGAAAGAAAAATGTAGACTCTGACGTATCAGTAGAACATGTTGTGCAGGTGATTAACTAGAACTATCCCATTTTGGTTCTCTGACCTCATGCTCGTGACGCTGGACCTTTGAACCTGTGTGTACCATGTATTTGTGTTGCCATTACCATGTCTGTATTACCATGTATGTGCTACCATGTATGCGTTACCATGTTTGAATATGTGGCATCCATCCATCCACGCATTCATACATCCATAAAAAATAAAAAATCTTTTTCCATAAAAACATGATTTTTCCAAAAATTTAGAGAATTTTCTTTGCAAACATTATAGGGTTAAGTTATGGAAAAAAGGTATACCAAGAGGTACGGTTTCAAAGAGCCTAATGTGGAAAGACTGAAAGAGTTAGCATCTTTTGTACAAGATCCTTCTGATTTTAGGAAAAGCCATGGAAAGCTTTTGCCTATTTTGAACACTCATGTTGATGAAGGGCTTCTCAAAACTCTGGTTCAGTTTTATGATCCCGTCTACCGGTGTTTTACCTTTCCAGACTATCAGTTGGTACCAACCTTGGAAGAATATGCCAATCTTTTGGGTATTCCTGTGTCTGACAAAATACCTTTCAATGGTTTGGAAGCCATTCCTAAGTCACCAGTCATTGCAACAGGAACTCACTTGAAGAAATCTGAAGTAGAGAGTAATTGGACTACCAAAGGAAACCTTCCAGGTTTGCCTTCACAGTTTCTAATAAAGAAAGCCTTTGACTTCATCGAGACTGGTAGCATGATAGCTTTTGAAGCTGTACTAGCCTTGCTCATCTATGGGTTGGTTCTGTTTCCCAATATCGACGACTTCGTTGATATCAATGCCATAAAGGTCTTTTTGAATGGAAATCCCGTTCCGACTCTGCTTGGTGACATGTATTTCTCCGTCCATCATAGGAATCACCAAGGTGGTGGAATTATTGTATGTTGTGCACCTCTGTTGTTTAAATGGATTGTTTCACACTTACCTAAGTCTCCCATTTTCACGGAAAACCGGGAAGGTTTGCGATGGTCTCAAAGACTTATGTCTCTTACTAATAATGATATTCAGTGGTATACCTTGGCTCGCTGCGGTACAGAAACCATTGAAAGCTGTGGAGAATTCGCCAACGTACCCCTCATTGGTACACAAGGAGGAATTAACTACAATCCAGTCCTAGCCCGACGACAACTCGGGTATGCAAATTCAACTAAACCCATTGGACCTACAGTGGAAAGTTACTTTTATCAGGAAGGAAATGATCCTCAGGGGTTGAAAACAAAAATGGTGAAAGCCTGGTACGACATCCGATGGAAAGAAAAAGGTGAGACAAAGAACTGTATCGCTACGAGCGCCTACACCTGTTGGGTAAGGAAAAGAGCAAGGGAGTTTCAAATGCCTTATGATTATGAAAAACCCATGTTCCCTGTGGTGCCTCAACGACCCAACATTCCCACTATGGAGGAATACCAAGACACTTTGACCAAGATGAGGATAGAGAAAGACGCTTGGAAAGAAAAGTTTCGAAGAACTGATGTGGAAAATAGAAAGTTGAAGAAACAAGTGAAAGAACACGAAGAAACTCTCTATTATCAGGATGGATGGCTCATGAACAAAGATGAGAAGATCCGTCGGAAAGATGCCGCAATCAGAAGATACATCAAAGAAAGCAAGAAAAAGCTTGAAGGCTCAACAAGCAACGCTCCGATACCTGACAATTGGAAGAATGTGGTTGACAAGCTGAGAGCTGAAAAGGCCGAGTTGAAAGCTCGCTATGGGAAAGAAATCATGAAGCTCAAGTTGCACAATGCATTTGGTTCTTCGTCTGATGAAGATGCTTAGGATTTATTTAAATTTTCATGTATCATTTGATTCTGTAAGGAGCTACGCTCCAATGTTGTAACATTTCCCATTATTGTAATAAAAAATGAATGAATAAAAGAATAGTTTGTGTTCAAATGTTTGCAAGGAAATAATCTTTAAAATGTTTGGAAAAATCATAAATTTCTTTTTGCATACATCATTCTGCATATCGAGTCTGTTGTATAGAGTCTTATCTTTTGGATCTTTCTCCAATAGATCGTCAAGCTGTCGCGTCTCAAAGTTTCTCGACCGCGCTCGCAATCAGATCACAGATACAATACTCGTTCAAACAGAAGAAGAGTAATGGAACACTCTGAACAAGAGAATATTGAGCTTCGTGGTACGGTGACCACCCTTCAGGAAAAGTTGGAAAGTCTCACTACTCTGGTTGACTCCTTAATGGCCGCACAAAATCAGCCGCCGCCACCCAACAGTCAAGCAACGGTAACATCTGAAGTCACTACTCCAGTTTCTACAGTTGCGTTCGGTATTCCATCTTTCTCCATGCCAGAAGGTTGGGGCACGCCTTTCAGCTTTGGTACAGGATTTCGCCATAATTTCTCTGGGGTTCAAACAGCTACAACTGAAGCGCCTGCTGCACAAAGTTCACAGTTTACTCCAAATCAGGGGGTAACTTTTTCTCAAGTCACTATGGCACTTTCTCAGCCCACTATGACAGTTCCGACTCCTACGGTTCACACTGTTCCTTATGATGGCAATGAGATTTATCATGATCAAGGTGATAGCACAAATCAGCGTAATCTTGTAGGAGATCTCCAAGAGCAGTTCAACAAGATTCAGCTGGAAGTCAAAGCTATTCGTGGAAAAGATTTGTTTGGAAAGAATGCCCAGGAGCTATGTTTGGTTCCCAGTGTACAAATACCAGCTAAGTTCAAGGTCCCAGACTTTGAGAAATACAAAGGAAGTTCTTGCCCACAAAGTCATCTTGTGATGTATGCCAGGAAGATGTCTACTTATGCAGATAATCATCAGTTGCTTATCCATTACTTTCAAGACAGTTTGACTGGTGCCGCACTGAAGTGGTACACAGGTTTGGATAGCACCAATATTCGAACTTTCAATGACTTAGGCGAGGCCTTTGTCCGACAATACAAGTATAACTCAGATATGGCTCCAGACAGAGATCAGCTTCGATCCATGGCTCAGAAAGACCATGAAACTTTCAAAGAGTATGCCCAACGATGGAGAGAAACTGCTGCTCAGATTAATCCACCGTTAAAAGAAAAAGAGATGACAAAGATCTTCTTGAATACTCTCAGTCCGTTTTACTATGAACGCATGATTGCTAGTGCTCCAAGTGATTTCACCGAAATGGTAAACATGGGGATGCGTCTAGAAGAAGGAGTCCGAACCGGACGTCTAACTAAAGAAGGTGGATCTTCAAGCGGAACCAAAAAGTTTGGAAGTGGTTTCCCAAAGAAGAAAGAACAAAGTGTTGACATGGTGTCCCAAGGGAAGCCAAGAGGAAATGTTAATCGTCAACGACAGGTAGCTGCTATCGCACCAGCCGTTAATACAACACCGAATCCGGGATTTACTCCGCAGTTTCAACAACAACAGCCTCGACAACAGGCTCAGCAGTTTAACAATAATCAGAATCGTGTACAAAGAGCTCCACAGTTTGATCCGATTCCAATGACCTACACAGAATTGTACCCTGCTTTGATTGAAAGAGGTCTTGTTCAGACTAAAGCACCACCACCAGTACCTGAGAAACTCCCATGGTGGTACAAAGCTGAGGTCTCATGCCCTTATCATCAAGGAGCGCCTGGCCATGATCTTGAGCATTGCATAGCTTTGAAACATGAAGTTCAGAGGTTGGTAAGATCTAATCTCCTCTCTTTCAGAAATTTGAATCCAAATGTGCAAGCAAATCCGCTGCCCAATCATGGAGGGCATGTTGTAAACATGGTGTATGGATGTCCTGGTCCGTACCGAGTCTATAATATCAATTTCTCAAGAGCCAATTTGGTACAAATGCACGCCACTCTCTGTCGAGGGCAGAATTTTCGCCAGCATCACTATGGTTCCTGTAGCATATGTTGTGTAGATTCTCATGGATGTTCGATTGTGAGAAGAGATCTCCAAGTACTGTTGGATAATGGTACTATTCAGATCTATAGAAATAGGAATGAAAATGAAGTTAACATGATAGGATGCTATCCGCATGAGCTTTTAGTCTCAGATATCAACTCGGAAATGCCTACAGTTAACGTCATCGTTCCTCATTTCAACATGCCTGAGCGCATGGAAGTTACTTATAACAAGCCGAAGGTTCCTGTTGCTCCTTTGATCATTTGTCTACCTGGACCTGTTCCCTATGACTCTGACAAGGCAGTTCCATACAATTACAATGCCACAATGATAAAGAATGGACAAGAAGTTCCTTTACCTACTCTTTCATCTGTCGTGAACATCGCTGATGTGAGTCGAGTAACAAGAAGTGGACGTGTGTATACTCCATTACCTCCGAAGCAACCTGTTGCTCCTGCGACCGGACAAAATTCTATCAGTACACCAGCAGGGAATCCTGTGGAAACTCCTGTCAGTAATACAAACACTGATGTTGGTCAATCCAGTGGAACCAATGTCAATCCTGACTTTGATGAAATTTTGAAGCTTATCAAAAGAAGTGAATACAAGATTGTGGATCAGCTTATGCAGACTCCTTCAAAAATCTCAATACTTTCATTGCTGTTGAATTCAGAAGCCCACAGGGAAGCCCTGATGAGAGTTTTGGATCAAGCTTTTGTAGATCATGATGTGACTGTTGACCACTTTGATGGGATAATAGCCAACATAACAGCTTGCAACAATTTAAGCTTCTGTGATGAAGAACTCCCCGAGGAGGGTAGAAATCACAATCTTGCTTTACACATTTCTATGAACTGTCAGTCAGACTCTTTGTCCAATGTGTTGGTAGACACCGGATCTTCCTTGAATGTGATGCCAAAGACGACTCTTGCTCGTTTGTCTTACCAAGGAATGCCTATGAAGTTCAGTGGTGTAGTTGTCAAAGCATTTGATGGATCGCGAAAATCTGTTATCGGCGAAGTCAACCTTCCCATGACAATTGGTCCACATACATTTCAAATCACCTTCCAGGTCATGGACATTCAAGCTGCTTATAGCTGTTTGTTAGGACGACCATGGATCCATGAAGCAGGGGCAGTAACTTCTACGCTCCATCAAAAGTTAAAATTTGTAACAAATGGAAAATTGGTAACGATAAGTGGAGAACAAGCCTTGATGGTGAGTCATTTGTCCAATTTCTCTTTCATCAGTGCTGATGATGTGGAAGGAACTCAGTTCCAAGGTCTCTCTTTAGAAGACGAATCTTCCAAAAAGAAAGCATCGATCTCTTCTTACAAAGAGGCGGTAAAAGTAGTGAAAGATGGAACTACCACTGGCTGGGGGCAAGTTGTGATCCCTACCAAAAATGAAACTAGAGCAGGTCTCGGATGTTCACCAACATTCTCAAACTGCACTAAGAAGGATGAAACCCTTCGTCCGATCAAAGAAACATTCATTAGTGGAGGATTCCTTAACCCAATTCCTCAAGAGGTTAATGTCCTTATTGAAGAATGCGTCGAAGAAGGTCTACCTGATCCTGAAGAAGAATGGAAATGTTATCTCAATGACTCAGGGATACATATCTCAGGAAGAACCACATCCTCCTTCAGAGAAATCCAAAGGCAATGAAACTGAACCTGTTCCTGCAGAAATCTGGGACACCTTGGGACAACCAAGTGGAAAATTTGATTATATGGTGAAATATACTGCACCTGAAAGTTACAAGATTGCGATTGAGGATATCCAACCAACTGGATGGGGAGATTCCTTTGAATATAATAGTCAACCAGAAGAGGCTTATCAGCCCTGTCAATTTTCTCAGCAGCCTGAAGTTACTGAAGATTTCGGCTTCAACGCATCTGCCAAGGTTTATAATCCTGAAGATGGTTATTATCACATAAATGCCATTTTTGAAGATGAAGGGGAAGATGATCCCGCAACCGACTCAGAAAGTGTCGCTGACAATGAGTCTCTTCATCCTGAAGACTGGGAAATACATCCTGAAAATTCTGAAGATTGTGACTCGTCTTATGCTCTTCAAGAAGTAGAAGAAGACCGTTTCGACTCTACAAAGAACAAGGTTGACAAACCAGGACCTTCAAATCCTGCTCGACCAGCGGTCAATGTCAATACTGAAGATAATTCTGGGGAGAATTTTCCTGAATACATAATACACAGAGGAGTTCGTTGCTACTGGAAAGCTGTCGACGTTCCGAATGTTGTTCGCCGCTCAAAGTAATCACTTCGCTGTTATTTTGACCTCCTGCCTTGCCCAAAGCAGAGAGATGTTTTATAGGGCTTTGCTTTTAAATGTTCCGCCCAAATAACTTTGTGTATAGGGCTTTGTTTTAAAAGTTTCCCTCTTTGTCCTGCCCAAGACAAATGAGTTTGTGTTTAGGGCTTTGTTTCAAAAATGAATCATAAATAAAGTGTCATTTTGAATTCCCTACATTATATGTTTTATTTTTGCTTTTTTCTGGAAATGGTAATCCTAAAAAACCAAAATAAAGAAAAAACTTTTCAAAAAAATCTGCATACACTCTTGCATTCATAAATTTTCTGAAATAAATATAAATCACATGTGCAGATTTACTATTGATAAACCCATTGAATGCAATAACCCTATGCCCTCTCCCAACTTTGAGTTTCCTGTGTTCGAAGCCGAAGAAGAGGAAGAAGAGGAGATCCCGGACGAGATTTCTCGATTACTTAAGCACGAGGAAAGAGCCATTCTGCCTCACAAAGAGCCTTTAGAAAAGATCAACTTGGGTTCTGAAGAAGACAAAAAAGAAGTGACCATTGGATCGCTCCTTGATACTGATGTCAAGAGTAAGTTGACAGACCTCCTCAAAGAATATGTTGACGTGTTTGCCTGGTCCTACCAAGACATGCCTGGGTTGGATACCAATATTGTTCAGCATTACTTGCCATTGAAGCCAGAATGTCCGCCGGTTAAGCAGAAATTGCGAAGGACTCACCCTGATATGGCTAACAAGATCAAAGTGGAAGTTCAAAAGCAACTCGACGCAGGTTTTCTTGTCACCTCTGAGTATCCTCAATGGTTAGCCAACATAGTGCCAGTTCCAAAGAAAGATGGCAAAGTCAGAATGTGTGTTGACTACCGTGACTTGAACAAGGCCAGTCCAAAAGATGACTTTCCATTACCACATATTGACATGCTGGTTGATAACACCGCTAAGTTCAACGTCTTTTCCTTCATGGACGGGTTCTCCGGTTATAATCAGATCAAGATGGCTCCTGAAGACATGGAGAAGACATCTTTCATCACCCCATGGGGTACCTTTTGCTACAAAGTGATGCCATTTGGATTAAAGAATGCAGGCGCAACTTACCAAAGAGCAATGACTACTCTCTTTCATGACATGATGCATAAAGAAATTGAAGTTTATGTGGACGACATGATAGCCAAGTCCAGCACAGAAGAAGAACATATTGAATACCTTTTGAAGTTGTTTCAACGACTAAGGAAATATCAGCTTCGCTTGAATCCTAACAAATGTACTTTTGGGGTTAGATCTGGAAAACTCTTGGGTTTCATTGTCAGCCAAAGAGGTATTGAAGTAGATCCCGACAAAGTCAGAGCTATTCAAGAGATGCCTGCACCAAAAACTGAAAAGCAAGTAAGAGGATTTCTCGGACGATTGAACTATATCTCCAGATTTATCTCTCAAATGACTGCTACATGTGGGCCAATTTTCAAGCTTCTCCGCAAAGATCAAGGGGTTGTATGGACTGAAGATTGCCAGAAAGCGTTCGACAGTATCAAAGAGTACCTGTTAGAACCACCAATATTGATTCCTCCAGTTGAAGGAAGACCACTAATCATGTACCTTACCGTGTTGGAAGAATCCATGGGTTGTATGCTTGGACAACAAGATGAAACTGGTAAGAAGGAGCATGCCATCTATTACCTGAGTAAGAAATTCACAGACTGTGAGTCTCGTTACTCCATGCTCGAAAAAACATGTTGTGCTTTGGCTTGGGCTTCAAAACGTCTCCGCCAATACATGATCAACAATACTACTTGGTTAATCTCCAAAATGGATCCGATCAAGTATGTCTTTGAAAAGCCTGCCTTAACAGGAAGGATTGCCCGATGGCAAATGCTGTTATCTGAATATGACATTGAGTACCGTGCTCAAAAAGCGGTTAAAGGAAGCATTCTCGCCGATCATTTGGCGCATCAACCAATTAATGAATATCAATCTCTCAAGTTTGACTTTCCTGATGAAGATGTCTTGTACTTGAAGATGAAAGATTGTGACGAACCGTTACCTGAAGAAGGTCCTGAACCCGGATCAAGATGGGGCCTAATTTTTGATGGAGCAGTAAACGCTTTTGGCAATGGAATTGGGGCAATCATCATCACTCCCAAGGGTACTCATATCCCGTTCTCCGCCAGATTGCTATTTGAGTGCACCAACAACATCGCAGAATATGAAGCTTGTATCATGGGTCTCGAAGAAGCCATTGACTTAAGGATCAAAATCCTAGACATATATGGAGATTCAGCCCTCGTGATCAACCAAATCAAAGACAAGTGGGAAACTTACCACCCTGGCTTGATTCCTTACAGAGATTATGCAAGACGTCTGTTGACTTTCTTCAACAAGGTTGAATTGCATCATATACCTCGAGATCAGAATCGAATGGCAGACGCCTTGGCTACTCTATCTTCCATGTTCAAAGTCAATCATTGGAACGATATGCCTACAGTCAGAATTACGCGCCTTGAAAGGCCCGCCTATGTGTTTGCAACTGAAGCAGTCATCGATGATAAACCGTGGTTCCACGACATCAAACGCTTCCTTCAAACTCAAGAGTACCCGCTTGGGGCATCAAACAAAGACAAGAAGACTCTAAGGAGACTTTCTGGCAGTTTCTTCCTGAACGGAGATGTGCTATACAAAAGAAACTTCGACATGGTTTTGCTCAGATGCGTGGATAGACACGAAGCAGACATGTTAATGCATGAAGTGCATGAAGGGTCCTTTGGAACTCATTCAAATGGGCATGCAATGTCCAAAAAGATCTTAAGAGCAGGATACTATTGGTTGACAATGGAATCTGACTGTTACAAACACGTGAAGAGATGTCACAAGTGCCAGATCTACGCAGATAAGATCCATGTGCCACCGACTCTACTCAACGTTCTCTCATCTCCGTGGCCTTTTTCCATGTGGGGTATCGACATGATTGGAATGATCGAACCGAAAGCTTCAAACGGTCATCGTTTCATCTTGGTAGCAATTGATTACTTCACCAAATGGGTCGAAGCAGCATCTTACGCCAATGTTACAAGACAAGTGGTTGTGAGGTTTATCAAGAATAACATCATTTGCCGATATGGTATTCCCAGCAAGATCATTACTGACAATGGTTCAAACTTGAACAACAAGATGATGAAAGAATTGTGTGAGGAATTCAAGATTGAGCATCATAACTCTTCTCCTTACAGACCAAAAATGAACGGCGCCGTTGAAGCTGCTAACAAGAACATTAAGAAGATCGTCCAGAAAATGGTCGTCACTTACAAAGACTGGCATGAAATGCTGCCATTTGCTTTACATGGGTACCGTACTTCAGTGCGTACTTCAACAGGGGCAACTCCCTTTTCTCTAGTATACGGCATGGAAGCTGTGCTCCCCGTAGAAGTTGAAATCCCATCAATGAGAGTCCTCATGGAGACTAAGTTATCAGAGGCTGAATGGTGTCAAAGCAGATACGATCAGTTGAACTTAATCGAAGAAAAACGTATGACTGCTCTATGCCATGGACAGTTATACCAAGCAAGGATGAAACAAGCCTTCAACAAAAAGGTTCGACCTCGTGAATTTCGAGAAGGCGACCTCGTGCTTAAAAAGATCTTGTCTTTTCAACCAGATTCTAGGGGCAAATGGTCTCCTAATTACGAAGGCCCGTATGTTGTCAAAAGAACATTTTCTGGCGGCGCCATGACTCTTGCAACCATGGATGGTGATGAACTCCCACATCCTGTGAATGCTGATGCAGTCAAGAAATACTTTGTCTAAAAAAGAACAAAAGAACAGCTCGGTAAGTCGAAAACCCGCAAAGGGCGACTTAGGCAAAAATGAGCGTCTCGGTGGACTGAAAACCTGAAAGGGCGGTCCAGGCAAAAATTAGAGACAATAAACAAAAAAATTCATCCTGGTAGATTGAAAACCTGAAAGGGCAATCTAGGCAAAAATTAGGGATTTATGACAAAGTAACTGCATCAGTCTGTACTTCGTCACCTGAGGAGTCTTTTTCCATCAAAGGATCTTCGATCAAATCATCGCAATCTGAAGCAACAAGCACAGTTGGAACTCAAAGTTGTTAAGGGGATAGTGGTTATTGCTTTCAATGTAGCCTTTTCCGCATAATTACCATTTCCAACTTTTGTAAATACTCTATGGAATCACGCCTTTAGCTGATTACCATCCTATTAAATAAATTTGAGCCTTGTGCCCCTTTGTTTGCAATCTCTAATTTCTTTTAGCTTGCAAAATGACGCTTTAATTGTGTTATTCACTTTTGAAAAAAGAAAAAAAGTTTTAAATGAATTTACTTTTCTTTTTCAAAATAAAAGCGAAACTTTCCTTTGAGTTGTGAACAACAGAAGGAACATCAACAACTATCTCCATAGGATGAACAAAAAGGATTTTCCCTGGAAAGATTGTTGAGACAACGGTATTCTTGTCCCATAAAAGAATTCTTGAAGCAATTACCCCTCGAGGTAAAGAAGCTCTTTTATCCCCAGTGAAGAAGGTCTTTTATTCCAAGTGACGAAGATTTTCCATCTCCAGTGAAGAGGTTCTTCCACCTCAATAAGAAAAGATGCTCATCTTCCCCAGAGAAGTTTAAAGCACGCAACACCATTCATCACCCGTGTTATCTACACCGTGTTGAAGAACATTTGCCAAGTATCTGGTTGTATTGCGACGTCGGTCCCTCTCCAGTATACTCTTTTGTCTGTCAGTATTGTTAGCATGCATGCGACATTCATGACATTCATCATTCATACATATTTGCATCATTTATGCATTCTTGCACTTTTCAATGTCTGCTTCAAGAATCACTTGTTTAGGATATATCTATCCCAAAGAAAGAGAAAAAAAAGAAAAAGAAAAAGAAACAGGTATGGGCGTGTCATCTCTCCAAGTAGGTGGTCACCCATAAGCAGAAAAGAACATCTTCTTTCTCCAGTTCTCCACTGAGATAATTCCTCGTGGAAGAAGGTTGCTTTAGTTTCTCCTTTCAAAACAAAGGAGGAAATCCCCAGTTGAGTTCATTCCTCATTGGGTACAAAGTCTTGTTTGACTATTTCTTTCCAATTCATTCTTGGATAGAATCCTGTCTTTACCAGAGATTCAAATTCCGATTCCTCAAACAGAGTCGTGAAAAACAGACAATAAGCAATAGCCTCATCATCTGAGTAGCTTATGTCTCTTCCAAAAGCTTTTTTCCTCTCAAGGAAATCAATCATGAAGACCACTTGACAATCAGGGTCTTATTACTGTTCACAAGGCTGAATAACCAGTAATTTCCCTGACAAAGTCTCCAGAATCATTTTATCACTTGGCTGATAATTGATCATGTCTTCAAAACTGCTATCACAAGGCTGGTAGTCGGTAACCTTTTGTTCTGGTTATATTATTAACATGTCTATCACCATGCTGATAGTCGGTAATATTAACCGAACCTTTGAAACTCTTTTTACCTTGTCAAGTCTATCACCATGCTGATAGTCGGTAACACAGTTTCATACCTTTCACCTTCGCATTACTAAACAAGTCTATCCCCATGCTGATAGTCGATAATGTCGATTGGTAAGTTTTTTACAAAGCTATCATTCCCCGGTGAAGCATACACTTGCTTTCCCGAAAAACAAAAACGGATTCTCTTCCTAAAACGGATTGAGACATCCTTCCCAATCTCTTTTCCCCAGTGGAGTCAGTTTTGATATTCCCTCGGTAAAGATATCCTTGCATCATTCGCAATTTTGGTATCTTAGGTCCAAAATTTGCGTCTTCTGATATTTAAGTCTCTTCCACCCTATCAAAACGAAGATTTTTAATCTTCATATCTCAGGTTGAAGAAACTTAAATAGGGGCATCTGTCATACCCCAATTTTTGACCTAAGATACCACCTCATACCATTTGCATATGCATCATTTGCATCTCTAACAAATTGCATAGTTTGTGTTTGCTACTTGTGACTCAGCAGGATTTAATCAGGAAATCACTCATCAGTACAAGTAACAATCAATTAGGGTTTTGTTCTCCCTTCATCTCAAAAGAACTATCTTCATCAACAATCAACATTTGGTCCTCAGAGATTCATTTCAACAAGCTCAACAGCTTTGAATCGACTGAATTAGGGTTTTGACTGAAGACAGCATACTCCTGACTTTTGCTCAGAGTTTGACCTAATGACTTGGGACATGACCTCAAAACCCCAAGTACATCATTTTTGACCTAATCTATTAGCTCAGAACATCTCCTGTACAAAGATTGATCAGACAAATCCTCAGATCAGGGTTTTGAACTATCAGGGACTAAAATCAGGGATCACATTTGGGAAACCCTAAAAATCCCCAGGAAGTCAATCAAAGGTTTCAATCATCCTCAAATAATCCCTATGACAATATACAATGGAAATTACATCTCAATTCAAGACCTACAGTTATCAATTTCATCTGGTCGACAATTAGGGTTTTTGACCTAATTCACTGAATAACTGACCTTTTAATCAGGAAATGATGCTACAACTCAAACCATGGCTCAATATCCTCTAATGCCTCAATATGATCCATTCATACCATTCATATGGTGAGGATAGCCTGTTTCATTTGAAATCTCCAGAAATGCGATTCGTCTGAAAAAGTCAACTGTACAAGATCACCATTGACTTTTGGGGAATTTTGGTCAACCATGACTTTTGAAGTTTTAAATCATCAATATATGATATATGAAGTCATTTGATCAAGAAAAATCAAGAAAATCAATCAAGAATCATGGTTTTTTCCAAACTTTGGAAGGGAATTTCTCAAAATTTCACCTACAAACTGAAAAAAACTCCCAACATGAAAGTTGTAGATTTTGATCCAATAAACAACTTTGACACATATAAATTTTTTCCATAAGATCAACCATTTAAGAGATATGGTGCTTCAAAGTTGGTACTTTTTGAAAATTTCACTTAAAACTTCATTTTCTTCAAAGTTCATGGATCTTTTTCACCCACTTCCTTAAAGATCTTGAAGAAACTTTCAACTAGGGTTTTGAAGTGTGTCATATGAGCTTTCCAAAATGTCCAAGAGCATGAAAAAATATGGAGCATAGCTATGGTTTTGAATTATGCATTTAGTGATCATTTTCACTTGAATTTTCACCATTTTTCACTAAGTTTCAAGACTACATGACCTATAATTCAAGTGATGACACACCAAAGCAATAATTGAATGATATTTTTCTGATTTGAGATCAGAATGGAAAGAGATAAGAAGCTTAGAGAAATAACCATGGTTAAGTCACTTTAACCATATGCATTAAATGGTAAGATTCCTTTCTATCTCCAAATGCCAAATCATCACTTCTTGAAGCAAGTTGCAAAGTTCTGAGTTCAGAACTCTTGGCCTATAAATAGAGGTCCAAACTTCATTGCAAATCACACCAAAACCTCACAATTATAGGTTTTCTCTCTTCTTTCTTGAATTACAAGTCATGTGTTTCAAAGTGAGGTAGAAAACTCAACCTCCAAACCTTGCAAGTTCTGAACAAAGTGATGCTTCCCACAACTTCTAAATGTCATATATGATGTGTTTGAATCACTCATACACCCCAAAACACCTGAAAACTCAAAATCATCATCTCACCTCCAAATATGCATAACATGAGACTTATCATGCCAATTTTTGTTCAGGCTCAATTCTGTCCAAACTACCACTTCTAACATCATCCATATATCACATATGAACTATCCAATCCATCACATATAGCCAATAACCTCAGAATCATCAAATTCGATTCACTCTTGAAGCTTATGCAGATCGGGTACCATGGCCATGCCCAGATGAATTCAGATGGTTCCAAGCATCCAGACACCTTCCATAAGGTTCATTGAAGCTATCCAGATCATCAAACAACTTCTGTAACACCTCTATTGCAGAATTCGATTCTCAGTTGGCCGTTTTTGAAGGTAAGCTCTCTTGAACTTCAAACTCATACATACATGCATCATAAATGAAAAATTGAGTTGCTATCTTGTTTCTGCACTATCACTGATCAATAGCCCTCAATCAATTTCACAATTCATCAATTATACACGATTTCAGATTGAAACTCAGAATTAGGGTTCTTAGTGTTCATCACAAAATTGATCACCTTAGAGCAAAAATAAATGAATTATGAGATCATCATCATGTTCCTCGTCCAAAACCGAGTGAGATAGACTATCTACTTGATCAATTTGGTTCAGTTTTCAGAAAATTCAAATTCAAAATGGGATTGTGTTCTTGGCGCGTTTTTTGGTTCATGAGTTTTAAAATTCAGTTTGAAAATATACTTTACCCAGCGCGTATTACTAACAAGCCACAAGCGTGGCTCAGTTGGCTTTTGTTTTGAGTAGTGAACCTCAGGGCGTGGGTTCAAGCCCTAGTGAAGACAAAACCTTATTTTTTGACACTATTTTTCTCTATTTTCTTCACAACTTCACCAATTAATTTAACCCATCAAAATAACTTATTTTTTCTTCATTTTTAAACACTTCTTATTTAATATACATATTTTGACAATATCAAAAAAAATCACAAAAAAAGATTTATTTAATATACTTTTAATTAGGTTTAAAATGACATGTTTTTAGGTATTTTCAAATACTTTAAATATTGTTTTATTTGATTTTTTCAAACTTAATTACTTGTAAATATTTTTTGTGATCAAACCCTAATCACTTAGGTCTTAATTAAGCATTAAAACTTGTTTTCAACTTAATTAAGTTAATTTTTCTCATATTCAAATCGTTTTAAAACGAGCGATCGCGATTCTTTTCAAAACGATAAACCACTTCTTTTTGATTAAAACTTTTTGATTGATCAATTGATTTTCAAAACGAAGTGGGGCCTCTCGAATATTAGAGAGTATAAGACCCACTCTTTTTTTCCTTTTACAGTTTTTCTTTGTACAGAAAACTTTTTCAAAACAATACTTTTCAAACTGTTTTTAAAACAATAAATCTCACATCTTTTTTCAAAACTACCCACCCTGTTTTATGAAAATAAAACAGGGGCCTCTCGAATATTAGAGAGTGTAAGTCCCATTTCTTTTCTTTTTGTACAGTTTTAAACAATAAACTTTTCAAAACAAATCTTCAAACAGTTTTTCAAAAGCGAAACCTCGCGTCTGTAAATAAACAATCAACCATGTTTTGTAAATATACCACGGGCCTCCACGTAGGTATAAGTCCCAAGCCCTTTTGTACATACCCATTCCTGTACATGAAATTAGGTATTTCATTGTACACACACCTTTTTGTACATATCTCAATCAATTTGATTTTTAACTTTGAATAACAAACCAAAAATGAAGGTTTTTCTTTAAATCTTCCCAAAAATATACCATGGGCCTCCATGTAGGTATAAGTCCCAAGCCCTTTTGCAAATACCTGTTTACATAGCTGTGAATAAACTCAAGCGGACCTCTCCCCGAGTGTAAGTCCCGAGCCCCTGTGTATACAAATGGATCATGCTTACAGGTATATTTCCTTCATAAACTCCATTATGTACACACACTTTGTCATATATATATAACTGTTCATGTTTGTTCATGTTTGTTCATACTTGTTCATGTTTGTTCATATGTGTGATATGTGTGCTTGTTCAACTTAGTATAACACTAGGTTCCCCATAGCCTCCTATTGGGCTCCGTGCAAAGAATCTCCACTAGTTTAGGTTAGGACATAGAGTATGGTTTCCCGGTGAAATCGCTCTAAGAGCTCAGACCAACTATACCATGCCTCCCCTTGGGCTTTGTACAAACGAGTGACCCTCCCATAGCCTCCTCTTGGGCTTACAATGCAAGGACCCTGGATTGTCCCTCCCATAGCCTCCTCTTGGGCTTACAATGCAAGGACCCTCAGATAGCCTCCTCTTGGGCTTCGTACAAGGACCCACGGGCTTCTTATAAGCATCCCCCAATATCCAAATCAAAATACCCTAGGAGATTAGACATTTTTCATCTCTATACTAGGAGTATCTCTTTTATATCATCACAAACAATCAATCAATCAATCAAACTTTTTTGCCACAAGGCTGGCTAATCAATCAAACCTTTTTGCCACAAGGCTGGCTAATCAATCAAACCTTTTTGCCACAAGGCTGGCTAATCAATCAAACTTTTTTGCCACAAGGCTGGCTAATCAATCAAACTGTTTTACCACCGTACTGGATGATTAATCAAAGTTTTTGTCACAAGGCTGACTTCATTGAAACTTTTGCCACAAGGCTGGCTGATTAATCAAAGTTTTTGTCACAAGGCTGACTTCATTGAAACTTTTGCCACAAGGCTGGTTAAACAAAAACATCTTTATCATTCTAAGCACCCTAAGTGGCATGGCCCCGGGCTTATAATGAAAAGATTTTCAAACAAAATCAAACAGATGTATGTGATGATATAGATTAGATACATCTAGCATTTAGACGACATTTGTCTATTTTCCTTTGCTTCCACTAGCATAAGTGGGAACTACGATTGCTCTGACTTTCTCAACATCCCTTTGAGAATACGTAGGCACAAGGTCATATCCTTGGCGAGCAAAACTTCTCTCTCAAACCATTCAAACCTTAGCACCCGTAGACCCCGAGCTACAGATGCTCTGATTCCCTCTAAGGGATATGTATGCAGAGGATCGCGACGATCTTTGCGAGCATAATCAAACAAACACCTTAGGTCCCACCTCTTTCTCACAAGAACCTCCACCATAACAAGAATGGAATAAACAAAACAAAGAAACCTATAGAGTACTATAGATACGTTGGGTGCTAATACCTTCCCTTCGTATAACCAACCCTCTTACCCAAGATCTCTCCCCCCACTTTTAAGGTTATTGCAGCTTTTTTCCTTTTCCTCTTTTGGAAACAATAAAAAGTTTGGTCCGTACAAAAGAAAAATCATTTTTTTTGAGCACTCGAGCCCAAAGAAGGCATCGGGTGTCTCATCCCAAAAAAAAGACAACGATTTTTCCCGCGACACTATCATTTTCTTTGTAGTTTTTTGGTTCCTTTTGGCCCGGCTAATCGATTCGATTCGGCTTTCAACGATATTTGGAAGGTAGATGTCCCTTTGAAAGTGAAGTCTTTTGGTTGAAGGTGCTTCATCAACAAAGTTCTGACTAAGGATTCTCTTTGGCGTAAAGGTATTCTTACTAATACATCGAATCTAAATTGTGTTTTTTGTGCCAATTGCAATGAATCTCTTCTTCACTCTTTCCTATCTTGTCCGAATGCCGATATTGTTTGGAGGGAAATGGCCGAGTGGATTGAGTTACCCTTTAAAATCGGTTTAGATTTCAAAGAAAGTATTTTGTTTTGGAGCTCCTTTTGTCGTTCGAAGAAAGTCAAAAGAGGAAAAGTTGGTACCGTTTGGCTAGCTATTTTATGGAGCCTTTGGTTGCGAAGGAAAAATATTGTTTTTAACAACGGCTCGTGGAATTCGCGGGATGTCTGTTGGAGTTGTAAAGCGCTCGTTTGGAGGTGGTCGTTCATCGGGAAAATTACTCATTCCAATTATAACTTCTATGAGTTTAGCAATAACCCATTGTTTTACTTATGTTAGGTTTCAATCGGTCTGTAATTTTCTTGTTTGGCTTTCTTGTTGGGTGTAATATCGACTCTTTGAAGCTTTAATATAATTTCTTGATTTAAGAAAAAAATTAAAGCAATACACAAACTCAAACTTTATAAAGTAACAATGTATAGAAATACAATAGAGAAAATATAAAATTCATAACGAATCAAATAAATTATTTTTTAATCGATATAATTTTTCAACCATACAAGAATCTTTGTTAAATGTTTGTTTTTTCATAAAATTTGCTTTCTAATCTTCTCATTTTCCTTGGCTTGGTTCACTTGTTGTAAGAAGTTCTGTAACCTGAATGGTATCATCCCATCTAAACATATATATATATATATATATATATATATATATATATATATATATATATATATATATATATATGATGAAAAACTTATGATTTATTTTGTAACACCCCATACATAATTGACTAGTATATTATGCATGAAACGTTAAATATTGATATTGAGTACATACAAAAGCCGAAGATAAAAGATGATCCATATAAAATACAACATGAGATTCTAATAAGAATTACAAAACATGTATCTTCAATGGATCTGCACAGCGGAAAATGAGATCTAACGAGGTCTCCGAGCCATCACCACTTCCAAATCTTCAGTCTAAACCTGCTACTGACCAAACGCTACTAAACTGAACCTGAAAGAAATATAAGTTGATTGGGGTGAGATTACTAAATCTCAGTGAGTCCTCCTATCCTATGGGTCCACTCGGATCTACAGGGTACATGCGTCAAAACCGAATCCACCACTGATTCGGGGTTCATCCTCACATCCGGTACAAGTACGAAGAAAACAAGGAATCATCCACCATTGGACGATTAATGCAGATATGCAATTATATAAGAAACCAAGTATGCAAAACCCGCATCCATATACGGGGAATCCAGAAACGCGTTAATGCCTCGACTAGGTTATAAAAACACACCCTCGATGAATCACGCCCATGCCTCTTGCCAAGAGACTTGTACCAGCACACCGCAAGATAATTAGACGGGTTCGCACAAGCCTAAATGGCTGCGAGATGACCTTAGCCTAATTGGCGTCATTGTCCCATTAACCATCTTCACGCACATGTGTTAATGCCGAGTACAATACGCCATCTTGACACATGGGTCCATCGGGCGAAAGCCTAGTGATGTAGCCTACTTGGCACCGCTAGAGATGGTTTACCTGTTATGCGTAGGCCTACTTGGCCGCACAACGCCATCATACCGAGCACGCAAGTGTGTTAACGCCAAGTGGGAAATGCCTCAAGACCCTCACAAGCACACTGCAACGGTAGCTCAGGTGTGAGCCTAAGATCACATGATCGGGGCTGTCCCATTGGTCACAAAGCCTGGGATGTAACGCAACCTAGCCCCCGGCCCGTTTCGATTCAAGCATACACACATATCAAGCGCCAAATCACACAAGCACACAATCCCAATTGTTTAGCCAAAACAACGGGCCTTAACAAGATATTCACATCTCATCACAACATGACATTCGTATTTAAACATAATATAGCAATTAAGTGCAATGAGATTAATCCATTCTAATCATGAATGATTCACATATTAAAAATAAAATATCCATGATCATAAATGACATTAGCATGTTTAAATACCAATTAAACAAGTCTCACACGGCTAAAGAGACACTCGGTTCCCTATACGGAACGGAACTGTTCTCGGGGGAAATAGTCACATACAATTCCACTCGACAAGACACACTAAGTGGGGTTAAAATATGATTAAATCAAACATTCTGGTTTGGGAACCAATTCTATTAGAAAGTACACGTCGCTAGCTTTCCAACGATATAAAGTTTGCGCAATTCCGATACCCGAGCTGAAAGTTACGACTTTCTAAAGTTTGCTGATTTTTGCACTTTTGCCCAGGGTAACCGGTTACCTAGAAGCCAGTAACCGGTTACTGACATGAAAAATGCCCAGAAACGCAAATTTACACAGAGTAACCGGTTACCCAAATGCCAGTAACCGATTACCCTGAAGCAGAATCAATTTTCTGCATTTCTAAGGGTTCTAAACCATTCCAAATGTCCTATAGTCGATCCCCTGCATCTTTAATACAGTCCCAATGAATTTCTAACATATTTATATAATCAGAACCACCAGCATGCAATCATTAACAACATATGCAACTAGTAGCTATCACACACAACTAGCAATTATCAAATAAGCATGTTTTAACATCATAGATTCATGGATTATTTCTCACAATCCCTAACCCCAAATCTAACCCTTTCATGCAAATTGCCCAAGTCACTATCTAAGGACTCACCTTGGATTTAATGGAGGTTAAGATCATGTTCTTGCTGCCATGGTAATCCCTTCTTGCCCAAAAATTCATATTCTTCATCATCAAATCCGCAACCACACCTTAACACACAATCAGCATGCATGTCCCAACTTCAAGCTCACTTTTCTCCTTCAAAACATAAGCTATGAACGCGAACCATAGGTGTAAATCGAAGAGAAATTCGTTAGCTTTCCAATGGGACCAGAATCGTTACGATCGGAGTTACGAGTTGAGAGATATACCTGATTTAGTGGGGGCTGCACCATTGTTGCGAAAATGCACTTGCTTCATGAGTTCTTCTCTTGCTCTTGAGTTGTTCTTTCTTTCTTTCTCCACAAATTCTGATTTTGAAAGTCCAACACCAAACAATTCCTTAAGTTCTCATGCAAGTGATGTTTAATGACCAATGTGCCCTCTAGCCATGCCAAAATTACTAGTTGCCATCCAGTTGGATTCTCACTAATCCACTTACTTTCTTAATAGTCCCTCTTAGATTAATATAGAATGATTCTATCTATGCATTCCAATAACCAATTAGCCGATTTAAGAAAAATACCGATGTCGGAGGATCGGGGTATTACATTCTCCCCCCTTGAATAGAATTCGTCCTCGAATTCCTTCCGTTCACCACGAAAACCAACTCTTCATATCTACCCAATTAAGGGAAAGAAGGTTACTCGTATTCCTCCTTAGGTAATCTCACTACTCTGTCTGAGGGTCATTCCATACGAAGAAACATAATCTGCCAAAATACGTGCGTCCCACTATACAGGGTTAGAACCTTGACTCTCAAGCAACACGTCTATCCAGATACTTCGTCTTGACGTAACTGGGGAAAGATCCTTCCAGGGTCCTTGACCTTCACTGCTCTACACTGAAACTCCGAAACTTCAAAAGCACTAATAATCCACTCATGTCGGATATCCTTCGTTTCATTCTCTGGTGTGTTCACCCTCGTTCAACAAACATTACTGATTCACTCAGCTCCTTGAATTACTTCCCATTGAGGATTATTGCCACAACGTCACTTATGCGATAACACCTCAAATTATTCTCCACTCGAGTCCATACAATGTCATTAGGTGTTAGCCAAATTCCTTGGTCTTAATTTCCGGTTCCCAAAGTCTTAGGATGATTGTCCCAAATTTACCTTTACCTATACAACTGAATCTCCTTACTTGATTCTCACCTCGGTCCAAGATGTATCAGTCGTTACCGCAATCCACGATGGTGTAGCCTTCCACAACCATAGCATTGATGTCCCACAACTTTGCATAAGGCTTTGCCCACAAAGGTGGACTCCATCGATTAACCCGCGACCATTGTCCATCTCTTCATGCACCCTCACAGTACACAAGACATAACCACGAAGAACTTGCGCCAACTGAATGTCCTCTCTAGCCTTCAGCATTTCGACGGTTTGATACTCGGTCCAACCCTTGTGACTTGCAAGCTAAACTGATGACCAACGAACATCGAACCGCATGCCATCCACAAAAATGTATTCCCAAGCCGGTCCATTGACAACACCTCTCGAGTTATGGTGATCCTTGAGAGACTAGAACGAACGAAACTCCGCTTCGACAATTTCCCTTAGGAACATACTTTCATCCCAACATAGAATCCTACAAATAGTCCGTTCGTTCCTACCTCAGACTTATCTGATTCTTCCTTGATCCGTTGCGCTACTCTGATTCCAACAAGTCACACACCTTGAAATTCTCTGAGTCACGTTATATCCATAATTCACTTGGTTTCCATTAATACACAATAATCCCTATTCCACAGTTGTCCAATTATAACACGTGCCAGAACTCCATATACATCCATCATCGACTACTACTCCTTGAAGTTGCGTACTCTCCAAAATCAAGTTTCTACTTACTCTGCCATTCCATATAGTTCATCTACCACAACTTAGGTACACGTTTCATCCTCAGGACATTGAAACCCAAATACTCACTGACTTAGAGGTTCACCCTTGTAACTGATTTCCACAGCGTACAACTGTTATGTCTTTCAGTTCAACAAATCTTGTTGCTCAACCGGTGCAATGAATCCTTCAAAAACGTACTGCAGTTCATGATAACTCTAGCAGTTTTACACAACTTCTACCCAACCATACACCTTCATTCTCTTAGCGTAGTATCACCTCTGATAACTCGTGTGACTTACTGATATAACAATCCACCCATAGCCACACTCCATTCACACAGTCATCTAATGTCTGTTCCACCTCTGAATCTGACACTAAACTGGCTTCCTCGGAGGCTGCATCCTTCATTGCGGTGCTTCTAACATTCAGAGTGTAGTCACAATGCAAGAAATTGCACTTTGTACTTCCAACGTCTCCTTTATAGACTCCTCAAAAGTTCTCAAACCAAAAAGCCTATGCTTTACCAAGACTCACATTTCTCCACTCAGAGTATCTACAGACACTCTACCAGATACGTCACACATCAAACTAGTCCAAGATACAATTCACATATTCCATCACCGGTCGCCAATGGTACATGATAGCCACTCACTATGCTGACAAGGATATCATGACCGCACATGAGTCCCACTCTAGACACTCATGCAAAAATGCCAACTTAACACTTCATGAAACGAGAACATCCCCAAGGTACAATCGGATACTAACTCACGCGATCACGATCACTCAGAGTCTCCATAAGTATAGTATTGGGTCTTGATCCATCACATCATCGCCTGTCTAGTTATTCCTCTACTATCGAGCGCGACGCTTGGATCCTCATCCCACATACCTTATGAGAGTCTGGATCTGTGTCTCATGAGTGCCAAATCAGAATTCTACCTTGAGCTTCAGATCACCTTTGTCCCACACATGTCGGAAAAAGGATTACTCACGCATCTTGTGCACGATAGCGATACTGTGGCATTATACCCGTCTGGTAGTACCAACATGGTGGTCCAACTCCGAGGCCATGTATCTAGGTAACCTACCTCAGTGGCGTATAATGATCTCCACGCGTATCCTAAAGTCACAACCGACAAGTGTCTGAACAGGCTTCCAATAGGCTCGTCGTTCCTCAAATCCTTCGAATCACAATACTCAGGATGCTAAAACCTGAGAGTGCTACAATTCAAGGTTTACTTACTTGGAAAGCCAAAACGCCAAGCACGAAGATTTGAAGTTCAACTTCGGATTACCATGCAGTGTGCGTACCCACTCGTCCCACGCATGCATGAGATTCCAAGGATAATTCGGTCCAGATAGGAATACTATGGTTCCTAACAACCAACTCAACTGCGATCGTCCTACTGACGTTCCAGATAGATCTTAGTTCTCACTCGCCTGAACACCCAACGCCAAGCGTAGTTATATGGCTTCACTCAGGGTCAGACGAACGACAACTAACAAGAACTTAGGTTACTGCATTTCACGCTTCTACATCATTTCATATTCAATCTAGCGTAGTTCTAGAACTTAAATATAAAATGATAAGAACGGAAATGCATGCCCTCTTCTATCGACAGGTATTCAAGCTTCGTCCAATCTTAAGTTACCACACTCATACATTCCACCAACATCTACTAGGTAACTACTCTCTCTTAGGGTACTTCAAGTTGGATCAGGATCTAATACTTTGTCCATCCACTACTGTTCGTACCAACGCAATCAGAAAGGTCTAACTTCTGTGTCCGCACATCCAAAGGTTATTCTGTCCTATCAGCTCATCAGTCACACTTAACACCGGCAGCATCATCAGTACTGAATCCTACTAATTCCGAGCTCAACACCTTCGGAGAATCTTACTTACAAGGCTCCTACTCAATCCTATTTGGATTTCCCTTGCTATTACCAAGACTTAGAGAAAGTTTTACTCCGTCCAATCAAAATCCCGGGGGTTCTAGTTGTCTTCATCCACACCTTGGTAGTTCGGGTATTACTCCTTTGCGTCAAACGCTCCTCTTAATTCTGACAACTCCAATATCACCCACTTAAAACATCCAACAATTCATTACTCATCTCACTCCAACAACTTAGGTTCACAACCTTGCAGGTCTTACGAGTCCTCGTGGCGGCTCTACCGTAATTCTACTGTCTCGCACTCAGTCGATGAGTTGATCAAGTTCAACAACTGAATGAGATATCAGTAAAATCAGGCTAGCAACGCACACTTGAGAGGAGGAAAAAGAATTGCTAGTGATGTCTCATGGCTCGGCCGAGAATCGACCTGCTCTGATACCAACTGGTACACCCCATACATAATTGACTAGTATATTATGCATGAAACGTTAAATATTGATATTGAGTACATACAAAAGCCGAAGATAAAAGATGATCCATATAAAATACAACATGAGATTCTAATAATAATTACAAAACATGTATCTTCAATGGATCTGCACAGCGGAAAATGAGATCTAACGAGGTCTCCGAGCCATCACCACTTCCAAATCTTCAGTCTAAACCTGCTACTGACCAAACGCTACTAAACTGCACCTGAAAAAAATATAAGTTGATTGGGGTGAGATTACTAAATCTCAGTGAGTCCTCCTATCCTATGGGTCCACTCGGATCTACAGGGTACATGCGTCAAAACCGAATCCACCACTGATTCGGGGTTCATCCTCACATCCGGTACAAGTACGAAGAAAACAAGGAATCATCCACCATTGGACGATTAATGCAGATATGCAATTATATAAGAAACCAAGTATGCAAAACCCGCATCCATATACGGGGAATCCAGAAACGCGTTAATGCCTCGACTAGGTTATAAAAACACACCCTCGATGAATCACGCCCATGCCTCTTGCCAAGAGACTTGTACCAGCACACCGCAAGATAATTAGACGGGTTCGCACAAGCCTAAATGGATGCGAGATGACCTTAGCCTAATTGGCGTCATTGTCCCATTAACCATCTTCACGCACATGTGTTAACGCCGAGTACAATACGCCATCTTGACACATGGGTCCATCGGGCGAAAGCCTAGTGATGTAGCCTACATGGCACCGCTAGAGATGGTTTACCTGTTATGCGTAGGCCTACTTGGCCGCACAACGCCATCATACCGAGCACGCAAGTGTGTTAACCCCAAGTGGGAAATGCCTCAAGACCCTCACAAGCACACTGCAACGGTAGCTCAGGTGTGAGCCCAAGATCACATGATCGGGGCTGTCCCATTGGTCACAAAGCCTGGGATGTAACGCAACCTAGCCCCCGGCCCGTTTCGATTCAAGCATACACACATATCAAGCGCCAAATCACACAAGCACACAATCCCAATTGTTTAGCCAAAACAACGGGCCTTAACAAGATATTCACATCTCATCACAACATGGCATTCGTATTTAAACATAATATAGCAATTAAGTGCAATGGGATTAATCCATTCTAATCATGAATGATTCACATATTAAAAATAAAATATCCATGATCATAAATGACATTAGCATGTTTAAATACCAATTAAACAAGTCTCACACGGCTAAAGAGACACTCGGTTCCCTATACGGAACGAAACTGTTCTCGGGGGAAATAGTCACATACAATTCCACTCGACAAGACACACTAAGTGGGGTTAAAATATGATTAAATCAAACATTCTGGTTTGGGAACCAATTCTATTAGAAAGTACACGTCGCTAGCTTTCCAACGATGTAAAGTTTGCGCAATTCCGATACCCGAGCCGAAAGTTACGACTTTCTAAAGTTTGCTGATTTTTGCACTTTTGCCCAGGGTAACCGGTTACCCAGAAGCCAGTAACCGGTTACTGACATGAAAAATGCCCAGAAACGCAAATTTACACAGAGTAACCGGTTACCCAAATGCCAGTAACCGATTACCCTGAAGCAGAATCAATTTTCTGCATTTCTAAGGGTTCTAAACCATTCCAAATGTCCTATAGTCGATCCCCTGCATCTTTAATACAGTCCCAATGAATTTCTAACATATTTATATAATCAGAACCACCAGCATGCAATCATTAACAACATATGCAACTAGTAGCTATCACACACAACTAGCAATTATCAAATAAGCATGTTTTAACATCATAGATTCATGGATTATTTCTCACAATCCCTAACCCCAAATCTAACCCTTGCATGCAAATTGCCCAAGTCACTATCTAAGGACTCACCTTGGATTTAATGGAGGTTAAGATCATGTTCTTGCTGCCATGGTAATCCCTTCTTGCCCAAAAATTCATATTCTTCATCACCAAATCCGCAGCCACACCTTAACACACAATCAGCATGCATGTCCCAACTTCAAGCTCACTTTTCTCCTTCAAAACATAAGCTATGAACGCGAACCATAGGTGCAAATCGAAGAGAAATTCGTTAGCTTTCCAATGGGACCATAATCGTTACGATCAGAGTTACAAGTTGAGAGATATACCTGATTTAGTGGGGGCTGCACCATTGTTGCGAAAATGCACTTGCTTCATGAGTTCTTCTCTTGCTCTTGAGTTGTTCTTTCTTTCTTTCTCCACAAATTCTGATTTTGAAAGTCCAACACCAAACAATTCCTTAAGTTCTCATGCAAGTGATGTTTAATGACCAATGTGCCCTCTAACCATGCCAAAATTACTAGTTGCCATCCAGTTGGATTCTCACTAATCCACTTACTTTCTTAATAGTCCCTCTTAGATTAATATAGAATGATTCTATCTATGCATTCCAATAACCAATTAGCCGATTTAAGAAAAATACCGATGTCGGAGGATCGGGGTATTACATATTTATCTTCACATTTGTAGAATCTTGAAAAAACATGGGTTCTATTTTTTCAAATTTAGTGATGCTCTTTTGGAGACTTTTCATGAAACAGTTTTTGCAAATAAGTTTGATACCATCATAATCTTAAAAGTCACAAACTTTGTTTGAACAATTTGGAAGAACCGTTTTGTTTCAGGAAGATAAGATCAATGAAGTTTGAAAAATAATGAAACTGATTTTATAATTGAGTGGTGAGAATTGAATTGGATGTGTCAAATTTATATTCTTATTTAGAATACTTATTTAAGTAATAAAACTTATTAGGATAACTGTCAAAAAATATTTTCTCATAAATAATGTGCAATAGTTGGGTTTGAAGAAAACATTATATACGGATGATTATGCATTAAAATGGGTTTCAAATATATTGGAATTAATTTGGAAACATAATATATACGTTTTCATTCTCTAAAGTCAATTTTTTTTAAAATTTATATTTATATTGACCAATGATACAAAAGAATAAAATATCCAATTATATAAAATATCTCATAAATCTATGATAAATAATTCTCTAAAAGTTTAGGATCCTAAAAGTTTAATAAAATGAGTAAATATACATTGAGAGAAACCTAAAATTTATAATAATTCCAACAATACGACACAAACTTTATAAAATAACAATGTATAGACTTAAATAACAGACAAAATATAAAATACATGACAAATCATAATGTAGATAATTTATTTTCTAATTGATATAATCTTTCAAACATACAAGACTCTTTGTTAAATGCTTGTTTTTTCATAAAATGTGCTTTCTAATCTCATCACTTTTTTTGGCTTGGTTCACTTGTTGTAGGAAGTTCTGTAACCTGAGTGGTATCGTCAGATCTAAACATTAAAAAAATAAAAATATTAGTTAAAAATTTTAAATTATATTTTAAAAAACAAACATATATATATATATATATATATATATATATATATATATATATATATATATATATATATATATATATATATATATATATGGATGGTGATGATGAAAAGCTTATGATTTATTTATCTTCACATTTGTAGAATCTCTCAAAAAACATGGGTTCTTTGAAACTTTTCAAGAAACACTTTGTGCAAATAAGTTTGATACCATCATAATCATAAAAGTCACAAATTTTGTTTGAACAATTTGGTGGAACCACTTTGTTTTAGGAGGATTAGATCAATTAAGTTTGAAAATAATGAAACTGACTTTACAATTGATTGGAGTGAGAATTGAATCGGGTGTGCCAAAATGATATTCTCATTTAGAATACTTATTTATGTAAGAAAACTTATTAGGATAATCGTCTAAAAAATATTTATTGTCATAAATAATATGTCATAGTTGGGTTTGAAGAAAATATTATGTACGGATGATTATGCATTATAATTGGTTCCAATATATTGGAATTAATTTGTAAACATAATATATACCTTTTCATTATCCAAAGTCAATTTTCAAAAAACTTATAATTATATTGACTTGAATAAAATATCCAATTACATAAAATATCTCATAAATCTATGATAAATAATTCTCTAAATGTATATTTTAAAAAATATCTAATTTGTTTTTGTCCTGACCTGGGGATCAGAATCAGAAGGGGCCACGGACGTCTTGCACAATATTGGTGATGGAGAAAAAATGAAAGTGTACCTGCAAAGAAGAGAATTACCTGACTCTCTCGAGAAAGAGAGTTTATTAAACTTTTACAATCTGACTACTTTCATTTATTTTAAAAGTTGAATTGGCTAACCATCACCTACACCGTAGTATAATTAAGTATTATTGATTAAAAGAACACATATACGTAGAGAAAATAAAAATTAATCTTCCAACTATCACCTTCTGAAGAATAGATTTAGTTACAATAAATCTCCTAAAAAAATGTTAACCTCACCTAGTTTAAATTAACCAATTCTATTACCTATATCTTCATAATACTACCCCTTAAACCATTAATGTTACAGGAGCCAATGATAATTGAATCCTTGATGTAGGTTTAGCTCTCTTAAAAATACAATTAAAATAAAATGTCAATATGCTTTTTGTCATGTTACTAATGCTTTAGATAAATAGTCATATATCATACTTTATACAATAAATATTTTAAATATATTTTATGGTAGAATATATCTTCGATTAAAAGAAAGTAAAAATATATTAACAATAGTTCAACAAATTTATTTCTCCGTCTTACAATCTACGCATGCAAACATAGAAAATTTTAAATGAAATTTTTGGTTATTTAGAATTTTTTTTTAACGATCAGTTGAAAAAACTTAATGCAAACAACTTCCAGATCTCGTGGGTTTTAAAAAGAAGAAAGTAATCATGTCTATAGAAAATGTCAATAGATATGTCCGACGATGATATCGATGATATACTATGTTAGTAGTTTTTGATCCTAAAAGTTTAATAAAATGAGTAAATATAGATCGAGAGAAACCATAAAGTTTATTACAATTCAAACAATACAGAAACACAAACTTTATAAAATAACTGTATAGAAATAGCATAGAAAATATAAAATACATAACGATTCACAATTTAGATAATTTAATTTCTAATTGATATAATCTTTCAACCATACAAGACTCTTTGTTAAATGGTTGTTTTTTCATAAAATTTGCTTAATAATATCATCACTTTTTTGGCTTTGTTTACTTGTTGTAGGAAGTTCTGTAGGCTGAGTGATATCGTCCGATCTAAACATTAAAAAATTAAATATTAGTTAAAAAATTTCAAATTATATATAAAAAAATACAAACATATATATGATGAAAAACTTACGATTTAGTTATCTTCACATTTGTAGAACCTCTCGAAAACATGGGTTCCATTTTCTCATATTTAGTGATGCTTTTTTGGAGACTTATCACAAAACAGCTTCTGCAAATAAGTTTGATACCATCATAATCATAAACTCCACAAATTTTGTTTGAACAATTTGGTAGAGCCATTTTGCTTCAGGATGATTAGATCAATGAAGTTTGAAAAATAATGAAATTGACTTTACAATTGAGCGGAGTGAGAATTGAATCGGGTGTGCCAAATTTATATTCTCATTTAGAATACTTATTTAAGTTATAAAACTTATTAGGATAACCTTTCAAAAAAATTATTGTCATAAATAATGTGCCATAGTTGGGTTTTTTGAAGAAAACATTATGCGGATGATTATGCATTAAAATTCGTTCCAAATATATTAGAATTAATTGGAAAACATAATATATACCTTTTCACTCAAACAATTTTTTCAAATTTATAATTATAATGATCAATAGTACAAAAGAATAAAATATCCAATTACACAAAACAACTCACAAATCTATCATAAATAATTCTCTAAATGTATATTAAAAAAATATCTAGTTTTTCCATTAATTAAATTTTGGTGTAGTAGTCTTATAATGAATTAATCATTGCAAATGTTTTCATATAGGAAAGTAATTATATATAAATGTGGAGAATTAATATAAGATAAAAAAGAAGAGCTAACAACGCTCCGCCTCGCCTTAAGTCCGAAAAAACGCGAGCGGGGCAAACAAGCCCGTCAAGTAAAATGGGCATAAAAATCATGCATATCACGCCAAGGTAGCAGTTTGGCGGGCGGCGTGCTTGCCCACCTATTTTTTTTAAAATCTTTTTATAGATTAATAGTCTTTTTTTACCTTTCAATTAAATTTTTCACTTATTTTTTAGAACAATTTTTTATAAAGTATCTTTAAAATAAATTTAATCTAAAAAATATTCCTTATATTTACAAATTTATAAAACTAAACCATCAAGAATTTGAATTACTAGAATGAACTAAAACAGGGCGGACTTAAGGTGAGACGAGCTTAACTAATAGGTGAGACAGACTTTAGTGGGCGGCGAGCTTTGGCGGGGCAGACTTAGGTAGACGGAGAGTTTTGGCGGATCCAAAATCCCAACACAACCCGCCATTTTTGGCGGGTGCGCGGGCCGGAGGGCCACCACCAGTTTTGTCACTGTCGCGCGCTCGGTTTTTTGGCCATACCTCTCGTGGAGAGATACGCGAACTGACTCTTTTTTGTTTCTGCTTTTGTATTTGAAAATCAGAGAGTCGCCACCGACCTTTTAGTTTATCCAATTAAGGAAAGGTTTATAAAAGAAACAGAAAAGAGACCTTTAAGAAATTCTGGGTAAGGGGGTAAGTTATACAAAGGGAAGGTGTTAGCACCCTTTGTATCCATGGTTATCCATAGGCTCTTTAATTTGCTTAGCTCACTTGTTTTCAATTGCTTTTAAATGCTCGTATGTGGTTCCAAATACCTTTGTAAATTGACTTTGTAATGATCCTTGTGCGGACGTATACAAAGTGTTTTTATCTTTCAAAAGATGTTTTTTGAAAAAAGAACGTTAACTTCGTAATGATCCTTGTTTGGATATATACAAAGTATTGTCTTTTTGAAAGTTTTATTTTGAAAAAAACAATGATATATGAGAGATTTGTTTGTTTTGATTTGAGCAAGTAAATTAGGAGGTCTACCCTGAGTTATAAGGTCTTTATCCTATTTCCTTTAAAAATCTATCCTTTCACCGGATATAAACAAAAGTTCGATTTTGTGTTTGAAATAATAGAATTTGATTTTGATTTTGAAAAGAATGAGAAAGGGATTACCTTAAGAGGTGCAAATGTGATTGTGTTTTGATTCAGGTATTTTATCTTTGAAGTTAGTGATCTAACGGTTCAATTTTATCTTTGGCATACACGCAGTTTATATGTGCTGGAATTTAAAATGCGGAAATGTAAAATGCGGAAAGTAAATCTACGCTATTACATCGATTGTGCGGGAAATGTAAACTACGCTATTTACATGAATTTTGACAACCTATACATTTATCTAGGAATTTAAATTGCAAGAAAATAAAAGAAGAAAGAAATGCATGTTTTTGGTTTTTTTGATGATTGATTTTAATTAAAATTAATGCATGATTAATTTAATTAAAATGAGGAAAAGATGGAAATAAAATTTAAACCTAAAAATTAAGTTTAAAATATGTTCAAATTGCTTGTTTAATTAATTTTAAAACAAAACTAATTTTTTTGGAATTTTTGAAATTGATTTTGAAATCATTAAGTTAATTAATACATAATTATACAAATAATTATAAAAATAATTAAAAATGAAAGAGAAAATTATCCTAAATATGTACAAAATTAGCCTATAATATATAAACAATATTTAATATAAAGAACAATTTTTTTATGCTTTTTAATTGGTTGAAAATAATGAAAAGATAAATATATGCATATTATCTAATTAATTATACAAAATATTTAAATTATGAAGAAAAATAAAATATTTTTATATCAGAAAATAAAATATTATTTTAGAAACTTAAAAATATTTTTTGTGTATTTTTTGGATTTTTAAAACTATTATTAATTAATTTTGCAAAGAAATTAAAATAAAAATAGAAATATATATAAACAATAATCTGGTGTGGTTATTAAATGAAGTCCATGATGGGGGTGCGTGTTTTGAAGCGTTGGATTGGCAGATGGATGGATTTGATGGTGGAAGGCCTGAAGGCGTGTGACACGTGATATACCTGCAGCACACTAGATTAGAAAAATTAAATTTAGAAAACGCGCGCATGTAAACCAATGGGGTGAGGACACGTCTTCGTCTTCAACCTCCAGACACCACTTTTAACAGCGCTTTTATGCAAAAGCGCTGTAATTGATGAACCCTAAATCTGCAAAAATAGCGAATAGGGGTAAACCAAAACAGAAATTTTTCGCGATAGGCTCTTTTGATTGGGTTTTCTCCCCTGAATTCAAATATGGCCTTAGTTTCTTCTAATTTTGCTTGTAACAAAAATCCCTAAATAGGATCTAAGAACCCTAAAATGGTAGTTTCGTGAATACTCAACCAAACCTTAATTAAATGTCCAGAAACGATCAGGACATCAAACTAAACTCAAATATATGTCTACATCTTGTTAAACATGCATGTATTATGAGATACGAGTTGATTTTTGTTTGAACAAATCGTGACCTGTAGTGCTTGATTCAGTGAGTTTCAAGGCTTGCAATTGATCTGGTTACGTTTAGTGAGGGTCAGGGAATGTGTTTGAGTACTTAGTTTGTGTTAAAACAAGCTGGAAATTAAAATTCGAATTTTAAATTTCCTTCAAAATTTCAAATTGATACAAGTGTGTTTACAAGCATAGAATGGTTCTCAATTCGTGTCTCTTTTGTTACTGAAGTGTTATAGCTCTTATATAGGCATTGAAGTGCTTAAGAACTAAGCTAGAAAGCATTAAGTGCTTTTGTTGAATTCTTGACTTTTTCAACACTTATGGCTTTGCATTTAAGCTACCATGGCTTGACTTTCAACCCTCCTTCTGCTGTACTTTGGCTTGGGGCAGAGTTTGATTGATTCCCTTGATGAGTCATGCTTAGAAATTAAGCCATCCATTATCCTTCCATTTTCCATTTTCATTTTAATCTTAAATGGGATAAAATTAAACCAAAAATGAAAAAAAAATGGTGTGGGCTTTGTCTTGGTCGTGGGAGGCCCATTATGTCATGGTAAACATGTTTGAACCATGAAAACTTGGCCCCATTTGGAAAAAATACATTTTTGAGCAATGTTGGTTTTATGCTTTTTCCCAAAATTTAGCAAACTTCAACAAGGTGTAAATCCCTCAATTTTTGTCATATGAAGGAGATCTTGAACTTTATGGAAACCTAAAAGAGTCCTCTAACCAATGTCTTTGGTCTCATGTCAAAATGATTTTTTATGCTCCTTGTGTATCCTTTTGAAAAAAGTGTCTTTTTGTTGACTTTGAAAATGACCTGTAATGTCTTGGTTCATATATTTCAAATGGTGAACCTAATGACCATGGGACCAATTGAATTTGAAAGATAATTGAATTTACTTCAAAATGAGCTTTGGTTTGAATTTTTTGGATGAAGGATGAGAGAGTTATGACCAGTCAAAGTTCAGTTGACTTTTTAGGAGAAAACCCTAATTTTGAATCTTAGGGTTTTGTTGATTTTTGATCTTTCCTTGATGAATTATGATCATCCAATGATCAAATGATGAATCCTTTGACAAAATATGGATGTTGACAAAAAATTTCATTTTTGACTGTCTGTTGACTTTTTTGGTCAAACGGGTCGTCTGTTGACTGTTTGAGCTGCTGACGGTGCGTCTGAGTGAATTGAAGTTTGAAAATTTGTATGATGGTACTTTGAGATGTATGTAGGTCCATGAAATCCATTTGAGGTCTCAAAAACTTGTTTCTCCTGAAAAAATTAATAAACCCTAATCAGGGACTGTTTGTATAGGAGACAGTTATGCGTACCTGATTTTTGTGCAGTGCTGAGTCTCTGCTAATCATGTGATATTCAGAAGACTTCTAGGACAAAAATCTTGGAATTTTGAAATGCAAAAGTTTGATTTAATTGATGGTACAAAACACGGAGAATTGTACTGTCAGCAGTTTGACTGTCAACTGACTATTCACGCATGTAACAGTTAGAGTGAAAAATCAACAGTCAAAGTTAATTTTCTTTTTGTTGTTTTTGTTTTATGTGAAAGATGAAAGTTTATTTACATGACTTGTTAAAAACACAGACATAATAAATAATTAATATTTACTGTACGCGAGCAAAATTACCGATAATAACCCTGAAAATCATTTAATGCACAGAAAAATAAATATTTGACTGGCAGAAAACACACAAAATATTATCTGAATAATTAAGCAACAATATGACAAATAGTACAACATTTAATACTGGCAGTACAAACATTACATACTATAATGAACGGTACGACGAGTAAACGGTACATTTAAGAAAATAAGAGATACGGCAAACTTTAAGAATGACGATTAATAACCCATGCTATGACCAACAGAAAATAGATGATCGGGAGTGTAACCATCGCAGGTCCACATTTTTCAGGACTATGCAGACAGAAGAAGGACATGATCACCGTAACAATGGTGATGACCATAAGAAAACATGTTTCCATCCGCTTCGCCATTTTGCCGGGGAGGAAGAGAGAATGGATATGAAGTAGAAATTTGAGAAATGATTTAGAATTTGATGTGAGATTTTATGGAAAAAATGAGAGGTATTTATAGAATGAAAAGAAGGATAGAGACGTTGGGGAATGAAGTGATTCCGTACAAAAGGAAAATTTAAGTGGAAGTAAGATTTGAAAGAAAGTGTATGATAGTGTTGGGAAAAAGAGAGATGTGTAGAATAAAGTTAAGATTTGATTTTTGAAAAAAAGATTTGAAAAGAGATTTTGAAAATAATGGAATATAGTACAAAAGTTAGTGGGAAACAAAAAAATTAGTAATAATTTACTTGTTTACCAGTACAGTCTGAATCCCGGACTCTGCGCCTGCAAAAGATTTAACTCTGTACCAATTGCGTCAGTACTACTTATCAAATAAATAGCGTGTGTGAAGTAATAAACAGTAACTGGCGTTTGCGTAAGAATAAATTCAACAGCAAGCCAAAATACTGTATAAGAAAAAATTCTAAAAATAAAGTATTCATAAATCAGGATGTGAAAATCCAAGATTATATGAAACTCTTAATTTTTAGATTGAAGTTTTCTTGAAAAAAGATGCGGGCAAATTTTGGGGTATAACAGTCACCCCTACTAAAAACCCACAAAAAATACAAAAATTAACATAAGAAAGATAAAAAAACATAAATAACAACTTTGTTATTTAACCAAAATACAACTAAATGAAATATGCTAAAGTCCAGGAACAAATAAACCACCATCAACCGAGCAATATCCTCTATGTGAATCTTAGGATCACACCTCTAAAAATTTCGATGATACACTTAAACGATTAATGGAACATAAAACTCATAGGATCTGCAAGTCAATAAGGAAATAACAATCATATTCCCACCGACTTGCAAAATATCATTTCAAGAAAACAAAGATATACTTAGCTTCCGTGGCCTCTTCTTTAATCGTTAATCCTGTAAAGATGAATTTATTTAGGATGTTTTCACAAGGTTCATACCACTAAACGGAAAATCACGATAAGTCAACCTCTAGTCTAGCCCAAACCTTGGGGTGTTCATTGGTTCGGACAAATCTGAATCAAACCGAAATACAAACCACTCAATGGAACTTGGGTTGGGATTTTTTTAGTTTGGGCAAAAATTGAACCAAACCAATGAAAATCGATATAAGTTGGTTCGGGCAATGATTTTTAAAATTTATACCTGTGAGTTTGTCTATTCGAACCAACAATAATTTATTTGTATAATTTATATCATTATTATCATGATTACTAGTATAAGGTATTCAACTTCGAGAAGAAAAACATGAAACATCATTTTTGCCATTGACGACCACATGGAGAACAAAAAAAAGAAATTTTATGTTACTTTTAAAATGAGTTGAAGTAAATTTAAAATTTTCATTTTTTTCACATTTGATTTTAATGTATTTTATCAATTCAAGTAAAATCAACTTGTTGATATTAATTTCTCTTTGGTTTGAGATTTATCACAAAAATATATAAATCTAATCAAGCCAATTCATATATGTTTTATTGGGTGAGCATCAAATTATCTCGATACAAACCTAACCAGCCTAGAAACTCCCATACATAAACCTCGAGAAAGTAAAAAAAATCTTTAAATTACAATAAAAAGTCACATCAAAGCCACATTATAACTCTTATGCTATATATTAAACTTTGACAATATGTCTACTCTCGTATATTATAAAAGTTGAATTGGCTAACCATCACCTACACCTTAGTGTCGCGGCACACAAAATATCTACGCGCATTGAACGCTCGAAATACAACAGAGTCGCCTCGGAAATTTATTTATTCTAAAAGGAAAGAGAAAATATGGATAAAACCCACAAAGAATAAATGATAAGATGGTTTTAGCAACCAATAGCGGGTTTGGAAGTCGGTTATGTAAGGGGAAGGTATTGGCACCCCTCATATCTGTTGTACTCATCGGGACCCATTTAATTAGTTTTGTGAATGAGTGTTAGAGTGATGGTAGTTTGAGATCTTCTAAATATTGTGTGAGAAAAGAGAAAGAAAATGGAAAATAATTTTTGAATTTTTTATTATTGTGTCTGGCAAGACTTTGGGTCTCGCTCCTATGTATACCCAGGTGCAATGGAGAACTCAAGACTATGTAGTTATGGATAACAAATTTTTGTGGGTTGGGAAACGTTGTTTGCATTATCGGGGAATGGACGGAGCGCGTCTTTCATTTTTTGAAAAGGTTTTGAATTGAAAATTCAAAAGGCAAAAGGTTTGAATGAGTTGAGATTGTTTTTATGTGGGAACCAAGCATCGAACCACAAGTTTAGTGATGATTTTTTGGAGACTTTTCATGAAACAGTTTTTGCAAATAAGTTTGATACCATCATAATCTTAAAAGCCATAAACTTTGTTTGAACAATTTGGAGGAACCATTTTGTTTCAGGAAGATAAGATCAATGATGTTTGAAAAATAATGAAACTGATTTTATAATTGAATGGTGAGAATTGAATTGGATGTGTCAAATTTATATTCTCATTTAGAATACTTATTTAAGTAATAAAACTTATTAGGATAACTGTCCAAAAAAAAAATTCTCATAAATAATGTGCAATAGTTGGATTTGAAGAAAACATTATATACGGATGATTATGCATTAAAATGGGTTCCAAATATATCGGAATTAATTTGGAAACATAATATATACATTTTCATTATTCAAAGTCAATTTTTTTAAAATTTATATTTAGATTGAGAGAAACCTAAAATTTATTACAATTCCAACAATACAACGACACAAACTTTATAAAATAACAATGTATAGACTTAAATAACAGACAAAATATAAAATACATAACGAATCACAATGTAGATAATTTATTTTCTAACTGATATAATCTTTCAACCATACAAGACTCTTTGTTAAATGATTGTTTTTTCATAAAATTTGCGTTCTAATCTCATCACTTTTTTTGGCTTGGTTCACTTGTTGTAGGAAGTTCTGTAACCTGAGTGGTATCGTCGTATCTAAACATTTAAAAAATAAAAAATATTAGTTAAAAATTTTAAATTATATTTTAAAAAACAAACATATATATATATATATATATATATATATATATATATAGATGGTGATGGTGATGATTTTTTTTCAATAAGCAAGATATATTAAAGGGAGAACAATGGGTTCTCAAAGCCATTACAAGAGGACTCAAAAACGAGCCCGACAAAAAGAGAAAAAATTACAAACCAAATTAGCTTACGAGAGGAACAACAACGGGTCCTTTGAGAACTCGTAAAAAGAAAAATTGGAATGTGTAATTTTTCCACAAAAAGTCCACCTCCAAACCAACATCTTGATATTCCAAATGGTATCATTAATACTCCATTTATCCTTCCGGAAAGTCACTCCATTCCTAAGAAACCAAATGGTCCAATTAGTGGCAAGCCAAACAACTCCTAACTTCCTCTCTTTCACCTTTTTAACACGAAAGTACCGGTACCAATTCATAAAATTCTCCAAACCATCTTCCTCACCGGTGCCCACTTTTCCCACCCACAAAGCTATTTCCCTCCTAATGTTCTTAACCACCATACAACTAAAAAATAAATGTTTCATGCTCTCCACACAAATCCCACACAAAACACAATTCAAATTATCAAAAGCCAAAGGGGTACCTCTATATAGCAAAAGATCCTTTGTGGGAAGTCTATTCCGAAAAAGTCTCCAACCGAAAGCCTTTATCTTGAACGGAACATCCATTTTCCAAAGAAAACCAAACGCTTCTTCATTCCTTTTATGAGGACCAAAAGGGATACGAAGATGGTCATAAAAATTGTAGCACGAGGCTACCGAAAAAATCGACTCCTTATTCCCCCTCCAAACAACCGAGTCCTTTTCTTCCTTCCACCCCCCGAAAACCTCCAACCGGCCCTTTAATTCACCTAAAATGTTACCGAAACCACCTTCCATCACCACTCCCGCATTTAAACCTAAATCCCCCCAACACCACCTATTTTCCTTCCAACCACCCATAGCCGCCACCGATACATACTTCAAACTAGAAGCCTCGAAAAGGTCCGGAAATTCTTCTTTCAAAGAAACACCATCCAACCACACAGAATCCCAAAACGGAGTGGTATATCCATTATGAACAAGGAATTTAGAATAAGCCTTTATCGGATCAAGAGATAAAGTAGAAAAAGATGAAGAAGAAGTATTGCCCAACTTTATTAGATCCTTCCACCATACGGAACAAGATGAAGAATAAGCACTAGAAAACTTACCTCCACCCATAATGCAAGACGTTAAGTCACCATATCGAGACTTCAAAATATTATACCACAAAGAATTATGCCCTTCAAGAATTCTCCATCTCCACTTGTTAAGAAGCGCCAAGTTGAAAAGAGAAATGTTCTTCACTCCTAACCCCCCTTTCTCTAACGGCAAAGTGACATCATCCCACTTCACCCAATGAATTTTTCTTTTTTCCTCCACTCCCCCCCAAAGAAACTTACTTTGAATGGATGATATCTTCTTGTGCACCACTCTCGGCATTTTGAAAAAAGACATTGTGAAAATGGCTAAAGAAGAAAGAACGGCCTTCAAAAGAGTAATTCTCCCCCCCAAATTCAAGAAACGGTTTTTCCACCCTTCCAATCGGTTCTTCAACTTTAACACAAGAGGATTCCAAGTGGCTTCCTTCCTAGGATTGAATCCAATCGGAATACCTAGAAAATAAAAATTACTCTCTTCCTTTTTGCAAGAAAGAAAGTAAGAAGCCGCATCTAAGAAAAGATTGTTAGTATTAATACCAATTAACTTACTTTTATGAAAGTTAATACCGAGGCCGGAAACAATTTCAAACGCCCGAAGAACCGCTTTGATCGCTCTAATATGTTTCCAATTACCGTCACCAACAATTAAGGTATCATCCGCAAATTGGAGAATATCCACCTTACAAGAATCCTTAAAGGCAAAACTTTGGAATTCCCCCACTTCAATAGATTTTCAAAAGCTTATGATTTATTTATCTTCACATTTGTAGAATCTCTAAAAAAAACATGGGTTTTATTTTATCACATTTAGTGATGCATTCTTTGAGAATTTTCAAGAAACACTTTATGCAAATAAGTTTGATACCATCATAATCACAAAAGTCACAAATTTTGTTTGAACAATTTGGTGGAACCACTTTGTTTCAGGAGGATTAGATCAATGAAGTTTGAAAATAAAGAAACTGACTTTACAATTGATTGGAGTGAGAATTGAATCGAGTGTGCCAAAATGATATTCTCATTTATAATACTTATTTATGTAAGAAAACTTATTAGGATAATCGTCCAAAAAAATTTATTGTCATATATAATGTGTCATAGTTGGGTTTGAAGAAAATATTATGTACAAATGATTATGCATTAAAATTGGTTCCAAATATATTGGAATTAATTTGGAAACATAATATATACCTTTTCATTATCCAAAGTAAATTTTTAAAAAACTTATAAGTATGTTGACTTGAATAAAATATCCAATTACATAAAATATCTCATAAATCTATGATAAATAATTGTCTAAATGTATATTTTAAAAAATATCTAATTTATTTTTGTCCTGACTTGGGGATCAGAATCAGAAGGGGCCACGGACGTCTTGCACAATATTGGTGATGGAGAAAAAATGAGAGTATACCTGCAAAGAAGAGAGTTACCTGACTCTCTCGAGAAAGAGAGTTTATTAAACTTTTACAATCTGACTACTTTCATTTATTTTAAAAGGTTAATAGGCTAACCATCACCTACACCATAGTATAATTAAGTATTATTGATTAAAAGAACACATATACGTAGAGAAAATAAAAATTAATCTTCCAACTATCACCTTCTAAAGAATAGATTTAGTTACAATACTACCCCTTAAACCATTAATGTTACAGGAGCCAATGATAATTGAATCCTTGATGTAGGTTTAGCTCTCTTAAAAATACAATTAAAATAAAATATCAATATGCTTTTTGTCATGTTATTAGTGCTTTAGATAAATAGTCATATATCATACTTTATACAATAAATATTTTAAATATATTTTATGGTAGAATATATCTTCGATTAAAAGAAAGTAAAAATATATTAACAATAGTTCAACAAATTTATTTCTCCGTCTTACAATCTACGCATGCAAACATAGAAAATTTTAAATGAAATTTTTGGTTATTTAGAAGTTTTTTTTTAAGGATCAATTGAAAAAACTTAATGCAAACAACTTCCAGATCTCGAGGGTTTTACAAAGAAGAAGGTAATCATGTCTATAGAAAATGTCATTAGATATGTCCAACGATGATATCGATGATATACTATGTTAGTAGTTTTTGATCCTAAACGTTTAATAAAATGAGTAAATATAGATCGAGAGAAACCATAAAGTTTATTATAATTCAAACAATACAGAAACACAAACTTTATAAAATAACTGTATAGAAATAACATAGAAAATATAAAATACATAACGAATCATAATTTAGATAATTTATTTTCTAATTGATATAATCTTTCAACCTTACAAGACTCTTTGTTAAATGGTTGTTTTTTCATAAAATTTGCTTTTTAATATCATCACTTTTTTTGGCTTTGATTACTTGTTGTAGGAAGTTCTGTAGGCTGAGTGATATCGTCCGATCTAAACATAAAAAAATTAAATATTAGTTAAAAAAATTCAAATTATATATAAAAAAATACAAACATATATATGATGAAAAACTTACGATTTAGTTATCTTCACATTTGTAGAACCCCTCGAAAAAATGGGTTCCATTTTCTCATATTTAGTGATGCTTTTTTGGAGACTTATCAAAAAACAGCTTCTGCAAATAAGTTTGATACCATCATAATCATAAACTCCACAAATTTTGTTTGAACAATTTGGTGGAGCCATTTTGCTTCAGGATGATTAGATCAATGAAGTTTGAAAAATAATGAAATTGACTTTACAATTGAGCGGAGTGAGAATTGAATCGGGTGTGCCAAATTTATATTCTCATTTAGAATACTTATTTAAGTTATAAAACTTATTAGGATAAACTTTCAAAAAAATTATTGTCATAAATAATGTGCCATAGTTGGGTTTTTTGAAGAAAACATTATGTACGGATGATTATGCATTAAAATTCGTTCCAAATATATTAGAATTAATTGGAAAACATAATATATACCTTTTCACTCAAACAATTTTTTCAAATTTATAATTATAATGATCAATAGTACAAAAGAATAAAATATCCAATTACACAAAACAACTCACAAATCTATCATAAATAATTCTCTAAATGTATATTAAAAAAATATATAGTTTTTCCATTAATTAAATTTTGGTGTAGTAGTCTTATAATGAATTAATCATTGCAAATATTTTCATATAGGAAAGTAATTATATATAAATGTGGAGAATGAATATAAGATAAAAAAGAAGAGCTAATAATCTAACACAAAAGTGCACTAACAACGCTCCGCCTCGCCTTAAGTCCGTAAAAACGCGAGCGGGGCAAACAAGCCCGCCAAGTAATAATGGGCATAAAAATCATGCATATCACCCAAGGTAGCAGTTTGGCGGGCGGCGTGCTTGCCCACCTATTTTTTTAAAATCTTTTTATAGATTAATAGTCTTTTTTTACCTTTCAATTAAATTTTTCACTTATTTTTTAGAACAATTTTTTATAAAGTATCTTTAAAATAAATTTAATCTAAAAACATATTCCTTATATTTACAAATTTATAAAACTAAACCATCAAGAATTTGAATCACTAGAATGAACTATAACAGGGCAGACTTAAGGCGAGACGAGCTTAACGAATAGGTGAGACAGAATTTAGCGTGCGGCGAGCTTTGGCGGGGCGGACTTAGGCGGACGTCGAGTTTTGGCGGACCCAAAATCCCAACACAACCCGCCATCTTTTGGCGGGTGCGCGGCCGGGCTGGAGGGCCACCGCCTGTTTTGCCACCCGTACTAAAAACCCACAAAAAATACAAAAATTAACTTAAGAAAGGTAAAAATGTATAAATAAGAACTTTATTATATAACCAAAATACAACTAAATGAAATATGCTAAAGTCCAGGAACAAATAAACCACCATCAACCGAGCAATATCCTCTATGTGAATCTTAGGATCACACCTCTAAAAATTTCGATGATACACTTAAACAATTAATGGATCATAAAAGTCATAGGATCTGCAAGTCAATAAGGAAATATATCATATTCCCGACGACTTGCAAAATATCATTTCAAGAAAACAAAGATATACTTAGCTTCCGTGGCCTCTTCTTTAATCGTTAATCATGTAAAGATGAATTTATTTAGGATATTTTCACAAGGTTCATACCACTAAATGGAAAACCACGATAAGTCAACCTCTAGTCCAGCCCAAACCTTGGGGTGTTCATTGGTTCGGACAAATTTGAATCAAACCGAAATACAAACCACTCAACGGAACTTGGGTTGGGATTTTTTTAGTTTGGGCAAAAATTGAACCAAACCAATGAAAATCGATATAAGTTGGTTCGGGCAATGATTTTTAAAATTTATACCTGTGAGTTTGTCTATTCGAACCAACAATAATTTATTTGTATAATTTATATCATTATTATCATGATAACTAGTATAAGGTATTCAACTTCTAGAAGAAAAACATGAAACATCATTTTTGCCATTGACGACCACATGGAGAACAAAAAAAGAAACTTTATATTACTATTAAAATGAGTTGAAGTAAATTTAAAAATTTCAATTTTTTTCACATTTGATTTTAATGTATTTTATCAATTCAAGTAAAATCAACTTGTTGATATTAATTTATCTTTGGTTTGAGATTTATCACAAACATATATATAAATCTAATCAAACCAATTCATATATGTTTTATTGGGTGAGCATCAAATTATCTCGATACAAACCTAACCAGCCTAGAAACTCCCAGACATAAACCTCGAGAAAGTAAAAAAAATCTTTAAATTACAATAAAAAGTCACATCAAAGCCACATTATAACTCTTATGCTATATATTAAACTTTGACAATATGTCTACTCTCGTATATTATAAAAGTTGAATTGGCTAACCATCACCTACACCTTAGTGTCGCGGCACACAAAATATCTATGCGCATTGAACGCTCGAAATACAAAAGAGTCGCCTCAGAAATTTATTTATTCTAAAAGGAAAGAGAAAATATTGATAAAACCCACAAAGAATAAAGGATAAGATGGTTTTAGCAACCAATAGCGGGTTTGGAAGTCGGTTATGTAAGGGGAAGGTATTGGCACCCCTCATATCAGTTGTACTCATCGGGACCCATTTAATTAGTTTTGTGAATGAGTGTTAGAGTGATGGTAGTTTGAGATCTTCTAAATATTGTGCGAGAAAAGAGAAAGAAAATGGAAAATAATTTTTGAATTTTTTATTATTGTGTCTGGCAAGACTTTGGGTCTCGCTCCTATGTATACCCAGGTGCGATGGAGAACTCAAGACTATGTAGTTATGGATAACAAATTTTTGTGGGTTGGGAAACGTTGTTTGCATCATCGGAGAATGGACGGAACGCGTCTTTCATTTTTTGAAAAGATTTTGAATTGAAAATTCAAAAGGCAAAAGGTTTGAATGAGTTGAGATTGTTTTTATGTGGGAACCAAGCATCGAACCACAAGTTTAGTGATGATTTTTTGGAGACTTTTCATGAAACAGTTTTTGCAAATAAGTTTGATACCATCATAATCTTAAAAGCCACAAACTTTGTTTGAACAATTTGGAGGAACAATTTTGTTTCAGGAAGATAAGATCAATGATGTTTGAAAAATAATGAAACTGATTTTATAATTGAATGGTGAGAATTGAATTGGATGTGTCAAATTTATATTCTCATTTAGAATACTTATTTAAGTAATAAAACTTATTAGGATAACTGTCCAAAAAAAATTTCTCATAAATAATGTGCAATAGTTGGGTTTGAAGAAAACATTATATACGGATGATTATGCATTAAAATGGGTTCCAAATATATTGGAATTAATTTGGAAACATAATATATACATTTTCATTATTCAAAGTCAATTTTTTAAAAATTTATATTTATATTGACCAATGATACAAAAGAATAAAATATTCAATTATATAAAATATGTCATAAATCTATGATAAATAATTCTCTAAAAGTTTAGGATCCAAACAGTTTAATAAAAGGAGTAAATATAGATTGAGAGAAACCTAAAATTTATTACAATTCCAACAATACAACGACACAAACTTTATAAAATAACAATGTATAGACTTAAATAACAGACAAAATATAAAATACATAACGAATCACAATGTAGATAATTTATTTTCTAATTGATATAATCTTTTAACCATACAAGACTCTTTGTTAAATGATTGTTTTTTCATAAAATTTGCTTTCTAATCTCATCACTTTTTTTGGCTTGGTTCACTTGTTGTAGGAAGTTTTGTAACCTGAGTGGTATCGTCGTATCTAAACATTTAAAAAATAAAAAATATTATTTAAAAATTTTAAATTATATTTTAAAAAATGAGCTTTGGTTTGAATTTTTTGGATGAAGGATGAGAGAGTTATGACCAGTCAAAGTTCAGTTGACTTTTTAGGAGAAAACCCTAATTTTGAATCTTAGGGTTTTGTTGATTTTTTATCTTTCCTTGATGAATTATGATCATCCAATAATCAAATGATGAATCCTTTGACAAAATATGGATGTTGACAAAAAATTTCATTTTTGACTGTCTGTTGACTTTTTTGGTCAAACGGGTCGTCTGTTGACTGTTTGAGCTGCTGACGGTGCGTCTGAGTGAATTGAAGTTTGAAAATTTGTATGATGGTACTTTGATATGTATGTAGGTCCATGAAATCCATTTGAGGTCTCAAAAACTTGTTTCTCCTGAAAAAAACAATAAAGCCTAATCAGGGACTGTTTGTATAGGAGACAGTTATGCGTACCTGATTTTTGTGCAATGCTGAGTCTCTGCTAATCATGTGATATTCATAAGAATTCTAGGACAAAAATCTTGGAATTTTGAAATGCAAAAGTTTGATTTGATTGATGGTACAAAACACGGAGAATTGTACTGTCAGCAGTTTGACTGTCAACTGACTATTCAGGCATGTAACAGTTAGAGTGAAAAATCAATAGTCAAAGTTAATTTTCTTTTTGTTGTTTTTGTTTTATGTGAAAGATGAAAGTTTATTTACATGACTTGTTAAAAACACAGACATAATAAATAATTAATATTTACTGTACGCGAGCAAAATTACCGATAATAACCCTGAAAATCATTTAATGCACAGAAAAATAAATATTTGACTGGCAGAAAACACACAAAATATTATCTGAATAATTAAGCAACAATATGACAAATAGTACAACATTTAATACTGACAGTACAAACATTACATACTATAATGAACGGTACGACGAGTAAACGGTACATTTAAGAAAATAAGAGATACGACAAACTTTAAGAATGACGATTAATAACCCATGCTATGACCAACAGAAAATAGATGATCGGGAGTGTAACCATCGCAGGTCCACATTTTTCAGGACTATGCAGACAGAAGAAGGACATGATCACCGTAACAATGGTGATGACCATAAGAAAACATGTTTCCATCCGCTTCGCCATTTTGCCGGGGAGGAAGAGAGAATGGATATGAAGTAGAAATTTGAGAAATGATTTAGAATTTGATGTGAGATTTTATGGAAAAAATGAGAGGTATTTATAGAATGAAAAGAAGGATAGAGACGTTGGGGAATGAAGTGATTCCGTACAAAAGGAAAATTTAAGTGGAAGTAAGATTTGAAAGAAAGTGTATGATAGTGTTGGGAAAAAGAGAGATGTGTAGAATAAAGTTAAGATTTGATTTTTGAAAAAAAGATTTGAAAAGAGATTTTGAAAATAATGGAATATAGTACAAAAGTTAGTGGGAAACAAAAAAATTAGTAATAATTTACTTGTTTACCAGTACAGTCTGAATCCCGGACTCTGCGCCTGCAAAAGATTTAACTCTGTACCAATTGCGTCAGTACTACTTATCAAATAAATAGCGTGTGTGAAGTAATAAACAGTAACTGGCGTTTGCGTAAGAATAAATTCAACAGCAAGCCAAAATACTGTATAAGAAAAAATTCTAAAAATAAAGTATTCATAAATCAGGATGTGAAAATCCAAGATTATATGAAACTCTTAATTTTTAGATTGAAGTTTTCTTGAAAAAAGATGCGGGCAAATTTTGGGGTATAACAGTCACCCCTACTAAAAACCCACAAAAAATACAAAAATTAACATAAGAAAGATAAAAAAACATAAATAACAACTTTATTATTTAACCAAAATACAACTAAATGAAATATGCTAAAGTCCAGGAACAAATAAACCACCATCAACCGAGCAATATCCTCTATGTGAATCTTAGGATCACACCTCTAAAAATTTCGATGATACACTTAAACGATTAATGGAACATAAAACTCATAGGATGTGCAAGTCAATAAGGAAATAACAATCATATTCCCACCGATTTGCAAAATATCATTTCAAGAAATTAAAGATATACTTAGCTTCCGTGGCCTCTTCTTTAATCGTTAATCCTGTAAAGATGAATTTATTTAGGATGTTTTCACAAGGTTCATACCACTAAACGGAAAATCACGATAAGTCAACCTCTAGTCCAGCCCAAACCTTGGGGTGTTCATTGGTTCGGACAAATCTGAATCAAACCGAAATACAAACCACTCAATGGAACTTAGGTTGGGATTTTTTTAGTTTGGGCAAAAATTGAACCAAACCAATGAAAATTGATATAAGTTGGTTCGGGCAATGATTTTTAAAATTTATACCTGTGAGTTTGTCTATTCGAACCAACAATAATTTATTTGTATAATTTATATCATTATTATCATGATTACTAGTATAAGGTATTCAACTTCGAGAAGAAAAACATGAAACATCAATTTTGCCATTGATGACCACATGGAGAACAAAAAAAAGAAATTTTATGTTACTTTTAAAATGAGTTGAAGTAAATTTAAAATTTTCATTTTTTTCACATTTGATTTTAATGTATTTTATCAATTCAAGTAAAATCAACTTGTTGATATTAATTTCTCTTTGGTTTGAGATTTATCACAAAAATATATAAATCTAATCAAGCCAATTCATATATGTTTTATTGGGTGAGCATCAAATTATCTCGATACAAACCTAACCAGCCTAGAAACTCCAATACATAAACCTCGAGAAAGTAAAAAAAATCTTTAAATTACAATAAAAAGTCACATCAAAGCCACATTATAACTCTTATGCTATATATTAAACTTTGACAATATGTCTACTCTCGTATATTATAAAAGTTGAATTGGCTAACCATCACCTACACCTTAGTGTCGCGGCACACAAAATATCTATGCGCATTGAACGCTCGAAATACAACAGAGTCGCCTCGGAAATTTATTTATTCTAAAAGGAAAGAGAAAATATGGATAAAACCCACAAAGAATAACGGATAAGATGGTTTTAGCAACCAATAGCGGGTTTGGAAGTCGGTTATGTAAGGGGAAGGTATTGGCACCCCTCATATCTGTTGTACTCATCGGGACCCATTTACTTAGTTTTGTGAATGAGTGTTAGAGTGATGGTAGTTTGAGATCTTCTAAATATTGTGCGAGAAAAGAGAAAGAAAATGGAAAATAATTTTTGAATTTTTTATTATTGTGTCTGGCAAGACTTTGGGTCTCGCTCCTATGTATACCCAGGTGCAATGGAGAACTCAAGACTATGTAGTTATGGATAACAAATTTTTTGTGGGTTGGGAAACGTTGTTTGCATCATCGGGGAATGGACGGAGCGCGTCTTTCATTTTTTGAAAAGGTTTTGAATTGAAAATTCAAAAGGCAAAAGGTTTGAATGAGTTGAGATTGTTTTTATGTGGGAACCAAGCATCGAACCACAAGTTTAGTGATGATTTTTTGGAGACTTTTCATGAAACAGTTTTTGCAAATAAGTTTGATACCATCATAATCTTAAAAGCCACAAACTTTGTTTAAACAATTTGGAGGAACCATTTTGTTTCAGGAAGATAAGATCAATGATGTTTGAAAAATAATGAAACTGATTTTATAATTGAATGGTGAGAATTGAATTGGATGTGTCAAATTTATATTCTCATTTAGAATACTTATTTAAGTAATAAAACTTATTAGGATAACTGTCCAAAAAAAAATTCTCATAAATAATGTGCAATAGTTGGATTTGAAGAAAACATTATATACGGATGATTATGCATTAAAATGGGTTCCAAATATATTGGAATTAATTTGGAAACATAATATATACATTTTCATTATTCAAAGTCAATTTTTTTAAAATTTATATTTAGATTGAGAGAAACCTAAAATTTATTACAATTCCAACAATACAACGACACAAACTTTATAAAATAACAATGTATAGACTTAAATAACAGACAAAATATAAAATACATAACGAATCACAATGTAGATAATTTATTTTCTAATTGATATAATCTTTCAACCATACAAGACTCTTTGTTAAATGATTGTTTTTTCATAAAATTTGCTTTTTAATCTCATCACTTTTTTTTGGCTTGGTTCACTTGTTGTAGGAAGTTCTATAACCTGAGTGGTATCGTCGTATCTAAACATTTAAAAAATAAAAAATATTAGTTAAAAATTTTAAATTATATTTTAAAAAACAAACATATATATATATATATATATATATATATATATATATATATATATATATATATATATATATATATATATATATATATATATATATATATATATATATATATATATATATATAGGGGACGACTCAGGTGAGAACACTTGGTTATTATGAGAAATGAGAACAATGAATCACGACCATTAAATTTTTATCTTGTTGATTTTAATAGACTGGATTGGTTTCTCTTTCTATTTTGATTTAAAATAAATATTAAGGATTCTAGAATGAGAAACCAATCCAGTCCATTAAAATCAACAAAATCAAAATTTAATGGTCGTGATTCATTGTTCTCATTTCTCATAATAACCAAGTGTTCTCACCTGAGTCGTCCCCTATATATATATATATATATATATATATATATATATATATATATATATATATATATATATATATATATATATATATATATATATATATATATATATATATATATATATATATATATATAGATGGTGATGATGAAAAGCTTATAAAAAAAACATGGGTTTTATTTTATCACATTTAGTGATGCATTCTTTGAGAATTTTAAAGAAACACTTTATGCAAATAAGTTTCATACCATCATAATCATAAAAGTCACAAATTTTGTTTGAACAATTTGGTGGAACCACTTTGTTTCAGGAGGATTAGATCAATGAAGTTTGAAAATAATGAAACTGACTTTACAATTGATTGGAGTGAGAATTGAATCGGGTGTTCCAAAATGATATTCTCATTTATAATACTTATTTATGTAAGAAAACTTATTAGGATAATCGTCCAAAAAAATTTATTGTCATATATAATGTGTCATAGTTAGGTTTGAAGAAAATATTATGTACAAATGATTATGCATTAAAATTGGTTCCAAATATATTGGAATTAATTTGGAAACATAATATATACCTTTTCATTATCCAAAGTCAATTTTTAAAAAACTTATAATTATGTTGACTTGAATAAAATATCCAATTACATAAAATATCTCATAAATCTATGATAAATAATTCTCTAAATGTATATTTTAAAAAATATCTAATTTATTTTTGTCCTGACCTGGGGATCAGAATCAGAAGGGGCCACGGACGTCTTGCACAATATTGGTGATGGAGAAAAAATGAGAGTGTACCTGCAAAGAAGAGAGTTACCTGACTCTCTCGAGAAAGAGAGTTTATTAAACTTTTACAATCTGACTACTTTCATTTATTTTAAAAGGTTAATAGGCTAACCATCACCTACACCATAGTATAATTAAGTATTATTGATTAAAAGAACACATATACGTAGAGAAAATAAAAATTAATCTTCCAACTACCACCTTCTAAAGAATGGATTTAGTTACAATACTACCCCTTAAACCATTAATGTTACAGGAACCAATGATAATTGAATCCTTGATGTAGGTTTAGCTCTCTTAAAAATACAATTAAAATAAAATATCAATATGCTTTTTGTCATGTTATTAGTGCTTTAGATAAATAGTCATATATCATACTTTATACAATAAATATTTTAAATATATTTTATGGTAGAATATATCTTCGATTAAAAGATAGTAAAAATATATTAACAATAGTTCAACAAATTTATTTCTCCGTCTTACAATCTACGCATGCAAACATAGAAAATTTTAAATGAAATTTTTGGTTATTTAGAAGTTTTTTTTTAAGGATCAATTGAAAAAACTTAATGCAAACAACTTCCAGATCTCGAGGGTTTTACAAAGAAGAAGGTAATCATGTCTATAGAAAATGTCATTAGATATGTCCAACGATGATATCGATGATATACTATGTTAGTAGTTTTTGATCCTAAACGTTTAATAAAATGAGTAAATATAGATGAGAAACCATAAAGTTTATTATAATTCAAACAATACAGAAACACAAACTTTATAAAATAACTGTATAGAAATAACATAGAAAATATAAAATACATAACGAATCATAATTTAGATAATTTATTTTCTAATTGATATAATCTTTCAACCTTACAAGACTATTTGTTAAATGGTTGTTTTTTCATAAAATTTCCTTTATAATATCATCACTTTTTTTGGCTTTGATTACTTGTTGTAGGAAGTTCTGTAGGCTGAGTGATATCGTCCGATCTAAACATAAAAAAATTAAATATTAGTTAAAAAAATTCAAATTATATATAAAAAAATACAAACATATATATGATGAAAAACTTACGATTTAGTTATCTTCACATTTGTAGAACCTCTCGAAAAAATGGGTTCCATTTTCTCATATTTAGTGATGCTTTTTTGGAGACTTATCAAAAAACAGCTTCTGCAAATAAGTTTGATACCATCATAATCATAAACTCCACAAATTTTGTTTGAACAATTTGGTGGAGCCATTTTGCTTCAGGATGATTAGATCAATGAATTTTGAAAAATAATGAAATTGACTTTACAATTGAGCGGAGTGAGAATTGAATCGGGTGTGCCAAATTTATATTCTCATTTAGAATACTTATTTAAGTTATAAAACTTATTAGGATAAACTTTCAAAAAAATTATTGTCATAAATAATGTGCCATAGTTGGGTTTTTTGAAGAAAACAATATGTACGGATGATTATGCATTAAAATTCGTTCCAAATATATTAGAATTAATTGGAAAACATAATATATACCTTTTCACTCAAACAATTTTTTCAAATTTATAATTATAATGAACAATAGTACAAAAGAATAAAATATCCAATTACACAAAACAACTCACAAATCTATCATAAATAATTCTCTAAATGTATATTAAAAAAATATCTAGTTTTTCCATTAATTAAATTTTGGTGTAGTAGTCTTATAATGAATTAATCATTGCAAATATTTTCATATAGGAAAGTAATTATATATAAATGTGGAGAATGAATATAAGATAAAAAAGAAGAGCTAATAATCTAACACAAAAGTGCACTAACAACGCTCCGCCTCGCCTTAAGTCCGTAAAAACGCGAGCGGCACAAACAAGCCCGCCAAGTAAAATGGGCATAAAAATCATGCATATCACCCAAGGTAGCAGTTTGGCGGGCGGCGTGCTTGCCCACCTATTTTTTTAAAATCTTTTTATAGATTAATAGTCTTTTTTTACCTTTCAATTAAATTTTTCACTTATTTTTTAGAACAATTTTTTATAAAGTATCTTTAAAATAAATTTAATCTAAAAAAATATTCCTTATATTTACAAATTTATAAAACTAAACCATCAAGAATTTGAATCACTAGAATGAACTAAAACAGGGCAGACTTAAGGCGAGACGAGCTTAACGAATAGGTGAGACAGACTTTAGCGTGCGGCGAGCTTTGGCGGGGCGGACTTAGGCGGACGTCGAGTTTTGGCGGACCCAAAATCCCAACACAACCCGCCATCTTTTGGCGGGTGCGCGGCCAGGCTGGAGGGCCACCGCCTGTTTTGCCACCCCTACTAAAAACCCACAAAAAATACAAAAATTAACTTAAGAAAGGTAAAAATGTATAAATAAGAACTTTATTATATAACCAAAATACAACTAAATGAAATATGCTAAAGTCCAGGAACAAATAAACCACCATCAACCGAGCAATATCCTCTATGTGAATCTTAGGATCACACCTCTAAAAATTTCGATGATACACTTAAACGATTAATGGATCATAAAAGTCATAGGATCTGCAAGTCAATAAGGAAATATATCATATTCCCGACGACTTGCAAAATATCATTTCAAGAAAACAAAGATATACTTAGCTTCCGTGGCCTCTTCTTTAATCGTTAATCATGTAAAGATGAATTTATTTAGGATATTTTCACAAGGTTCATACCACTAAATGGAAAACCACGATAAGTCAACCTCTAGTCCAGCCCAAACCTTGGAGTGTTCATTGGTTCGGACAAATTTGAATCAAACCGAAATACAAACCACTCAACGGAACTTGGGTTGGGATTTTTTTAGTTTGGGCAAAAATTGAACCAAACCAATGAAAATCGATATAAGTTGGTTCGGGCAATGATTTTTAAAATTTATACCTGTGAGTTTGTCTATTCGAACCAACAATAATTTATTTGTATAATTTATATCATTATTATCATGATAACTAGTATAAGGTATTCAACTTCGAGAAGAAAAACACGAAACATCATTTTTGCCATTGACGACCACATGGAGAACAAAAAAAAGAAACTTTATATTACTATTAAAATGAGTTGAAGTAAATTTAAAAATTTCAATTTTTTTCACATTTGATTTTAATGTATTTTATCAATTCAAGTAAAATCAACTTGTTGATATTAATTTCTCTTTGGTTTGAGATTTATCACAAACATATATATAAATCTAATCAAACCAATTCATATATGTTTTATTGGGTGAGCATCAAATTATCTCGATACAAACCTAACCAGCCTAGAAACTCCCAGACATAAACCTCGAGAAAGTAAAAAAAATCTTTAAATTACAATAAAAAGTCACATCAAAGCCACATTATAACTCTTATGCTATATATTAAACTTTGACAATATGTCTACTCTCGTATATTATAAAAGTTGAATTGGCTAACCATCACCTACACCTTAGTGTCGCGGCACACAAAATATCTATGCGCATTGAACGCTCGAAATACAACAGAGTCGCCTCGGAAATTTATTTATTCTAAAAGGAAAGAGAAAATATGGATAAAACCCACAAAGAATAAAGGATAAGATGGTTTTAGCAACCAATAGCGGGTTTGGAAGTCGGTTATGTAAGGGGAAGGTATTGGCACCCCTCATATCTGTTGTACTCATCGGGACCCATTTAATTAGTTTTGTGAATGAGTGTTAGAGTGATGGTAGTTTGAGATCTTCTAAATATTGTGCGAGAAAAGAGAAAGAAAATGGAAAATAATTTTTGAATTTTTTATTATTGTGTCTGGCAAGACTTTGGGTCTCGCTCCTATGTATACCCAGGTGCGATGGAGAACTCAAGACTATGTAGTTATGGATAACAAATTTTTGTGGGTTAGGAAACGTTGTTTGCATCATCGGGGAATGGACGGAACGCGTCTTTCATTTTTTGAAAAGATTTTGAATTGAAAATTCAAAAGGCAAAAGGTTTGAATGAGTTGAGATTGTTTTTATGTGGGAACCAAGCATCGAACCACAAGTTTAGTGGTGATTTTTTGGAGACTTTTCATGAAACAGTTTTTGCAAATAAGTTTGATACCATCATAATCTTAAAAGCCACAAACTTTGTTTGAACAATTTGGAGGAACCATTTTGTTTCAGGAAGATAAGATCAATGATGTTTGAAAAATAATGAAACTGATTTTATAATTGAATGGTGAGAATTGAATTGGATGTGTCAAATTTATATTCTCATTTAGAATACTTATTTAAGTAATAAAACTTATTAGGATAACTGTCCCAAAAAAAAATTCTCATAAATAATGTGCAATAGTTGGGTTTGAAGAAAACATTATATACGGATGATTATGCATTAAAATGGATTCCAAATATATTGGAATTAATTTGGAAACATAATATATACATTTTCATTATTCAAAGTCAATTTTTTTAAAATTTATATTTATATTGACCAATGATACAAAAGAATAAAATATTCAATTATATAAAATATCTCATAAATCTATGATAAATAATTCTCTAAAAGTTTAGGATCCAAACAGTTTAATAAAAGGAGTAAATATAGATTGAGAGAAACCTAAAATTTATTACAATTCCAACAATACAACGACACAAACTTTATAAAATAACAATGTATAGACTTAAATAACAGACAAAATATAAAATACATAACGAATCACAATGTAGATAATTTATTTTCTAATTGATATAATCTTTTACCCATACAAGACTCTTTGTTAAATGATTGTTTTTTCATAAAATTTGCTTTTTAATCTCATCACTTTTTTTGGCTTGGTTCACTTGTTGTAGGAAGTTCTGTAACCTGAGTGGTATCATCGTATCTAAACATTTAAAAAATAAAAAATATTAGTTAAAAATTTTAAATTATATTTTAAAAAACAAACATATATATATATATATATATATATATATATATATATATATATATATATATATATATATATATATATATATATATATATATATATATATAGATGGTGATGATGAAAAGCTTATGATTTATTTATCTTCACATTTGTAGAATCTCTAAAAAAAACATGGGTTTTATTTTATCACATTTAGTGATGCTTTCTTTGAGAATTTATCTTCACTTATAAGTTTGATACCAATATCATAATCATAAAAGTCACAAATTTTGTTTGAACAATTTGGTGGAACCACTTTGTTTCAGGAGGATTAGATCAATGAAGTTTGAAAATAATGAAACTAACTTTACAATTGATTGGAGTGAGAATTGAATCGGGTGTTCCAAAATGATATTCTCATTTATAATACTTATTTATGTAAGAAAACTTATTAGGATAATCGTCCAAAAAAATTTATTGTCATATATAATGTGTCATATTGGGTTTGAAGAAAATATTATGTACAAATGATTATGCATTAAAATTGGTTCCAAATATATTGGAATTAATTTGGAAACATAATATATACCTTTTCATTATCCAAAGTCAATTTTTAAAAAACTTATAATTATGTTGACTTGAATAAAATATGTAATACCCGACATTATATTTATTCGATCTTTATGTTTACTAATGTAATTAGTATAAAGTAAGATGGATAAATATGATGTATATTCCACTAATTGATCTTTAGTGTTAACTAAACCTATTGGTGGTAATAAGAAGGATATAATGGTATTTTCACCCTTAAGTAGAATAGAGACATGTTTGGTTGATCCTTCTTTTCTTTTCCAAAAAACCAGAATTTTGTGAAAGAGAGAAAGAGAGGAGAACGTGGGAAGAGAGGAAGAGAAGAGGAAGTCTCAAACTTGGTCCCATTGTTCAACCTTGCATGCAACCAATTCTGCCCCAAATCTTGCTCTTTCCATCATCTTCATCTTGCTTCAGCACCATCAGCATCATCATCATCTGATTTCATCTCTGAGGTGAGTCCATAGTTAGTGAACTTGGGGTTTGCATGTGAGGGTTTTTAATTGGGGATTTGGGAATGTGAGTAATGTATGAATCAATAATGCTAATTATGTTAGTCCTGATATAATCCTTACCTACTGATGATTCTGATTGTGCTTGTATATCACGAATTCGTTAGAACTGAGTTGGGGATGCATGGGATTGATTGTTGGACATTTGGGACTGGTTTAGAACTCTTAAAATGCAGATTTTTGGGTCTGTCAGTCATGTAACCGGTTACATGGTTGACGTAACCGGTTACATGTGTGAAAAAGGGTGAAAAATGCAGTTTTACAGTGATGTAACCGGTTACATGATTCATGTAACCCGTTACATTGCTGTTTGGGGCAGATTTTCCAAAACTTTGGAAATTCATAACTTTTGCGTCGTAAGTTCGTTTCGCGCAAACTTTATACCGTTGGAAAGCTAACTGAGTGTACTATATAGGAAAATTAACCTTGGTGTTTAAATAACATTTTTTAGTATATCTGATATACCTTCAGTTAAAGTGCGACACTGATATTATGTAAATTATGTGTAGTTAGACTGGATTAGTTCATTGTTTCTAACTGCTATGTTATGCTGGAATAAGAATGCTATATCTTGATGAAATATGATCATTCTATTGGTGCCCATTGTTTCGGTTAAACAATCGGGGTTGTCTGCTTGCGTGCTTTAGCGTTTGCTTATGTGTGTGTGTGCTGAATCGAAGTAGACCAGGTACTAAGTTACGATTCGGACCATGGGTCCTTAAGTTGTCCGTGGGACTGCCCTGATCATGGATCCCAGAGGCACATACCTGAACTACCGTTGCAGTGTGCTTGTGAGGGTCTGGAGGCATTTTACTCACTTGCTGTGTACACACTCGCGTGCTTGGTATGATGGCGTTATGCGGCTAAGTAAGCCTACGCATAACAGGCAAACCATCTCTAAGGATGCCATGTAGGCTACATCATTAGGTTCCTACCCGGATGGGCTCATGCGTCGAGACGGCGTGTTGCACTTGCTGTTAACACCATGTGCGTACAGATGGTTTATGGGACGGTGTCGCCTCTTAGGCAAGGTCACCTCGCAGCCATGTAGGCTTATGCGAACCCGTTTAACCATTCTTGCAGGGTGCTTGTGCAAGTCTCTTGACAAATAGGCATGGGTGAACCCACCGAGGGTGTGTTAGTAACTTAGTCTAGTGGTATTAACGTACTTCTGGATTCCCCGTTATGGATGCGGGTTTTGCACACTTGTTTGCTATACCATGTGTAATTATATGAGGCAAGTCCAATGGTGGACGAGTCACTTGCTTGCTATGTACTTGTACCGGAAGTGAGTATAACCCCGAATCAATGGTGGATTCGGTTTTGATTGCATGTTCCCTTTAGATCCGAGTGGATTAATAGGATAGGTGGGCTCACTGAGATTTAGTAATCTCATCTCATCCCATTCCAATTATTATTTTTTTCAGGTGGTTCGAGGCAAGATCGCGGTAAGGGAAAGATGGATTAGATCTCTTGGCGATGCTTGGATATTTCTTTTAGCTCTTATCGTGCTTGGTAGTTTATGTATTTTGGATATGTACCGTTGTGATGTACTTGTATTTTGGCCATGATACATTCGGCTTTTGTATTCGTGTACTTCTATTTTCCGCTGCAAACATTATGTAACTGTTGTCTCATGAACCATATTTAACACTTTATGCATATTATTCTAGACAAATATGTGTGGGGTGTTACAGTTGGTATCAGAGCAGGTCGATCCTCGACTTTGCTAAGACACATCATAATGCAGTACAATTCTGCCTCATATGTGTATAATCAGTATGATTCCTTATGTCTTATTTATGGTATTGAGCCTGATCAACTTGATTCCATGCGTAGGACAGACAGGGAGATGGCTGAGCAACGCAGAGGTCCCGGAAGGCCCAGAACTAGGCATGTGGAGCCCGAGCAAGAAGCCGGAGGTGCAGGCGTGCCTTGGCAACAGATGATGCAGCAGATGATGCAACAGAACCAGATGATGGCTCAAATGATGCAAGGCATGCAGGGACAACAACCTCCTACTCAAGCTCCCGTTCCTCAAGCTGCAGCTGGACCAGATTTTCGTGCCTTCTTCAGGATGGATCCCCCAGAGTTTGTTGGCGGACTTGATTCACTCTTGGCTCATGATTGGTTAGCTGGTATGGAGAGGGTGTTTCAAGCTATTCAGTGTACTGAAGAAGAGAAGGTGATCTTTGCTACTCAGAAGATGAAGGGACCAGCCCTTAGGTGGTGGAACACTGCATCCACTTATTTCACCACACAAGAGATTCCTAAGGATTGGCAACACTTCAAAGTGGCATTCTTGGAGAAGTATTTCCCTAATAGAGTGAGGACTCAGAAGGAGCGAGAATTCCAGAACTTCAAGCAAGGTGACATGTCTGTTTCAGAATATGCAGAGAAGTTCGAGGACTTGGCAGACTACTCCAGACAAGCTGTTTATGCCCCAGATGAACTATGGAAGATTGATCAGTTCATGATGGGTTTGAGGGCCGACATTGCTCATAGTGTTTCCCAAAGAGAGTTCACTACCTATGCTGAATGTTTGAGGCAAAGCTATGTTGCTGAAAATAGTTTGAAGAGGGTTCAAGAAGAGAGGAACCAGAACAAGACTAACTTCAGGGAGCAAGGGAGATCTACTCAAAACTTGAGGCCCCGTAATCCTCCACCAAAGATGAAGCAAAGCCACGGTGACCGTTTCCCCCGACCACCCTTTTGTGATAAGTGTAAGAGGAAGCACACTGGAAATTGTGAGGTTTATCCTTTCAGATGTTATGAGTGTGGTGAGCAAGGTCACGTGATGAGGAATTGCCCGAAGAAGGGAGCTCCAGAAAAGACTGCAGGTCGTGTTTACACTTTGGATTCGAGGAAGGCCAAGGGAAACAACAATCTCATTGCGGGTACGTGTTATGTTAACAATCAACCTTTATGTGTTTTAGTTGATTGTGGAGCCACTCATTCTTTTGTTTCTACCGAGTGTGTTTATCGACTTGGTTTGGAAGTTACTCCATTACCCAATCCTATGATTATTTCTTCAGCAACGGATGATACTATGGAAGCTCGACTAATCTGTAAAGATTGTTCGGTCTCTTTTAATGGTCGTGACTTCCCGATCGATCTAATTTGTTTACCCCTCAAGAAGCTTGATGTTATTCTAGGGATGGATTGGTTGTCTCTTAACTCGGTGTACATTGGTTGCAAAGAGAAGGCCATATTCATTCCTGCTGAAGAGATTTCTTCCGATGATGCAATTACCAAGTTGATAGAAGGTACAATCAGCACGGTTAATTCTCTCTTTTCTCAAGAAAGATCCTTTCTTTTAGTTCTTTCCAAAGAACCTTCTGTGAGAGTTGAATTGTCGGAGATTCCGGTGGTGTGCGAATTTCCTGATGTATTTCCTGAGGATATCACTTCTCTTCCTCCGGAAAGAGAAGCGGAATTCTCAATCGATCTTATTCCTAGAACAGCCCCAGTTTCCATCACTCCTTATAGGATGTCTCCTATTGAACTCAGAGAACTGAAGCGTCAATTGGAAGAGCTTCTTGCTAAGCATTTTATTCAACCCAGTGTTTCTCCATGGGGAGCTCCTGTTCTTTTGGTGAAGAAGAAAGACGGAAGTATGCGCCTGTGCATCGATTACCGTCAGCTGAACAAAGTTACCATAAAGAACAAATATCCTTTACCACGGATTGATGACCTCCTAGATCAGTTGAAAGGAGCCAGTGTGTTCTCGAAGATTGATCTTAGGTCAGGATACCATCAAATCCGAGTGAAGAGCTCAGATGTACCAAAGACTGCATTCAGGACCCGATATGGTCACTACGAGTTTTTAGTTATGCCTTTTGGTGTGACTAATGCTCCAGCAGTTTTCATGGATTACATGAATCGGATCTTTCAACCATATCTGGACCAATTTGTAGTGATCTTTATTGATGACATCCTGGTGTATTCCCGTACTTCCGAAGATCATGAAGAACATTTGCGGATTGTGTTATCTACTCTTCGAGAGAAGCAATTGTATGCCAAGTTCAGTAAGTGTGAATTTTGGCTATCCGAAGTAAGTTTTCTCGGTCATGTCATCTCGGGAGGAGGCGTGGCAGTGGATCCTTCTAAAGTGGAAGCGGTGGTGAATTGGGACCGGCCAAAGAATGTGACTGAAGTCAGAAGCTTCTTAGGTTTGGCAGGCTACTACCGGAGATTTATTATGGGGTTTGCTAAGTTAGCCTTACCGTTGACGAAGCTTACACGGAAGGAAGTTGCTTTTGAATGGAATTCCGAGTGTGAGCAAAGTTTCCAGAAACTTAAGAAGAAGTTGACTACTGCACCTGTGTTAGTGATTCCAGACCCAAACCGGTCATATGAAGTGTTTTGCGATGCTTCTAAGAAAGGTTTAGGCGGAGTGTTGATGCAAGATGGTCAGGTGGTAGCATATGCCTCTCGGCAGTTGAGATCTCATGAAGAGAATTACCCGACCCATGATCTTGAGCTTGCTGCAATAGTTTTTGCACTCAAAGTGTGGCGACATTACCTATATGGCGTTCACTTTGAAATGTTCAGTGATCATAAAAGCTTGAGATATCTTTTCGACCAGAAGGAGTTGAATATGCGACAAAGGAGATGGATGGAGTACCTCAAGGATTATGACTTTGAATTGAAGTATCATCCAGGAAAGGCTAACAAAGTGGCAGATGCATTAAGTAGGAAGGAATTTCGAGTTGCGGAGTTGATGATGTTAGAACATGACTTATTGGAAAGGTTTCGCAATCTTAATCTTCAGTTTGAATGGACACCTAATGGTGTGTTAATCAGTAATTTGAGCATTCAGAATGAGCTACGAGAAAGAATTCGGATATCACAAGGGTATGATGAGCAATTGCAAGCGAGCGAAGGCATGCCTGATTTTGTGAGAGCACCTGATGGAGTAATCTTGTTTAAGCAACGGATGTGTATACCGAATGATTCTGAGTTGAAGCGTTTGATTCTGGATGAAGCACACAAGAGTAGATTTTCTATTCATCCTGGATCGACTAAGATGTATCAAGACTTAAGGAAAGACTTTTGGTGGCCAGGGATGAAGAAGGAGATTGCAGAGTATGTAGCACAATGTCCCATTTGTCAACAGGTTAAGATTGAACACCAGAGGCCAGGAGGAATGTTGCAACCACTGGAGGTACCAACGTGGAAATGGGATTCTATTTCTATGGATTTCATTGTGGGATTACCTCGTACTCGAGGCGGACATGATTCTATATGGGTAATAGTGGACAGGTTGACTAAGTCTGCTCACTTTTTACCTGTAAAGACCACTCACAAGGTGATTCATCTCGCAAGGCTTTTCATAGCAGAGATTGTACGGCTGCATGGCGTGCCGTCCAGTATAGTGTCTGATCGTGATCCAAAATTCACTTCGAGATTTTGGAAGATGTTTCATAAGGAATTGGGAACTAGATTGGATATGAGTACGTCTAACCATCCTCAATCCGATGGGCAAACGGAGAGGACAATCCAGACAATAGAGGATATGTTGAGAGCTTGCATTTTAGAAGAAGGTGGGGGTTGGAAGGATCATTTGTCGTTGATAGAGTTCGCATATAATAACAGTTACCATGCTAGTTTGGGTATGGCTCCCTACGAAGCTCTATACGGGAGAAAATGTCGATCACCTTTGTGCTGGGCCGAAGTAGGGGAGAGGAGTATTCTTGGACCGGAGATTATACAAGAAACCACCGAGAAAGTTAAGATGATCCGGGATAATCTCAAGAAGGCCCAAGACCGACAAAAGAACTATGCGAACAAACGAAGGAGACCTTTAGAATTTGAAGTTGGTGACCATGTGTATTTGAAGGTCACTCCAAGATTGAGATTGGGAGGACCGTTCAAAACGCGTAAACTCAGTCCGAGATATGTAGGACCGTATCAGATTATGAGTCGGGTAGGTGAAGTGGCTTATCAGTTGGCATTACCACCTTCACTATCCGGGCTGCATGACGTATTCCACGTATCTCAACTCCAGAAGTTTGTGCCCGATACTTTTCATCCTATTCTTCCGGATACTATTGAGGTAGAACCAGATCTTTCCTATGATCCTTGACCTTACCGTATCCTAGAGCGTGCAAGCAAATCCCTACGAAGTAAGGAGATACCTATCGTGAAGGTGATGTGGGATGAGACGCGTCCTGAGGAAGCTACGTGGGAGCTTGAGTCAGAGATGCGAGAATCCTATCCTCACTTGTTCTGGTAAGCTTTCTTTGAATTCGAGGACGAATTCTATTTAAGGGGGGAAGAATGTAATACCCGAAATTATATTTATTCGATCTTTATGTTTACTAATGTAATTAGTATAAAGTAAGATGGATAAATATGATGTATATTCCACTAATTGATCTTTAGTGTTAACTAAACCTATTGGTGGTAATAGGAAGGATATAATGGTATTTTCACCCTTAAGTAGAATAGAGACATGTTTGGTTGATCCTTCTTTTCTTTTCCAAAAAACCAAAATTTTTTGAAAGAGAGAAAGAGAGGAGAACGTGGGAAGAGAGGAAGAGAAGAGGAAGTCTCAAACTTGGTCCCATTGTTCAACCTTGCATTCAACCAATTCTGCCCCAAATCTTGCTCTTTCCATCATCTTCATCTTGCTTCAGCACCATCAGCATCATCATCATCTCATTTCATCTCTGAGGTGAGTCCATAGTTAGTGAACTTGGGGTTTGCATGTGAGGGTTTTTAATTGGGGATTTGGGAATGTGAGTAATGTATGAATCAATAATGCTAATTATGTTAGTCCTGATATAATCCTTACCTACTGATGATTCTGATTGTGCTTGTATATCACGAATTCGTTAGAACTGAGTTGGGCATGCATGGGATTGATTGTTGGACATTTGGGACTGGTTTAGAACTCTTAAAATGCAGATTTTTGGGTCTGTCAGTCATGTAACCGGTTACATGGTTGACGTAACCGGTTACATGTGTGAAAAAGGGTGAAAAACGCAGTTTTACAGTGATGTAACCGGTTACATGATTCATGTAACCCGTTACATTGCTGTTTGGGGCAGATGTTCCAAAACTTCGGAAATTCATAACTTTTGCGTCGTAAGTTCGTTTCGCGCAAACTTTATACCGTTGGAAAGCTAACTGAGTGTACTATATAGGAAAATTAACCTTGGTGTTTAAATAACATTTTTTAGTATATCTGATATACCTTCAGTTAAAGTGCGACACTGATATTATGTAAATTATGTGTAGTTAGACTGGATTAGTTCATTGTTTCTAACTGCTATGTTATGCTGGAATAAGAATGCTATATCTTGATGAAATATGATCATTCTATTGGTGCCCATTGTTTCGGTTAAACAATCGGGGTTGTCTGCTTGCGTGCTTTAGCGTTTGCTTATGTGTGTGTGTGCTGAATCGAAGTAGACCAGGTACTAAGTTACGATTCGGACCATGGGTCCTTGAGTTGTCCGTGGGACTGCCCTGATCATGGATCCCAGAGGCACATACCTGAACTACCGTTGCAGTGTGCTTGTGAGGGTCTGGAGGCATTTTACTCACTTGCTGTGTACACACTCGCGTGCTTGGTATGATGGCGTTATGCGGCTAAGTAAGCCTACGCATAACAGGTAAACCATCTCTAATGATGCCATGTAGTCTACATCATTAGGTTCCTACCCGGATGGGCTCATGCGTCGAGACGGCGTGTTGCACTTGCTGTTAACACCATGTGCGTACAGATGGTTAATGGGACGGTGTCGCCTCTTAGGCAAGGTCACCTCGCAGCCATGTAGGCTTATGCGAACCCGTTTAACCATTCTTGCAGGGTGCTTGTGCAAGTCTCTTGACAAATAGGCATGGGTGAACCCACCGAGGGTGTGCTAGTAACTTAGTAACTTAGTCTAGTGGTATTAACGTACTTCTGGATTCCCCGTTATGGATGCGGGTTTTGCACACTTGTTTGCTATACCATGTGTAATTATATGAGGCAAGTCTAATGGTGGACGAGTCACTTGCTTGCTATGTACTTGTACCGGAAGTGAGTATAACCCCGAATCAATGGTGGATTCGGTTTTGATTGCATGTTCCCTTTAGATCCGAGTGGATTAATAGGATAGGCGGGCTCACTGAGATTTAGTAATCTCATCTCATCCCATTCCAATTATTATTTTTTTCAGGTGGTTCGAGGCAAGATCGCGGTAAGGGAAAGATGGATTAGATCTCTTGGCGATGCTTGGATATTTCTTTTAGCTCTTATCGTGCTTGCTAGTTTATGTATTTTGGATATGTACCGTTGTGATGTACTTGTATTTTGGCCATGATACATTCGGCTTTTGTATTCGTGTACTTCTATTTTCCGCTGCAAACATTATGTAACTGTTGTCTCATGAACCATATTTAACACTTTATGCATATTATTCTAGACAAATATGTGTGGGGTGTTACAAAATATCCAATTACATAAAATATCTCATAAAACTATGATAAATAATTCTCTAAATGTATATTTTTAAAAATATCTAATTTATTTTTGTCCTGACCTGGGGATCAGAATCAGAAGGGGCCACGGACGTCTTGCACAATATTGGTGATGGAGAAAAAATGAGAGTGTACCTGCAAAGAAGAGAGTTACCTGACTCTCTCGAGAAAGAGAGTTTATTAAACTTTTACAATCTGACTACTTTCATTTATTTTAAAAGGTTAATAGGCTAACCATCACCTACACCATAGTATAATTAAGTATTATTGATTAAAAGAACACATATACGTAGAGAAAATAAAAATTAATCTTCCAACTATCACCTTCTAAAGAATAGATTTAGTTACAATACTACCCCTTAAACCATTAATGTTACAGGAGCCAATGATAATTGAATCCTTGATGTAGGTTTAGCTCTCTTAAAAATACAATTAAAATAAAATATCAATATGCTTTTTGTCATGTTATTAGTGCTTTAGATAAATAGTCATATATCATACTTTATACAATAAATATTTTAAATATATTTTATGGTAGAATATATCTTCGATTAAAAGAAAGTAAAAATATATTAACAATAGTTCAACAAATTTATTTCTCCGTCTTACAATCTACGCGTCCAAACATAGAAAATTTTAAATGAAATTTTTGGTTATTTAGAATTTTTTTTTAAGGATCAATTGAAAAAACTTAACGCAAACAACTTCCAGATCTCGAGGGTTTTAAAAAGAAGAAGGTAATCATGTCTATAGAAAATGTCATTAGATATGTCCAACGATGATATCGATGATATACTATGTTAGTAGTTTTTGATCCTAAACGTTTAATAAAATGAGTAAATATAGATCGAGAGAAACCATAAAGTTTATTATAATTCAAACAATACAGAAACACAAACTTTATAAAATAACTGTATAGAAATAACATAGAAAATATAAAATACATAACGAATCATAATTTAGATAATTTATTTTCTAATTGATATAATCTTTCAACCTTACAAGACTCTTTGTTAAATGGTTGTTTTTTCAAAAAATTTGCTTTATAATATCATCACTTTTTTTGGCTTTGATTACTTGTTGTAGGAAGTTCTGTAGGCTGAGTGATATCGTCCGATCTAAACATAAAAAAATTAAATATTAGTTAAAAAAATTCAAATTATATATAAAAAAATACAAACATATATATGATGAAAAACTTACGATTTAGTTATCTTCACATTTGTAGAACCTCTCGAAAAAATGGGTTCCATTTTCTCATATTTAGTGATGCTTTTTTGGAGACTTATCAAAAAACAGCTTCTGCAAATAAGTTTGATACCATCATAATCATAAACTCCACAAATTTTGTTTGAACAATTTGGTGGAGCCATTTTGCTTCAGGATGATTAGATCAATGAAGTTTGAAAAATAATGAAATTGACTTTACAATTGAGCGGAGTGAGAATTGGATCGGGTGTGCCAAATTTATATTCTCATTTAGAATACTTATTTAAGTTATAAAACTTATTAGGATAACCTTTCAAAAAAATTATTGTCATAATAAATAATGTGCCATAGTTGGGTTTTTTTGAAGAAAACATTATGTACGGATGATTATGCATTAAAATTCGTTCCAAATATATTAGAATTAATTGGAAAACATAATATATATACCTTTTCACTTAAACAATTTTTTCAAATTTATAATTATAATGATCAATAGTACAAAAGAATAAAATATCCAATTACACAAAACAACTCACAAATCTATCATAAATTATTCTCTAAATGTATATTAAAAAAATATCTAGTTTTTCCATTAATTAAATTTTGGTGTAGTAGTCTTATAATGAATTAATCATTGCAAATATTTTCATATAGGAAAGTAATTATATATAAATGTGGAAAATGAATATTGTTGAATGCAGTATAGGGCAAGAAACAAAAAAGATTTGGAAATATTGATCCGGGAATTATCGTCCTCAGAGATGGAGAGATGCCATTCAACAGTTTCTACGGTTTCGAGCTCGGGATTGAATGAGCAAAAAGTAAACAAAGATATAGACAGGTAAGAATAAACACATTCTTAGAAGAGAAAGAACTTATCAGGAATGTAAATATATCCACTCTTCACAAACATACACTTACCAACCCGTTATACTCAACCTACGATACTCATCTATGTCATCACGTATCTCTCACATAAGCGCCCATCTCTGGAGCCCAAACGAGATCATCTCACAACTAAGGTTATCTCTAACGCGAAGTCGCGAGAACATCCGTATTCTCGCGTCGGCGATCTCTCGCGCGCCGCTCAAACACGAAAGCATTACGTACAAATACAAACAGTTAATGTTAGCTCTAAATTTATCTCTAGAGTTCAGAACCAACAGATAATCATCCTAGATAAGGATTCAAGAAGTTTATCTCTAAAGCACCCCAAATCCCCAGCATAGAGCAAAAATTCAAGATAACATCAACACAGATTCGTAAAGCAAGTTAAATATAACATTATAATCGGTAAATATACATAAGATTCAAGTAAATATACAAACAAAACCCAACCAAAGAGAAATACACAAAGAAGAAGAGAAATGAACCGAAAATCTCCCGGTTTGTCAGCTCCGTTCGACGCTCAATCCACCCCCGATCATCCAAATGCAACCTCCGAAGATGTTTTCTAAGCCAATTCTACTCTAAGAATGAAGTTGATGGTGTTGGGACTCAAAAATACCCAAACCATGACCTAAAAATGTGATTTTGGCCCCTTTTAACGAGCTGCTGTCTTAGTAGGTCCGCTTAGCGGACCCCCTCCGCTCAGCGGACTCAAAATTGCATCCAAACGCTGATTTGCTCCGCTGGAGCTCCGCTCAGCGGACCCCCTCCGCTTAGCGGAGTCTGCTAAAAATCAGATTTTGTTTTCGCCATAACTCGATAACCGTAACTCCGATTGCGCCCGGTTTGAAGCGTTGGAAAGCCTATTCAATGCTCTATCCAATAATGAATGAATGGAAACCAAAATGATGATTTTGGTCATCCTTATTTTGAGTCTTTGGAAGTCCGTTTGATGGTGGCTAAGCGGGCTTGCACCAAAACTGCGAAATCGAAGCCGTGCCTTTGACACTTTATTCCTCAAGGCTCCAATAAGCATGAATACCTATAAAAACAAAGGAAAAACTAGCAAATGGTATAAAAGTATATGAAAATACAACTATTCACAAAGTATACGTATTTATACACAAAACGGGGAATTATTCAAACGGTATTAACAAAAGTATCGATAAGTGCCACTATTTACATACACAAAATAAGTACATTTTGGCACTTATCAAATATAAGATAAAAAAGAAGAGCTAATAATCTAACACAAAAGTGCACTAACAACGCTCCGCCTCGCCTTAAGTCCGTAAAAACGCGAGCGGGGCAAACAAGCCCGCCAAGTAAAATGGGCATAAAAATCATGCATATCACCCAAGGTAGCAGTTTGGCGGGCGGCGTGCTTGCCCACCTATTTTTTTAAAATCTTTTTATAGATTAATAGTCTTTTTTTACCTTTCAATTAAATTTTTTTAACTTATTTTTTAGAACAATTTTTTATAAAGTATCTTTAAAATAAATTTAATCTAAAAAAAAAATTCCTTATATTTACAAATTTATAAAACTAAACCATCAAGAATTTTGTTGGAATACATAGGCCCACTTCCAATATTAATCCACAAGCCCAATATAATCCTAACCAAAAGCCCACTACCATATGTAACTACCTTTCCACATTTGTAGTCTGATTCTGTTTGTAACGGATATATTATCCTCCATATATAGACCCACTCAATGTATTCAAAACATAATAATATAATTCTCTTTCTTTTGTTTCTTTCTTATCCTCTTCAATGCTTCCGCAAATGCATACGTTAACATGGTATCAGAAAAGATAACTCTGATTACCCACCCCATCACCACCACTCATCTTCCCCAATAACTCTATCTTTTCTCGCTTATTCCCCACCTTTCATTCTTTTCGCTTCGTTCTTCTTTTTCACCCTTTGCTCTATGTCTGATTCTGACGACTCCTCTCACTCTCCAAGAAACTCTCCCAAACCTCTTTCCATGGCCGAAACTCCCAAACCTCGTTCCTTCCAACAAGACATGCTAGATCCTTACTATATGCACCCCAGTGATAACCCAGGCTTAGCCATCGTCACACCTTCTCTCAACAACACCAATTTTCATTCTTGGTCAAGATCCCTAAAATTAGCTCTCATGTCCAAGAACAAATTAGGGTTCATCGATGGAACCCTTCTTCGTCCCAATCTCACCGATCCCAATTTCGTCCTCTGGAACCGATGCAACAATATGGTTATGGCCTGGATCACGAACTCTATTGACAAAGAGATCTCTGAGAGTGTGCTATGGATTGACTCTGCGAAGGAAATTTGGGAAGAGCTTCACGAAAGATACCATCAAGGCGACATCTTTCGAATTTCAGACCTTCAAGAAGAGATCTATGCCCAGAAACAAGGTGAACAAACCATTACTCAATACTTTACCACTCTGAAAAAACTATGGCAAGAATTCGATAATTTTCGCCCACTTCCTAATTGCACTTGTGAACCTGTTTGTCATTGCCTATTACTTCCCACCATCAAAACCTATCGTGAAAATGATTATGTGATTCGTTTTCTCAAAGGTCTCAATGACCAATACGCACCTGTTAGATCCCAAATCATGCTTTTAAATCCACTTCCTAGTGTCAACAAAGTTTTCTCTATGTTAATTCAACAAGAAAGACAAATCTTTACCCCTAACCCTGATGAAAAAATTATTGCCCAAATTCAAAAACCACCCATCAAAAATCGTCAAAATGACAATCTTCCCAAACCATCCTACACACCCAAATCGAAGGGCCTGAAAATTTGCACCTATTGCAACAAACCTGGTCATACCATTGAGGTGTGCTTCAAGAAGCATGGCTTCCCTCCTTACCTGAAAAAGGCCAACATAGCCTTGGCTACTGCTGATGAACCTGATAATGAAGAAGGCGCATCTGGCACTTCTGAAGATAATTCTGGCAACATTGGCTTCACTGCTGAACAACAACGAGCTTTACTTGCCCTGCTTCAATAGACAACCAATGCTCCTGCACCCAACATTCAACATCTTCAAAGCTCATCCACTTCACACTCAGGTACATCTAACATTCAAAATGTCTCTACTAATGCTAATACTGAATGGCTTCTTGACACTGGTGCTACTGACCATGTCTGCCATAACAAGCATTACTTTACTAACCTTCAACCCATCACTCCTATCACGGTTAGACTCCCAAATGGGATTACTATTACCACTACTCATGCTGGTTCCATAGTTTTCAACAATCTTTTCCAGCTTCATGATGTTTTATATATTCCCACTTTTTCAACCAATCTCATTTCTATTTCAAAATTATGTGCTTCCTTAAATTGTCACTGTTTTTTCACTAGCTCTCACTGTCTCATACAGGGCACACATACCCTGATGAAGATTGGTGCAGCTAGACTTCAAAATGGTCTCTACACTCTCACCTCACCTAGCATCACTACTTATCACAACAATACTCCACAAATAAATAACTGTACTCTATGGCACAATAGATTAGGCCACACTTCATATGAAACTCTTGTACACATCAATAAAATTTTTCCTTTATCCAATTTAAAAAAGTCCACTGCTCCTTGTGATACTTGTTTCAATGCTAAACAAAAACGTCTCCCTTTCTCTACTAGTAACACTAATACTCTTAACTGTTTTGACTTAGTCCACATGGATATATGGGGACCCATTTCCCATCCTTCCATCAATGGACACAAATATTTTCTCACTGTTGTAGACGACCATAGCAGATATTGTTGGATTTTCCTAATGAAAACTAAATCTGAAACCTCTTCTTTGATCAAAAACTTTGTAAAATATGTTCAAACCCAATTTCAGAAAACTGTCAAAAACATTAGATCTGACAATGGGCCAGAATTCTTGTTAAAAGATTTTTACATTTCTCAAGGCATTCAACATCAAACCTCATGTGTTTATACCCCTCAACAGAATGGCCTTGTAGAAAGAAAACATCAACATTTACTTGGTGTCACTCGTGCACTACTTTTTCAATCAAACATGCCTAAGCTTTTCTGGTCATATGCTCTATCTTATGCTGTCCACATTATTAACAGGTTGCCCTCTAAATTACTGAATCACAAATGCCCTTTTTTCTTGTTACATGCTTCTATTCCTGATTATTCTGTCATCAAAGTTTTTGGATGTCTAGTATATGCTTGCAGTTTACAGGTACACAGAACGAAGCTAGACTCAAGATCTAACAAATGTATATTCTTGGGTTTAAAACAAGGGGTCAAGGCTTCCATTCTCTATGACATCAAAACAAGAAATATATTCCTCTCCAGAGATACCACCTTCTATGAAAACATTTTCCCTTATCAATCTCCTACCCCTGCACCATACCAATCCCCACAACCTATTCACCATTCATGTCTTGATGACTTATTTGACTACATACCTCAGCCAACTACCACAACTCCTGCAGCCACTCCTATTCCCATATCACCACCCCCTAATAACACTTCCCCACCAGCACATGCTGAAACACCTTCCACTACCACAACATCACCCCCCACCCACCCTAACTTAACTCCAACAAGCAGCCCTATTCCCCCTCCTTCAATAACACGAAAATCTTCAAGAACAACAAAACCTCCCACCTACCTTAAAGACTACCATTGCTCCCTCCTACAAAACACTAAAAACTGTCCACCTCAAACCACTACAGATCCCAATCCTTACCCTTTGGCTGCATATTTATCTTATGATAAATTATCCATCCCACACAAGCTTTTCTCCATCAATATTACCACTGCTTCTGAACCCACTTCCTACAAATCTGCCATTACTGATCCCTCCTGGCAACAAGCAATACAAACTGAACTCAAATCTCTCCATGATACAAACACTTGGTCCATCACCACCCTTCCACCCAACAAACATGCCATTGGCAGCAAATGGATTTTTAAACTCAAATATGCCCCGGATGGAACCATAGCAAGGCATAAAGCCAGGCTAGTAGCAAAAGGCTACACACAGACTGAAGGATTAGACTACACTGAAACATTCAGCCCTGTCATAAAAATGACCACCATCAGACTTCTCCTCTCCATTGCAGCCACCAATAACTGGCACTTACATCAATTGGACATCAACACAGCCTTTCTACATGGAGATCTTGAGGAGGAGGTCTATATGAAACCACCACCAGGCATGAAACTCCCAGCTAACATGGTTTGCAGATTAAACAAATCAATCTATGGCTTAAAACAAGCCAGCAGACAGTGGAACCACAAGCTCACAACAACTCTCACTAACTTAGGATTTATTCAATCTAAGTCTGATTATTCATTATTTACAAAATCTTACTCTGCCTCTTTTACTGCTATACTAGTCTATGTGGATGATTTAATACTTGCAGGTACTGATATTTCAGAAATCAACCTCATCAAACAAACACTAGACACTCAGTTTAGCATCAAAGATATGGGATCTCTTAAATATTTTTTAGGTTTTGAAATAGCTCATTCCTCACAAGGAATAACCTTGTGCCAACGGAAATACTGTCTCGACTTACTACAAGAAACTGGATTACTAGCTGCAAAACCAGCATCTACTCCATTAGAACCTGGGATCAAGCTTGACAATCCAGATGAAGAACTACTGACTGACCCTTCCACATTTCGCAGCATCATAGGTAAGCTCCTCTATTTAACACACTCTCGCCCTGACATTGTTTTTTCTGTTTGCAGACTAAGTCAATACCTTGCCAAACCAACAGCAACACATTTAAAAGCTGCGCAGCGCATCATCCGCTACCTCAAAAACGCACCGGCCATGGGCTTATTCTTCAGAAGAAAATCAACCTCACAGCTAACTGGATTCTCAGACTCGGACTGGGGAGCCTGCACAACATCTAGAAGATCAACCACCGGCTTTTGTTTCTTCCTCGGAGACAACATTATCAGCTGGAAAACCAAAAAACAAACCGTCGTCTCTCGATCATCCTCGGAGGCGGAATATCGTGCCCTCGCCAATACGTCATGTGAAGCTCAATGGCTACTATTCCTTCTCCGCGACTTCAACATCAACCATCCATCTCCTGTCAACATATACTGCGACAACCAGAGTGCCATACAAATCGCAACCAACCCTATATTTCACGAACGCACAAAGCACATAGAAATGGACTGCCACCTCGTTCGAGACAAGATACAAGCAAAAACCATACACCTCATGCCAATTAACTCTACAAACCAAGTCGCAGACGTCTTCACCAAAGCTTTGCACCTTGGACCATTCTCAGCCTGCATTTCCAAACTGGGATTACTGAACATCCACTCCAGTTTGAGGGGGGGTGTTGGAATACATAGGCCCACTTCCAATATTAATCCACAAGCCCAATATAATCCTAACCAAAAGCCCACTACCATATGTAACTACCTTTCCACATTTGTAGTCTGATTCTGTTTGTAACGGATATATTATCCTCCATATATAGACCCACTCAATGTATTCAAAACATAATAATATAATTCTCTTTCTTTTGTTTCTTTCTTATCCTCTTCAATGCTTCCGCAAATGCATACGTTAACAAATTTGAATCACTAGAATGAACTAAAACAGGGCAGACTTAAGGCGAGACGAGCTTAACGAATAGGTGAGACAGACTTTAGCGTGCGACGAGCTTTGGCGGGGCAGACTTAGGTGGACGTCGAGTTTTGGCGGACCCAAAATCCCAACACAACCCGCCATCTTTTGGCGGGTGCGCGGCCGGGCTGGAGGGCCACCGCCTGTTTTGCCACCCCTGCTAAAAACCCACAAAAAATACAAAAATTAACTTAAGAAAGGTAAAAATGTATAAATAAGAACTTTATTATATAACCAAAATACAACTAAATGAAATATGCTAAAGTCCAAGAACAAATAAACCACCATGAACCGAGCAATATCCTCTATGTGAATCTTAGGATCACACCTCTAAAAATTTCGATGATACACTTAAACGATTAATGGATCATAAAAGTCATAGGATCTGCAAGTCAATAAGGAAATATATCATATTCCCGACGACTTGCAAAATATCATTTCAAGAAAACAAAGATATACTTAGCTTCTGTGGCCTCTTCTTTAATCGTTAATCATGTAAAGATGAATTTATTTAGGATATTTTCACAAGGTTCATACCACTAAATGGAAAACCACGATAAGTCAACCTCTAGTCCAGCCCAAACCTTGGGGTGTTCATTAGTTCGGACAAATTTGAATCAAACCGAAATACAAACCACTCAACGGAACTTGGGTTGGGATTTTTTTAGTTTGGGCAAAAATTGAACCAAACCAATGAAAATCGATATAAGTTGATTCGGGCAATGATTTTTAAAATTTATACCTGTGAGTTTGTCTATTCAAACCAACAATAATTTATTTGTATAATTTATATCATTATTATCATGATAACTAGTATAAGATATTCAACTTCGAGAAGAAAAACATGAAACATCATTTTTGCCATTGACGACCACATGGAGAACAAAAAAAAGAAACTTTATATTACTATTAAAATGAGTTGAACTAAATTTAAAAATTTCAATTTTTTTTCACATTTGATTTTAATGTATTTTATCAATTCAAGTAAAATCAACTTGTTGATATTAATTTCTCTTTGGTTTGAGATTTATCACAAAAATATATAAATCTAACACTACAACACGGAAGGGCTTCTAAAGCGCTTTTTTTGGCCTTTAACAGCGCTTTAAAGCGCTCTCATAGCCAGCGCTGACGTAGGTAACGAAAGTGCTTTTAAAAGCGCTCTGGTAGACCCCCCCTATAAGAGCGCTTTTTACAGAAAAAGCGCTCTGGTAGACCCCCCTATAAGAGCGCTTTTTCTGGAAAAAGCGCTCTGGTAGACCCCCCTATAAGAGCGCTTTTTCTGGAAAAAGCGCTTTGGTAGACCCCCTATAAGAGCGCTTTTTCTGGAAAAAGCGCTCTGGTAGCCCCCCTACTAGAGCGCTTTTCCAAAAGCGCTTTGGTAGGTTGCGTATTTTTTTCTTCTTATTTTTAATCTTTGGCAGCGCTTTTTGTAACAAAGCGCTTTCGTATGTGGACCTTTAAGAACGCTTTTTAAAAGCGCTGTCGTTGCTAAATGAGATATTTTAAAGTGCAGCCTATAATTTCAGCCTCCCAGATCGACCTGTAATATTTTCGACCTATAATATATTTTCAACCTGTAATATTTTTGACGATATATTTTCAACCATAGGTAGGTCTATATATATACTAATATAATACCATTATAATATCCAAAATTATATAAATACATCATTATGTCAATCAAACTAAATCTCTAACATCAACAATATTATACTTCAAATATTAATTGGCAACAATATGAACAAAGTTAGTAACCATATATCCTAGAGTACTATAGTATTCTCTTCAAATCGACACAAATCCTACTACATGAATAGCTGATGAATATAAAATTGACACAATTCCTCTTTGATTTCTTCCAACTTAAGTCTCGTGTAAGTAGCAGCACAGAATTCGTCAAAGTACTACAGAATAAAAACATAATATGAATGATTTAGTTAAATGTAATAAATTATAAGAAGTTATCTAATTAAGTTATAAATCCATACCGTGATTGGAATCTCTAATTGATTCATTGAAGGATTTCTTTCATAAACCTCAAAACAAAGTATCCGCAGTCTGAACTGTTCCGCTGTATCGGACACTACATAGAAAAACAAATAAGATTTTATAGTTGTCTTATTTTATCAAGTAGCATAAATATTATAAGCAAAATTGTGAAAAATAATGTACCTGCACTTTGATCCAAGTAATGTTGTTTGATTTAGTCCGGGATACCTGTCCGTCTCGTTGACTTCGGAACACTTGTATTGATCTAACAAATATATAAAAGCATATGTTTAGATCAATCTCACAAATAATTAAATATACATGAATATTTAGAACGATCCCACTTACAAATCAATGATTTTCTTCATAGCCGGATAATTGGTCCAGTCACCATTTACCGAATTCAGATAATACACCACTTCTCTTATAGGATTGATAGTAAGCAACAACCAGTGTGCTCTATAAATTAAAACAATAGGTTATATGAAAATTTTGCTATACACAAAAGAAACAAAGATTAGATGAACCAAGAATGATAAACTAACCCTACTGGTCGGGTATTATACGCCCAAAGAATCAGACTTTCTGTATTGCCGGATGACATGAATCTATCGACTAAGCGTTGTCTAACTGATTCCGGTTCCGAAGCAATTGTCATTCCGCTGCAATGGGCGGAAGACACGAAACGGAATCTGTTTGACAATGCAGTCCCGCGCAACACTCTGTCATGCAACAACCTTAAATAAAAACATTATAAACATATTAGCGGATGAGTGAATAACCGGATGTATGAGTGCATATTAGTGTATATTACCGGATGAGTGAAAAACATAATAAACATAATGTGTAAATAAATTGTTCGACTAATTAAATAATATATCGGATGAGTGAATATTACCGGATGTACGAGTGCATATTAGCGACGCCTAGTTGTTCTTGCGTAAAAATCTCTTCCAAGTCATCTATTGCAATATGTGACATGAATTCAACACCAAAGATACCTTCCTCCATATTGATTTGATGGAGAGCACCTTCCTTCAAATCGGACATATCAACAAGTGTTCCGAGCGTCGTCCGGTATCGAGCCACAAAAGCACCACCTTTTTTTGCCGCTTGCTTCGGAGGACCCTTAGGTGGTACGCTACGAACTTCCTGTGTCACTTGTTATGACCCCCGAGCAGATGCCTAAAAATCATATAACGATCGATAAAATATAAAATCATGCAATTTAGATTCAAATTATATATTAACTCCTTAAATGTACCTCTTTTAGTGATGCAACAGACTCCTCCTCCTATAAAATCCCTTTGCCCTTAATTGCGGGTTTTGTAGGAGCAGTCTAAAATTAAAATGTAAAAAATAATTAACGTAACGGTGCAGAATTGACATTCGAAAACTAAATGATTCATAATGGTTTTGAATATACCTCATCACCAATGATAATGAGCTCCGAGGGCCATGCAACAAATGATCCTGTCATACCGTAATTTTGACCCCCCCTGAGATGTCACATCGTTGACGTCAAATTCAAAAATGTTTCTTGATCGGTTTGGAAGCCATGATCAAGACTGCATTTATTCAGTCATTCTTTGCAAGATAATTCATGTTCATGAAGGATTTCATTTTAAGTGCGCCATTTCCAATTGTGTGATTCAAGGTTTTTGTTTGGAATCTATTTCAAGATTTTGGCCTATGCATTCGTCATGGTGAAGAAAATTGTTTCTTATGGATTATTTGGAAGATGATACAAGTTTGAAACAATTCATGGAAATTTCATCAAAGAATTGCAAGAATTATCTTTAGTCCGTTTTGGAAGAATTATTTCAAGTATGGTTTAAAACCATGAATTCGAGAATTCAAAGTTCAATATCATTTCAAGTTCATTGGTGCAAAAATATTCTTCACATCAACTTCAAGGAATTTCCGTTCAAGAATTACCATGGATCATTCAAAGTTTGCAAAGTTCAAAATTCATTCAAAGAATATTCAAGGTTCATATTTCATACAATTTCATGCAAAATTCTAAAGGAAAATTCAAGAGTGGAGTTCTTTCTTTACATGAACATTTCCAACTTTCCAAATGAATTACAAGTGGACTTAATCCAAGATTGAAGATTACATTTCAAAGTACAATTCAAAGTTCAAAGATTACAACATTCAAATTCTTTTCACTTTCAAAAATATAAAGTTTATACAAATTCTAAAGTGAAATGAATTTGAATTACAAAGAATGGAAACTAAAGGGAAGCTTTCAAGAATGCTTGAAATCACCAATTCTTCAATCATCAAAGTATTCATTCTTCAAGTCCAAAGTTTCTTCAATTCTTCTCCAAAATCCTCATGTGACATGAAAAAGAAACAAAAAGGGTGGAATTAGCAAAAGTCAAATAAATAATTCAAAAAGCCCAAAAGCCCACATGGAGGCCATATTTTTCGAAAAAAAAAAAGGGAAAAAGGAAAAGTCAAAAAAGTCAAAGAAAGTCAAAGGGATATATATTATGTCATAACTACTATACTTAGAGGCTACCAATTTCATGACATAAAAACAAGTTATGTCGTGGAACTTTCACTTGCAAGAGTTATGAAGAATATATTCCCTCCCATGTGCATAATATTCTATCCCATGTGCATTTTCTTGTGGAGCTTGGCCATTAAGCAAACTTAGCATGTAAGAAATTTTTGCAATGATTATTTTGGGAAAGAATATTCTTTGTAATGATGACAACTTAACAACTAAGTGAGCTTAAAGACTAAGCTTAGTTGCCAAAATGACCAAAGATGTCCCTTATTTCTTCCTCTATATATAGAAGAGAGGCAAACAAAATAGAGCATGAAAAAGGTGGGGAGAACGCAGCCAGCAGTCTGTAGCTTCTAAGTTACAGAAAAATACAAAAGTAAGAGGGAGAAGAGAAGCCTTCATACCTTGCTTGGGTGCTGACAGCTTTTCAACGATGGCTCTCATCTTCGAGCCTCCATAGATGACTCTTCAACATCCTCCTCGCCGCAGGTAAGTCTTTCTGCTTTCACTCTCAATATTTACACTAACCATTGTTGTACCTGCAGCAATTCAAAAATTCAGCAGCGAACAACAATTCAAAAACGGTTCTGAAAGCAGTAGCATCGCAAAAAAATTGTGAATTCAGAAAGCAGTAGCCGTAGAGCAACAATCAATAACAATTCTGAATCAGTGGAAGCAACATGTTCAACAATTCAAAAAAAAGCCACAGAACAACATAACTCAGCAACGAAATTCCAGAAGCAAGAAGGATCAAAGTCATACCTTGGTGATAAATCCAGGTAAGTCGTTTCTACCTTACTCTCAATAATTGCTTTAAATCGCTACTGTAAATTTCGTTCTTGTATGTTGTCTGAAACCAAAAACAGAAAGTGCATAAAATAATTGTTGGTATGTCGTAAAAAGAGGAAAAACGAAATTGAAACAAACTTTGTTACCTTGAGACGAGAGAACTTTTGTTCTTTCACAAAACACAAATGGAATCGGTGAAACACAAGATGTTGTTGTTGTTTGTTCGCCGTAAGCCAAGAGAGAGACGGAGGTTGTCACCGTTGATTGTTCACCGTGAGAAGAGTGAACCATGAGCTTCCTTGTTGTTTAACCGAGGGAGAGTCTGAGATTTCGGTTGCTGTTGTTTCCGTGAGAAGAGCAAACCGAGAGGGAAGAGATGTTGTTGTTGTCATTCGCGAGAGAGATGATGATGAGAACGAAATCCATGGTTGTTACCGGCGAAGAGAGAAACCGAGAGAGAGATTCGTGTTGTTGTTGTTGTTCCGAGAGAATGAGGCAATTTTTGGTTGCTGTTGTTTCTCAGAACTATCGTGAAAGAGAGAAGTGGAAAGAGGCGCTGCCTCTTGTGTTGGTTTAGGGTTCCAATCAAAACCCAGCTTCTTGTGATAAGTGGAAAACCGGATCCGGGTTCCATCTGACCCGACCCGGTCCGGTCCCCTCTTTTTTATTTCAGCTTAAGTCATTTGGGCCCTGCACCCCCAATTTGATTTCCACACCTCCAGCCCAATTATCAAGTTTTTTCCTTTAACTATTTCTTTAATTATCTTTCATAAAATTGATTTAGTATTTTAATTTTAATATAGGATTTTAATTCTCTTTTATAATTCCTATTAAAAACTCAAAAAATATATATTAGATACATACTTAATTTTATGTTTTCTAAATATTTTCACATAAAACTACAAAAATATCTTTTCTTAGATTAATTTCATTTAAGTTTGATATTTTTATATTATTTTGTGTAGTTAATCATTTAAAATTTTATTTAATTACTGTTGCACAATACTTGAATTTTCTCACTTCATCCGAGACTTCGAGATTATTTCTCTGTTGCTCTTTGGCTTTGTCTGTTTTGTTTGGTCTTCCATTTGCTGTAGAAGTCCATAAACAATTACTGGATGATCATGAAATGCTGTAAGCTGTGAGCTTATCCGACGTTTCTTTTCCGCTGGTGTGGATGCTTAACATCTGTTGAGATCCTAATTTATTCCAAGCATATCATTCGAGGATCAAGGTAATACCTCAAACTCAGAAATCCAATTTCTCATTCTTCGAGGTAAGCCTAAAACTCCATAACTGTACAAAGGAATTACTTGCCTGTTTTCAATCAACTGTTTTCACAACAGTATTTCAATCATCTGTTTTCATAAACAGTAAATCATTTTTAAGTGGGCCTCTAATAGAGTGTAAGTCCCAACACCTTTTTCTTTTCATAGTTTGTTTTTCAAAACTGTATTTACAAAATCTTCTTTCTATTTTCAAAATATTCTTCTGGTATTTGAAGGGCATTATTCCCGGTGAAACTCTTCAGATACCTATGTGACCTATGTCCATCTTCACTTCTTCTGTTTTCAAAAAAACCATTAACTGTTTATCATATATATTCAACTGTTATCCATCAACTGCTGGTGAGGCTTTGTACATACTTCTTCAAAGGTCTCCACTCCATCCAGGTTAGGCTTTACAAGCTTTCAATTTACAGTCTTTATTTAAATTATTGTCAAATATAGAACTGTTTATATATATATTAGAACTATGTTTGAGCGTAAACCCTAGGACATTTAAACTATATATATATATATTATAGGAATATGACCTAGGATTGAGAATGTCTTCCCGGTGAAGGCTCTTTCCTAATGAGAGATCTGTAGTTCAAACCCCCAAGATGAATTATTCTCGGTGAAACATCTTGGCAAAAACCTTAGAATCCAAAAAAATAGGACACATCCACCCAAAGAGGAATTATTCCCGGTGAAACCTCTTACCCATTTGCTTAAAGCCAAAATAAGTTCAAAACCACATAGCTTTCTCTTGTGCTATAACAAGGACCCTCAATGACCCTCGATTAGCCTCCTCTTGGGCTTTGTACAAGGACCCACAGGCTTCTTAAAAGCATTTCCAGCTTCATCTTGAGCTTGTATACAAGGACCCATCAGGTTTCTTATAAACATAGGAACAGGTCTTTAATCACCTTTTAACATACCCTGGTGAGTTTCTTCCAATTTAAACCAGACTTTAAACAAGCTAAGTTTGTCTCAATTTTACATTGAGTACACCTTTTGGAATGAGAGACATGGACAGTCTCTGTCACCCTTATCTTCATTAATCTTCCTTAGCAGAGTCTAGGATCCATACTTGTTTACCCTCAATAAGTGTCAGCCTTCATCTTGGGCTTTAAACAAGAAGTCTCATTAGATAATCTTTCTGCCATCATTTTAACAAAAACCCCTGGAAAGGGTTAGCCTCCAAATCATTCTTTCATCTTAACAAAAACCCCTGGAAAGGGTTAGCCTCCAAAGTCAATTAATAAAAACCTGTTTAAAAGAATAAAACCCATGGAAAGGGTTAGCTTCCAAAAATCATTCTTTTCAAAAGATAAACTCACCAGCTGAGACAAAATCCCTGGAAAGGGTTAGCTTCCAAAAAAAATCAGTCTTTTAATAAATAAATCCCTCAATAGAGTCAAAATCCAACAAAAATAGTTAGCCTCAACCTTGGGCTTCATACAAGGCACCAAAACAATAAAACTCCCCTGTTAATAGTCAGCCTCAACCTTGGGCATTGTACAAGGCAGATAATAGAGTCTCCCTAGTGAGTCCTTCATCATTCAGGTAGCCACAACCTTGGGCTTTGTACAAGGCAGATAAACCATACTTCATGTGTCAAAGATTCCTAACATCTAGGATCTTTTCCCTATTAGAGTCATTCATACTTAGTCAGCCACAACCTTGGGCTTTGTACAAGGCAGAAAATATTTTTTTTCTAGCTAGAGTCAGCCTCAATTATGGGCTTTGTACAGAATACAAAGATTCCTTGTAATTAACCCCCAGTGGAGTCATCTCCCAGAGTCAATAAATAATACATTAATCAAAAAGCCTCAAGCTTGGGCCTCATACAAGCCAGTTAAAAATCAAATCTTTTATACAGTAGATAGACATAGCTTATCTCTATAGAGAGATCTTTCCTCTATCTCACCACATTCAAACAAACAAACATTACATTTCATTTTAATCAAGTCTCCCATTTAGGATTTTGAAAGGCATGAGCTGGCAGTAAAACCCAGACATGTGGTAACTTTCCCTAATTTGGATGAGCATTTTTCTTTCATTTAAGAGGCATTTGACTGGTATACTTGCACATACACAAGTAAGGTCCCCCTCTTGAATGAAATGAATTCAGTTATTCTGTCACTCTTTTAATGTTTGTGGTGGAATAGTAGAAATACCTCTCTGTAAAGATGACTTCATGTCTCTTTACCGTAAACAGAGATTTAATTCAAGCTTCAACCTTGAGCTTCAAGCAAGGCACCCAAAAATAATTAATAATTAATTAGTTCCCCGAACTACATTAAGCTCTGACTCCCATTAGGGATATGTAGGCATGAGGTTCACAAGGAATCTCAGCGAGCTAATAAAATACCAAAAATAGTCAGTCAGTCTGTCTGTCTTTCTTTTACTCAATTCAATTCCTTCTCCTAATACAAAGGAGAAACTTTCCCAATAATCATTAGCAGCACAAACACATTTAGACACAGAGAAGATTCCTGTAGAGTACTACAGATATGTAGGGTGCTTAAACTCTTCCCTATGTATAACCGACCTCCCGGACTCCAGAATCTCTAGTCTAGGTGAATCCCCACACTTAGCAAACTCCTAGGGTTTAGTTGAGGTCTTTTTTTCCCACCAAAATTCATCCCACCACGGGCGCATTCTCCTTCCAAATTTCGCGTGAAGGGTCTAGTGTGTCGTCCTCCCAAGTGAAACGGGGAGGTAAAAAAAAACGACACCACAGATCCTATTGCATATCGCATCAATGTTGTCTCTGAGACCATGTCAGGTACCGGTAGCACCGCATCATGATCTAATACAACATCAACTGATACTTTCAGGTGTCCATCCGGGAGCGGTCTATGGTGTAGTAAATCTCCCACAGTTTTGTGCACTTTTCTCTTGCCAACTAGGCGATAATACGGTGCCGATAAGTATAGTTGGCAAGAAGAAATGCCCTAAACCAATAGTAAATATAAAGTCATTATCGTTAATAAAATAGAACAATTTGTAAGGAAAAGAAATTTATAATTACCTCAGGAAGTTTTCTTTGACAGTTGAAACTAGCTTTATCACTAGTTTCTTTCACCGATGCAGTATTGCACTTTTCTCTCATATACATATCTTTATCTCTTTGCAATTCAGAGACTTGTGCTTGCAATTCCTGCAATTTTTGCAACACTTCTTGATTGGTAAGATTTCTTCTCCTAGGATGCTTGTAAAAAGAGGTTGGAGTCACACCATGACCCTTACCCCTCACCCGACCGGGATACTCAGGAGCATCTAGTGCTCTACTAAGTACGCTCCTATCATCCTGGTCCTCACCGGTGGACACCGATTGCGACAAGGTCTCCTATAATTCATTTACATTTCAATAATGATTAGTGGAGATAAAAAATCATTTATATATTAAAAAACATTTGATTTAATTAAAGACACAGTATTATACTTACACATTCAGTATAAACTCTCTGAACATCGGGATCGACAGCTTGATTCTTGCCCACATGAGCTTCCTTCCACAATACATGTACAGGAAGTGAAGTTTCCTCACTTTTAGTCTCCTCTAACTATGCATTGACACAAATGATAAAATCGTCAAATAAAACACATTTAGACAATTAATTAAAACGCATTTCTATTTACTTACACTTTTATCCTCTAAGCGTGCATATCCCAAATGCCCTTTTTTGTATGGATACGCGGGTTTGGATGCTCTCGCACTATTCGTGGCACTCCTTTTCCGAAAATCTTCATCTCTTTGATTTACAAACTCAACCCAATCTTTTTCATCAATGAAGATCTCATACTTTTTTGGCCGTCCCGGTGCCTCTTCAAGAAAGTTTCCATCTTTATCCTTAAGATAGGTGTTTGTCAAAAAAGCTTTCCACCCTCTATATCTTTTTCCGGCCAAACTAAGTATGTAGCGTCTACGATCATCTGGTATCTCAAAAGTCCTCTGCAAAAAAACATACGCATAGTGTGTTAGTATAAGTAATTTAAACAATTTATCGTCAAGATAATAATAACAACCATATATGATATATACCTGAAGCTCGTCCCAAATCGCTTTTTTTTCCGCATTCAACTCTTTGCTTTTCAGATTCCATTTAGCTACGGAGACTGGAATATGCATACGAACAAGTGCACCAATATAGCTTGTCAACTTTGCAGAATTAGGACCAATTGGTTGGTTTTCAGAATTCCATTCCAAATGGTATACTAATCCTTGGTCTCTATGTCGAATGATTCCCTTCATAATGGTGATGCCTCGTGCAACTTCTTTTGCTTCAGTATCAGGTGGAGCATTTGTATCCGGAGCATCTCTTTCTTGAGCATCTCTTTCTTGTGAGTTTTCAAGTGGAGCATCTCTATCCGTAGCCATTGAACCTGTATCAAACAAACTAAAGCACATTAGTACAGTATTAATAAGCTAACAATCTATACAAGTCAAATGGAAGTCAAACCATGCATGTACAAGTAAATCGGTAACGAAATCGGTACAAATCAAAATAAGCGTCAAAAAAGAAAGTTGTCGGAATTGAACGAAATTTACATGGCTATGGTAAAACGTCCCCACGGACTCAAAAATAAAGTCGGTTTTCCGAAATTCAGACCCTAAGCCCGACTTTTGATTACGGACAGAAGCAAAACCGATAAAAAAACAGTCCCAAAATGTAAAGATAAGTGCATGAGCAGCTCCGGAATCGTCAAAATAGTATAGTTACATGTAAAGAAGTCGACAAACGGATACATGGTTCAAAAGTTATGTACAAAACGAGAATATGCACAAAAATTGAATAAGTACTATACTATTGAATAAAACAATCGGTACAAATTGAATAAAGCAAATTAGTTGGAATATGTATACTATTACCTTTATCACTAACGTCTCTTTCTTTTCTTGGTAGGATTGTGTTCTACGCGTCTCTTAACAACGCGGACGGTTGGATTGATCCAAATACCCTCATTATGATCATTTCTAGTACAAGATTCATTCTCATTTTGATCGTTTCTTGTACAAGATTCAATGCCAACACCAATATCACCTTGATCTTTAATGTTTTCATCAACTATTTTGTTAGATAAAAGCACTATAGACCATTTCGTACTTGTCGGATCATTGACATAGAACACTTGTTTAGCTTGAGAGGCTAGAATGAAAGGCTCATCTTTGTACCCTACCCTATTGAGATCCACTTGCAAAAATCCTGACTTATCCATTCGTATGCCACTATTATTTTCAACCCACTTGCAACCAAATACAGGAATCTGAAACTTCGCGTAATCAAACACCAAAATGCGCTCGATAACCCCTAAATATGACAAATTTGCAAATTTCGGATTTAAGTCATTCGCACTTGATATGTGCATTGCTTCAGCTACCAAGGTAACACCACTATTTTGCATAGTACTTTTATCATCCTGTTCTTTGGTATAAAATGTGTATCCATTAATTGCGTATGCGCTATAAGAAAGCACAATTACACTTGGACCATAGGCTAAACATCTCAACCTTTCTGTTACTGAAGCAGGATCTGAACGATACTTTGAATAAATATGATCCCTAAACCACGATATGAAACTTCGATTGTGCTCTCGTACTATCCAGTTATCATTTCTATTTGGATTTAAATCTCGGAGAACAACCTTGTACATTTCAACATACGACTCAACCTCAATCTCATTGTGCAGAACATACAAGTGCGCTTGATCCCGTTCGACCATTGATACTGTCACAACTTTATTTCCAATTAGCCTTTTTCCTTCTTTTTTTTCGACAATATGAGATTTGGGGAGTCCAATTGATTGAACATTTGACAGATATTCAGTACAAAACTCAACCGCTTCTTCAACAACGTATCGTTCGGCAATACAACCCTCCGGTCGACTTCTGTTTTTCACGTACCCTTTTAATATTTTCATATAACGTTCAGCAGGGTACATCCATCTCATATAAGCTGGTCCGCACAATTGTGTCTCTTTCACAAGATGAACGACTAGATGAACCATTATGTCAAAAAACGAGGGAGGAAAATACATTTCAAGATCACATAAAGTAACAACTATCTCTTTTTGCAATGTTGGTAAGATCGCGGGATCGACCACCTTACTGCAAATTTACCTGAAGAAGAAACACAGCTTAGTTATTGCGCTTCTTACTTTTTCTGGCAGAATAGAACGTATACCTATTGGTAAAAAATGTTCCATTATAACATGGCAATCATGCGTCTTCAAACTCTTTAACTTGAGGTCTTTCATGGACACAAGTCTTCTAATATCTAAAGAGTAGCCTTCTGGAACTTTAACTTCACTGAGGAACTTACACAATGTTTTCTTCTCCTTTCTAGATAGAGTGTAAACAACAGGTGGCAGATATGTTCGTCTTCCTTTCGTCACGGGTCCCAATTCAGTTCTCATTCCCATGTTTACCATGTTCTTCCTTATGTTAAGGCCATCCTTAGACTTTCCTTGTATATTGAGTAACGTACCTATGACGCTGTCAAATACATTTTTTTCAATATGCATAACATCCAGGAAATGTCTTACGTACAACGACTTCCAATATGGAAGTTCAAAAAAAATTGACTTCTTCTTCCACCCACCCTTGACAAGTGAATGTGCAAAAGGCTTGCCAAACTGAGTGCTCATATCTTTCACCTTTTCAAAAATTTGATCACCTGACAAAAAAGGCGGGGCTGTACGATGTTCGGCCTTTCCATTGAATGCTTTTCTCCACCCACGGTAGTGATGATTAGAATTTAAGAATCTACGATGGCCGAGAAAGACATTCTTCTGACAAAGCTCCAATCGTGTCGTATCGGTTTCATCTTCACAAACAGGACACGCCTTTTGACCTTTATTGCTGTACCCGGATAGATTTCCGTATGCTGGAAAATCATTAATTGTTCCAAACAACATCGCCCTCAAGTTGAAACTTTCCTTCCTATACCCATCGTAAACCTCCACACCGTTCTCCCACAAAAACTTTAAATCTTCGATTAAGGGTGCCAAGTATACGTCTATGTCATTCCCTGGTTGTTTAGGCCCAGAAATTAGCATAGATAACATCATGTACTTACGCTTCATACATAGCCACGGAGGTAGGTTATAAATCATAAGAATCACAGGCCATGTGCTATGCGAGATACTTTGAATACCATGCGGGTTCATTCCATCAGTAGACAATGACAACCGGAGGTTTCTTGCTTCTTTTCCAAATTCAGGATATTCAGTATCAACTTTCATCCATTGTGGTGAGTCTGCCGGATGTCGCAACTTTCCATCAATAATTCTTTCATCTGCATGCCATGTCAAGTGTCTTGAATCGGTCTCACTACGATATATGCGTCTAAATCTCGGAATTATAGGAAAATACCATAAGACTTTAGCAGGAGACAACTTTTTCTTATATCGAGGGGCACCACATTTAGGACACTCATTCAACGCTGCATACTCGTTTCGAAACAAAACGCAATCGTTTGGACATGCATGTATCTTATCATAGCTCATGCCAATAGAGGACAACATCTTTTTGGCTTCATACGTTCGATTGGGAAGAACATTATCCTTTGGTAGCATATCTTTCATAAGGGCTAATAACTCTGTGAAACTTTTATCCGACCATCCATTGTCCGCCTTTAAGTTGTACAACTTTAACACCGCAGACAATCTTGTGAATTTTGAACAACCATCATACAACGGTTTCTCTGCATCGCTTACCAACCTCTCAAACATTTTGGGACAATCCTCAAGATCTTCTTCAAGCGCTTCTGCAATCTCTTCGACTCGATCGCAATCGTATGTGTCTGTGCAATCGTCGTTTGAAGCATACTTCCTATTACACCTCGACTCAGCATTCCCGTTACTTTTCTCACCATGCATTGTCCAACATGTATAACTTCTATCAATTCCAAACCGTAGTAAATGGGATGCCAACTTATTCCCGTCAACCTTACCCCCATAACAGCAACCCAAGCAAGGACACGGCATTCGAAGCGGGTCTTCGGAGTGCGCAACCGCAAACTCAACGAATTCCCATACCCCTTTCTCGTACTCTTTCGACAATCGGTTTGAATTCATCCATGTCTTATCCATGTCTTAATTAAGCTAAACAAAAACGGTCAAACTTTCACTCTTCACAAGTAACCCCTATGGCGAATTCAATTCACAAAGTTAGTAAGTTCATCACTTAACGATTAACGAAATTGACATCAAGAATATTCCACATGTCGGAATAATGAGTATTACTTAATATAATCTAAAAATAAACTATTAGTATTCAGTCCCCTTCTATTTTTTAAGGTATTCATGGTCATTTTGGAAAATTTAAATTTTGGGATCGGCCGCTATGCATCACTATCCCCCAAGTACTTTTGGGATCGGACGCTATGCATAACTATTCGGGAATGATTACTATAATTGAAACTCTATCTACATGCCACTATGAAATAAGCAACTAATTAAAGTGCAAACGATCCATCATAGCAGTTCATTCAAATCACAACTAATTACTTTGACGAGAGAGATTCAGAAAGTATAGCAAAATAATAACTAATTACCTTTAGAGAAATTCAGAAACTTCTGGAACCACACACCGTAAGCTAATCTGATGTCTCTAGTGATATTCTCTTAAAAAATCTTTAATATCCCCTGAAAAATAATCATCACCCAGATGTTATAGCAATTCTAGATACATAGTACCGCAAGGTAAATCAAAGTTTAACAACTACTTAGAAACCGGGGCAGCAACTACGCATGTCAAAACAACGTCGTGAAAACGACCACAAATCATAGTCGAGTCATACAAATGGAGAAATCAAGGTGGAGCAATTATATCTCATGAGAAAACAACAATTTAGCAAGTAAATCGTGATTTACATTCCGAAAATGTGGAAATAATAGAAACATTCATACAATTACACAATTACGAGTAAGTTTTGAATAATTATTCCATGCTTGTATTCACCTTAACTTGTCAGTAGGCATTGTACTTTGAAATCTACTATCTACCCATTATTATAAGATTGAGCATTCTACCGAAAATGCCCTTTCCTCCAAAAAAAATTGCACTAACAATTGTACATTTTCGTAATTAACAAAATAAACTCTTCTTTATACTACTTTTCACAACAAATTCACCAAGTGTTACAATATTATTGGTCCAATTTCACTCTTCCCTCTTTCCCTCATTTCAAAATCATACCCCTCTCTCTTCTTCCTCCTCATTACGTATTCTCTTCTCTCCCCTTCTTCTCTACTCTCTCTTTTTCCTTTTCCTTGAAACCCTAAAAATGTCGCCGGAGTCACCTCTCACCTCCAAGCCACGCAATGCTCACCCCACCTCACAACTTCTACACAATTTTCTCTTCAACGAGTAGCCGCTCTATTTTTTGGATTTGAGATCCATTTCGTGATTTCACACTGATTTAATTTTATTTTTAGAAGATGTGATTCCTTTGAGTCTTTGATTTATTTTCGTTTCAGAATATGCGATTCCTCACACCAAGATGAAGAATATGAAGCAGATCTTCGCTTAACATGAGCATTTCGAAGACCCACGTTTAATAAAGGTAAATGTTTTACTCAACTTTTTTTTTTTGAATTTGAAACATTAAAGCTTACGATTTTAGTTATACCATCTAAATATTATACACAAAAGCTTCAAAATATGTAGATCTGCAATTTTTTATAAGTTACATGAACTTGAAACTTTTGATTAGTTTTTTTGTTGATGTTGTTGTTGTGTTGTTGTCTATATGCAGGTTGTTATAGCCAAGATCATAAGTAGTAAGCAAACTGGTACCTTGGAGGGATGTAGATTTGTTGAGTTCTATTCGCGAGGAACGGCTTAGAAAGTCTTGCAGGACTTTAATGGTGTTGTGATGCTTAATACAGATCAAATGTTACCGCAGCATTGGGCAACATTCAGCACCGATAGTGGTGGTGGTACAAGGCATTCTTCTGAATTGCAAAATGACAGGAAAGTTGATGATTTCATGTTTAAAGTTCAATTTCAGAAGTGCATTTTAAGTTAGATCTTTCAAGTTTAGGTTGCACTTCATTAAGTAATATATTTACATTTCAATCTTTATGGTATATGTTTCCCGTATTTAAAATCAATAATACTGTTGATTCTGTATTTTGAAGTTTTCTCCATTTTTTTGACAGTGCTTCACATCAAAATATTTTCCTTGTGATCCATCAAGTTTATCAAAATATCCTACTAGCAAAGAGATTGCCACTAAAATGCGAGATGAAGCAACTAGAAGGTACCTGACCCGTCAAGTTTACCAAAGCGAATTGTCATATCCGCATAGAAAACAAAGGTTTGGGATTGCAGGTTTCCCACTCAAACTATAAAAAATATTCCTAACAAAGACAGATAGATAAGCTTTGAATTATGCAATGCTGACCTGATATTCTTAATGTACATATTTATTGTGCTTATAGGAGGCTAGAGGGCTTGATGATGGGCTACGTTTGGTGCAAAAATTAGTTGGCTTTGAAGATAATAGGACATCTAAAATTGTGGCTAGAATTGCTGAAGAGAAAGTTGCACATGTAGCAGTAGGGCTGGTTTTACAGAAGTGCATCTATTGTTCATACTTTTTCAATCAGTTTGGAAGTAGGTGAGCATCTTCATTTTGATTTCTTCAATTACCTCTAATGAAATGTATGGAACTATAAGACTATGTTAACTATGCACTGTGATCATTGTGATTCTGTCTAAAATGTGATATGAGTGTAAAATTGTTAGATTTCAAACACTTACAAAAAATGCTCATGGAACAATTGTCTTTGCTCAAATGCAAGTGGTTAACCAGAATTGCTTAGTCCATACATTTGCTGTCCTGTGACAATTGTCTTTTGTAAGATAAACTGAATTTTCTAAGTATTAAATTATATATTTTTCATATTCTCTTTGGTGATAATTATTACCAGATTATAGCTTAACTAATAGTTACATAATTGGTTGACCAAGATGTTATAAGGGTTGGCATGATGTATATATATATATATATATATATATATATATATATATATATATATATATATATATATATATATGACATGACAGTTAGGCAATGTATAGCTTATGTAAATAAGCATGCAATTCAAGCCAAGTTGTAATTCTTCAGTTGCAAATGTAGAAGCAAAAATCTAAAGTTCAGATATGATTTTAAGAGTGATATATCTAAGAATTTCAGATCAAGTTAAATTGTTTTATACCAATTTGTAGTCAAGTTTAATCACACTACTACCATGCATTTTTATCTAGATAAAATAAATATTGAATTGTAATATTTTGCTTTTGGCGGTTAATACTTTTTATAAAACTCTAATACGTTTTTATTGATTTTGTTAATATAGATAGAATTGGGATATCAACTGAGTGTGGAGGAACTAGCAATGGAAGTGCAACAACATTTTTTCTCAGAATCTACGAGACATGCACATAAATTACCATAAAAATTGAGACCTAATAGATTTCTAATAATAATTTTTTTTATATAATATTTTCTCCTTTAATTTGATATCACTCATTGATTTTTGTGGTTGACTTTTATAGTACCTTGCCTCTTGATATGAAAGGATTGATTCAGTCATGGGTTTAAAGTTGGTAAAATCGTGATATTATTTATTACACAGATCCATATATTGTTAACAAATTTTGATAAGAAAAACTATTTATTTCTATGTTTCAAGTCTACTTATTTTATTGGGAACTAAAATGCGATTTTATGGGTTTTGCATTGTTGATCTTTCTTGGGTTTATGTTAGTTCCTCTCAACTCCATTTTTGAGTTTTAATACAATTAAAAATTTATTTAAATCACGGGTCACTATCAACACAATATCAAATTGAATTATTTTATTTATCTCACGAGTCATTAATTAATCTGTTTTTTAACTTTAATAAAATAAAAATTGTATTTTATCTCATTAAATAATACTATATAGTCATTCACACAACTAATTTTTTATGTTGCTGGTCACTATTAAATTATTACTTTAATGACTTAAATACACTTTTCGTCCCTGTAAGTTAGCGTGTTTTTGATTTTCGTCCCTGTAAGTTATTTTTTTGTGTTTTAGTCTCTATATCTTACTTTTTGCATGAGGTTTAGTCCCTAAAGCTAAATTCCGCAGGAAAATCTACAGGTTACCTGCGGATTTTCTTGTGAAATTTCCTACGAATTTTGATTTTAGGGACTAAAACGAACACGAAACTGAAATATAAGGACTAAAACCCAAAAAAATAACTTACAGGGATGAAAATCAAAAACACGCTAACTTATAGGGATGAAAAGTGTATTTAAGCCTACTTTTATTTAAAGACAAAATTATTATTTTCAAATACACTTAAATCTATATGATTATTATTCAACTAACAATTAAGTAAATACTTTTCTATTTTTCACTTATATTTTAAATTATACATTTACATTTCTTATAATATTATGAAATATATTTTTTTCATGTCTAATTAATTTACATAATAATCAAATAGACAAATACCCGTGCGGCAGCACGGGTCTCTTACTAGTGAACATTCAAAATCAGATGTACAAACATACTGTGCACATTTGTTTTTCCTTTTACTAATATCAGAAAACTTAGGAAAATCATAGAAACAATATGGTGGATAAAACTCAGTAGCAAGGTTTGGTATCGAGGCAGTGGGAAAAGTATGAATGAAATGAAAACTAAAATAGTGGGAAGACTTTACCTGAACAGAAGCAGCAAGAAGATTTTGATTTTGACCAAGAAAAACCCTAAAATCCCACAGAACGGCGTAGCAGCGGCGGCTAGTTGGTTTGGGAGTGAGAGTGAGACGACGACGGAGGGACGGAGGAGGGGCTGAGACCACGGCGGAGGGAGTGAGAGCAAGGAAGCAGAGAGTACGTGAGCGAGGAAGAAGAAGAAGATGTACAGAGGAGTTTTGTGTTTCTGAATAAAATAGCGTGTTTTAGTTTAATTTTATGAAAATTTTAAAAAGGGCTACCAGAGCGCTTTTCAGAAGCGCTTTCATACACCCCCCTTATACCAGCGCTTTATTACTAAAAGCGCTTTCGAACCCTCCCCCTATAAGAGCGCTTTCAAAAGCGCTTTCATAACACTACCTATAAGAGCGCTTTTAAAAAGCGCTTTCATAACACACCCTATAAGAGCGCTTTTAAAAAACGCTTTCATTACCCCCACCTATAAGAGCGCTTTTCTAGCGTGATTTTTAATTTTGTTTTTAGCCAAACCTACCAAAGCGCTTTTGGGCACAAGCGCTTTCTTAGGTGTGTTGTTAAAAGCCAAATTTGGCATAATGTAATCAAACCAATTCATATATGTTTTATTGGGTGAGCATCAAATTATCTCGATACAAACCTAACCAGCCTAGAAACTCCCATACATAAACCTCGAGAAAGTAAAAAAAAATCTTTAAATTACAATAAAAAGTCACATCAAAGCCACATTATAACTCTTATGCTATATATTAAACTTTGACAATATGTCTACTCTCGTATATTATAAAAGTTGAATTGGCTAACCATCACCTACACCTTAGTGTCGCGGCACACAAAATATCTATGCGCATTGAACGCTCGAAATACAACAGAGTCGCCTCGGAAATTTATTTATTCTAAAAGGAAAGAGAAAATATGGATAAAACCCACAAAGAATAAAGGATAAGATGGTTTTAGCAACCAATAGCGGGTTTGGAAGTCGGTTATGTAAGGGGAAGGTATTGGCACCCCTCATATCTGTTGTACTCATCGGGACCCATTTAATTAGTTTTGTGAATGAGTGTTAGAGTGATGGTAGTTTGAGATCTTCTAAATATTGTGCGAGAAAAGAGAAAGAAAATGGAAAATAATTTTTGAATTTTTTATTATTGTGTCTGGCAAGACTTTGGGTCTCGCTCCTATGTATACCCAGGTGCAATGGAGAACTCAAGACTATGTAGTTATGGATAACAAATTTTTGAGGGTTGGGAAACGTTGTTTGCATCATCGGGGAATGGACGGAGCGCGTCTTTCATTTTTTGAAAAGATTTTGAATTGAAAATTCAAAAGGCAAAAGGTTTGAATGAGTTGAGATTGTTTTTATGTGGGAACCAAGCATCGAACCACAAGTTTAGTGATGATTTTTTGGAGACTTTTCATGAAACACATTTTGCAAATAAGTTTGATACCATCATAATCTTAAAAGCCACAAACTTTGTTTCAACAATTTGGAAGAACCATTTTGTTTCAGGAAGATAAGATCAATGATGTTTGAAAAATAATGAAACTGATTTTATAATTGAATGGTGAGAATTGAATTGGATGTGTCAAATTTATATTCTCATTTAGAATACTTATTTAAGTAATAAAACTTATTAGGATAATTGTCCAAAAAAAAAAATTTCTCATAAATAATGTGCAATAGTTGGGTTTGAAGAAAACATTATATACGGATGATTATGCATTAAAATGGGTTCCAAATATATTGGAATTAATTTGGAAACATAATATATACATTTTCATTATTCAAAGTCAATTTTTTTAAAATTTATATTTATATTGACCAATGATACAAAAGAATAAAATATTCAATTATATAAAATATCTCATAAATCTATGATAAATAATTCTCTAAAGGTTTAGGATCCAAACAGTTTAATAAAATGGGTAAATATAGATTGAGAGAAACCTAAAATTTATTAAAATTCCAACAATACAACGACACAAACTTTATAAAATAACAATGTATAGACTTAAATAACAGACAAAATATAAAATACATAACGAATCACAATGTAGATAATTTATTTTCTAATTGATATAATCTTTCAACCATACAAGACTCTTTGTTAAATGATTGTTTTTTCATAAAATTTGCTTTCTAATCTCATCACTTTTTTTGGCTTGGTTCACTTGTTGTATGAAGTTCTGTAACCTGAGTGGTATCGTCGTATCTAAAGATTTAAAAAATAAAAAATATTAGTTAAAAATTTTAAATTATATTTTAAAAAACAAACATATATATATATATATATATATATATATATATATATATATATATATATATATATATATATAGTTGGGTTTGAAGAAAATATTATGTACGAATGATTATGCATTAAAATTGGTTCCAAATATATTGGAATTAATTTGGAAAAATAATATATACCTTTTCATTATCCAAAGTCAATTTTTAAAAAACTTATAATTATGTTGACTTGAATAAAATATCCAATTACATAAAATATCTCATAAATCTATGATAAATAATTCTCTAAATGTATATTTTAAAAAATATCTAATTTATTTTTGTCCTGACCTGGGGATCAGAATCAGAAGGGGCCACGGACGTCTTGCACAATATTGGTGATGGAGAAAAAATGAGAGTGTACCTGCAAAGAAGAGAGTTACCTGACTCTCTCGAGAAAGAGAGTTTATTAAACTTTTACAATCTGACTACTTTCATTTATTTTAAAAGGTTAATAGGCTAACCATCACCTACACCATAGTATAATTAAGTATTATTGATTAAAAGAACACATATACGTAGAGAAAATAAAAATTAATCTTCCAACTATCACCTTCTAAAGAATAGATTTAGTTACAATACTACCCCTTAAACCATTAATGTTACAGGAGCCAATGATAATTGAATCCTTGATGTAGGTTTAGCTCTCTTAAAAATACAATTAAAATAAAATATCAATATGCTTTTTTTCATGTTATTAATGCTTTAGATAAATAGTCATATATCATACTTTATACAATAAATATTTTAAATATATTTTATGGTAGAATATATGTTCGATTAAAAGAAAGTAAAAATATATTAACAATAGTTCAACAAATTTATTTCTCCGTCTTACAATCTACGCATGCAAACATAGAAAATTTTAAATGAAATTTTTGGTTATTTAGATTTTTTTTTTTAAGGATCAATTGAAAAAACTTAATGCAAACAACTTCCAGATCTCGAGGGTTTTAAAAAGAAGAAGGTAATAATGTCTATAGAAAATGTCATTAGATATGTCCAACGATGATATCGATGATATACTATGTTAGTAGTTTTTGATCCTAAATGTTTAATAAAATGAGTAAATATAGATGAGAAACCATAAAGTTTATTATAATTCAAACAATACAGAAACACAAACTTTATAAAATAACTGTATAGAAATAACATAGAAAATATAAAATACATAACGAATCATAATTTAGATAATTTATTTTCTAATTGATATAATCTTTCAACCTTACAAGACTCTTTGTTAAATGGTTGTTTTTTCATAAAATTTGCATTATAATATCATCACTTTTTTTGGCTTTGTTTACTTGTTGTAGGAAGTTCTGTAGGCTGAGTGATATCGTCCGATCTAAACATAAAAAAAATTAAATATTAGTTAAAAAATTTCAAATTATATATAAAAAATACAAACATATATATGATGAAAAACTTACGATTTAGTTATCTTCACATTTGTAGAACCTCTCGAAAAAATGGGTTCCATTTTCTCATATTTAGTGATGCTTTTTTGGAGACTTATCAAAAAACAGCTTCTGCAAATAAGTTTGATACCATCATAGTCATAAACTCCACAAATTTTGTTTGAACAATTTGGTGGAGCCATTTTGCTTCAGGATGATTAGATCAATGAAGTTTGAAAAATAATGAAATTGACTTTACAATTGAGCGGAGTGAGAATTGAATCGGGTGTGCCAAATTTATATTCTCATTTAGAATACTTATTTAAGTTATAAAACTTATTAGGATAACCTTTCAAAAAAATTATTGTCATAAATAATGTGCCATAGTTGGGTTTTTTTGAAGAAAACATTATGTACGGATGATTATGCATTAAAATTCGTTCCAAATATATTAGAATTAATTGGAAAACATAATATATACCTTTTCACTCAAACTTTTTTTTCAAATTTATAATTATAATGATCAATAGTACAAAAGAATAAAATATCCAATTACACAAAACAACTCACAAATCTATCATAAATAATTCTCTAAATGTATATTAAAAAAATATCTAGTTTTTCCATTAATTAAATTTTGGTGTAGTAGTCTTATAATGAATTAATCATTGCAAATATTTTCATATAGGAAAGTAATTATATATAAATGTGGAGAATGAATATAAGATAAAAAAAAAAGAAGAGCTAATAATCTAACACAAAAGTGCACTAACAACGCTCCGCCTCGCCTTAAGTCCGTAAAAACGCGAGCGGGGCAAACAAGCCCGCCAAGTAAAATGGGCATAAAAATCATGCATATCACCCAAGGTAGCAGTTTGGCGGGCGGCGTGCTTGCCCACCTATTTTTTTAAAATCTTTTTATAGATTAATAGTCTTTTTTTACCTTTCAATTAAATTTTTCACTTATTTTTTAGAACAATTTTTTATAAAGTATCTTTAAAATAAATTTAATCTAAAAAAATATTCCTTATATTTACAAATTTATAAAACTAAACCATCAAGAATTTGAATCACTAGAATGAACTAAAACAGGGCAGACTTAAGGCGAGACGAGCTTAACGAATAGGTGAGACAGACTTTAGCGTGCGGCGAGCTTTGGCGGGGCGGACTTAGGCGGACGTCGAGTTTTGGCGGACCCAAAATCCCAACACAACCCGCCATCTTTTGGCGGGTGCGCGGCCGGGCTGGAGGGCCACCGCCTGTTTTGCCACCCCTACTAAAAACCCACAAAAAATAAAACCCACAAAAAATACAAAAATTAACTTAAGAAAGGTAAAAATGTATAAATAAGAACTTTATTATATAACCAAAATACAACTAAATGAAATATGCTAAAGTCCAGGAACAAATAAACCACCATCAACCGAGCAATATCCTCTATGTGAATCTTAGGATCACACCTCTAAAAATTTCGATGATACACTTAAACGATTAATGGATCATAAAAGTCATAGGATCTGCAAGTCAATAAGGAAATATATCATATTCCCGACGACTTGCAAAATATCATTTCAAGAAAACAAAGATATACTTAGCTTCCGTGGCCTCTTCTTTAATCGTTAATCATGTAAAGATGAATTTATTTAGGATATTTTCACAAGGTTCATACCACTAAATGGAAAACCACGATAAGTCAACCTCTAGTCCAGCCCAAACCTTGGGGTGTTCATTGGTTCGGACAAATTTGAATCAAACCGAAATACAAACCACTCAACGGAACTTGGGTTGGGATTTTTTTAGTTTGGGCAAAAATTGAACCAAACCAATGAAAATCGATATAAGTTGGTTCGGGCAATTAATGATTTTTAAAATTTATTCCTGTGAGTCTGTCTATTCGAACCAACAATAATTTATTTGTATAATTTATATCATTATTATCATGATTACTAGTATAAGGTATTCAACTTCGAGAAGAAAAACATGAAACATCATTTTTGCCATTGACGACCACATGGAGAACAAAAAAAAGAAATTTTATGTTACTTTTAAAATGAGTTGAAGTAAATTTAAAATTTTCATTTTTTTCACATTTGATTTTAATGTATTTTATCAATTCAAGTAAAATCAACTTGTTGATATTAATTTCTCTTTGGTTTGAGATTGATCACACCAATTCATATATGTTTTATTGGGTGAGCATCAAATTATCTCGATACAAACCTAACCAGCCTAGAAACTCCCATACATAAACCTCGAGAAAGTAAAAAAAAATCTTTAAATTACAATAAAAAGTCACATCAAAGACACATTATAACTCTTATGCTATATATTAAACTTTGACAATATGTCTACTCTCGTATATTATAAAAGTTGAATTGGCTAACCATCACCTACACCTTAGTGTCGCGGCACACAAAATATCTATGCGCATTGAACGCTCGAAATACAACAGAGTCGCCTCGGAAATTTATTTATTCTAAAAGGAAAGAGAAAATATGGATAAAACCCACAAAGAATAAAGGATAAGATGGTTTTAGCAACCAATAGCGGGTTTGGAAGTTGGTTATGTAAGGGGAAGGTATTGGCACCCCTCATATCTGTTGTACTCATCGGGACCCATTTAATTAGTTTTGTGAATGAGTGTTAGAGTGATGGTAGTTTGAGATCTTCTAAATATTGTGCGAGAAAAGAGAAAGAAAATGGAAAATAATTTTTGAATTTTTTATTATTGTGTCTGGCAAGACTTTGGGTCTCGCTCCTATGTATACCCAGGTGCAATGGAGAACTCAAGACTATGTAGTTATGGATAACAAATTTTTGTGGGTTGGGAAACGTTGTTTGCATCATCGGGGAATGGACGGAGCGCGTCTTTCATTTTTTGAAAAGATTTTGAATTGAAAATTCAAAAGGCAAAAGGTTTGAATGAGTTGAGATTGTTTTTATGTGGGAACCAGGCATCGAACCACAAGTTTAGTGATGATTTTTTGGAGACTTTTCATGAAACAGTTTTCGCAAATAAGTTTGATACCATCATAATCTTAAAAGCCACAAACTTTGTTTGAACAATTTGGAGGAACCATTTTGTTTCAGGAAGATAAGATCAATGATGTTTGAAAAATAATGAAACTGATTTTATAATTGAATGGTGAGAATTGAATTGGATGTGTCAAATTTATATTCTCATTTAGAATACTTATTTAAGTAAAAAAACTTATTAGGATAACTGTCCAAAAAAAAAATTTCTCATAAATAATGTGCAATAGTTGGGTTTGATGAAAACATTATATACGGATGATTATGCATTAAAATGGGTTCCAAATATATTGGAATTAATTTGGAAACATAATATATACATTTTCATTATTCAAAGTCAATTTTTTTAAAATTTATATTTATATTGACCAATGATAAAAAAGAATAAAATATTCAATTATATAAAATATCTCATAAATCTATGATAAATAATTCTCTAAAAGTTTAGGATCCAAACAGTTTAATAAAATGAGTAAATATAGATTGAGAGAAACCTAAAATTTATTACAATTCCAACAATACAACGACACAAACTTTATAAAATAGCAATGTATAGACTTAAATAACAGACAAAATATAAAATACATAACGAATCACAATGTAGATAATTTATTTTCTAATTGATATAATCTTTCAACCATACAAGACTCTTTGTTAAATGATTGTTTTTTCATAAAATTTGCTTTCTAATCTCATCACTTTTTTTGGCTTGGTTCACTTGTTGTAGGAAGTTCTGTAACCTGAGTGGTATCGTCGTATCTAAACATTTAAAAAATAAAAAATATTAGTTAAAAATTTTAAATTATATTTTAAAAAACAAATATATATATATATATATATATATATATATATATATATATATATATATATATATATATATATATATATATATATATATATATATATATATATATATATATATATATATATATATATATATATATATATATATATATATATATATATAGATGGTGATGATGAAAAGCTTATGATTTACTTATCTTCACATTTGTAGAATCTCTAAAAAAAACATGGGTTTTATTTTATCACATTTAGTGATGCATTCTTTGAGAATTTTCAAGAAACACTTTATGCAAATAAGTTTGATACCATCATAATCATAAAAGTCACAAATTTTGTTTGAACAATTTGGTGGAACCACTTTGTTTCAGGAGGATTAGATCAATGAAGTTTGAAAATAATGAAACTGACTTTACAATTGATTGGAGTGAGAATTGAATCGGGTGTGCCAAAATGATATTCTCATTTATAATACTTATTTATGTAAGAAAACTTATTAGGATAATCGTCCAAAAAAATTTATTGTCATATATCATAGTTGGGTTTGAAGAAAATATTATGTACGAATGATTATGCATTAAAATTGGTTCCAAATATATTGGAATTAAGTTGGAAACATAATATATACCTTTTCATTATCCAAAGTCACTTATTAAAAAACTTATAATTATGTTGACTTGAATAAAATATCCAATTATATAAAATATCTCATAAATCTATGATAAATAATTCTCTAAATGTATATTTTAAAAAATATCTAATTTATTTTTGTCCTGACCTGGGGATCAGAATCAGAAGGGGCCACGGACGTCTTGCACAATATTGATGATGGAGAAAAAATGAGAGTGTACCTGCAAAGAAGAGAGTTACCTGACTCTCTCGAGAAAGAGAGTTTATTAAACTTTTACAATCTGACTACTTTCATTTATTTGAAAAGGTTAATAGGCTATCCATCACCTACACCATAGTATAATTAAGTATTATTGATTAAAAGAACACATATACGTAGAGAAAATAAAAATTAATCTTCCAACTATCACCTTCTAAAGAATAGATTTAGTTACAATACTACCCCTTAAACCATTAATGTTACAGGAGCCAATGATAATTGAGTCCTTGATGTAGGTTTAGCTCTCTTAAAAATACAATTAAAATAAAATATCAATATGCTTTTTGTCATGTTATTAATGCTTTAGATAAATAGTCATATATCATACTTTATACAATAAATATTTTAAATATATTTTATGGTAGAATATATCTTCGATTAAAAGAAATTAAAAATATATTAACAATAGTTCAACAAATTTATTTCTCCGTCTTACAATCTACGCATGCAAACATAGAAAATTTTAAATGAATTTTTTGGTTATTTAGAATTTTTTTTTTTAAGGATCAATTGAAAAAACTTAATGCAAATAACTTCCAGATCTCGAGGGTTTTACAAAGAAGAAGGTAATCATGTCTATAGAAAATGTCATTAGATATGTCCAACGATGATATCGATGATATACTATGTTAGTAGTTTTTGATCCTAAACATTTAATAAAATGAGTAAATATAGATCGAGAGAAACCATAAAGTTTATTATAATTCAAACAATACAGAAACACAAACTTTATAAAATAACTGTATAGAAATAACATAGAAAATATAAAATACATAACGAATCATAATTTAGATAATTTATTTTCTAATTGATATAATCTTTCAACCTTACAATACTCTTTGTTAAATGGTTGTTTTTTCATAAAATTTGCTTTATAATATCATCACTTTTTTTGGCTTTGATTACTTGTTGTAGGAAGTTCTGTAGGCTGAGTGATATCGTCCGATCTAAACATAAAAAAATTAAATATTAGTTAAAAAAATTCAAATTATATATAAAAAAATACAAACATATATATGATGAAAAACTTACGATTTAGTTATCTTCACATTTGTAGAACCTCTCGAAAAAATGGGTTCCATTTTCTCATATTTAGTGATGCTTTTTTGGAGACTTATCAAAAAACAGCTTCTGCAAATAAGTTTAATACCATCATAATCATAAACTCCACAAATTTTGTTTGAACAATTTGGTGGAGCCATTTTGCTTCAGGATGATTAGATCAATGAAGTTTGAAAAATAATGAAATTGACTTTACAATTGAGCGGAGTGAGAATTGAATCGGGTGTGCCAAATTTATATTCTCATTTAGAATACTTATTTAAGTTATAAAACTTATTAGGATAACCTTTCAAAAAAATTATTGTCATAAATAATGTGCCATAGTTGGGTTTTTTTGAAGAAAACATTATGTACGGATGATTATGCATTAAAATTCGTTCCAAATATATTAGAATTAATTGGAAAACATAATATATACCTTTTCACTCAAACTTTTTTTTCAAATTTATAATTATAATGATCAATAGTACAAAAGAATAAAATGTCCAATTACACAAAACAACTCACAAATCTATCATAAATAATTCTCTAAATGTATATTAAAAAAATGTCTAGTTTTTCCATTAATTAAATTTATGTGTAGTAGTCTTATAATGAATTAATCATTGCAAATATTTTCATATAGGAAAGTAATTATATATAAATGTGGAGAATGAATATAAGATAAAAAAGAAGAGCTAATAATCTAACACAAAAGTGCACTAACAACGCTCCGCCTCGCCTTAAGTCCGTAAAAACGCGAGCGGGACAAACAAGCCCGCCAAGTAAAATGGGCATAAAAATCATGCATATCACCCAAGGTAGCAGTTTGGCGGGCGGCGTGCTTGCCCACCTATTTTTTAAAAATCTTTTTATAGATTAATAGTCTTTTTTTACCTTTCAATTAAATTTTTCACTTATTTTTTAGAACAATTTTTTATAAAGTATCTTTAAAATAAATTTAATCTAAAAAAATATTCCTTATATTTACAAATTTATAAAACTAAACCATCAAGAATTTGAATCACTAGAATGAACTAAAACAGGGCAGACTTAAGGCGAGACGAGCTTAACGAATAGGTGAGACAGACTTTAGCGTGCGGCGAGCTTTGGCGGGGCGGACTTAGGCGGACGTCGAGTTTTGGCGGACCCAAAATCCTAACACAACCCGCCATCTTTTGGCGGGTGCGCGGCCGGGCTGGAGGGCCACCGCCTGTTTTGCTACTCCTACTAAAAACCCACAAAAAATACAAAAATTAACTTAGACTATGTACAATGGTTACATTATTCAACACCCTACTTTTTCACTTTTTATCTTCCACATCATCTTCTCTCTCTTCCACCTAATAATTCAACACCTATTCAATTTTTTTTCACTACAATGGTTTTGTTTGATAAAATTCAACACGCTACCCCACATCATATTCTTATTTTCTTTTAAAGTTTTGTTTTTATGATTATATATTAATATCTATTATCAATTAAAAGTGAATTTTTTTTATGAGTCCAAATCAAATGAACCAAGTCTCTATTTATAGAGAATAATGAATTTTGATAAAAATAAAAATAAATAAAAAATTTATTTACTATGAAATAATTAATTTTAAATGATTAAAAGAAAATAAAATCTAAATAATCACAACAACCAATAAAATTGTGTAAAGTGTTGCATGTGGCCCCACTTTTTTCTCATTCAACATGTTGAATCTTTTCAACACCAATTAATCCACATCACATTAAACACCTCATTCAACAAACCATTGTAGACATTCAACTATTGAATAATTTTTTCAACACCCCCATTGTAAATGGTCTTAAGAAAGGTAAAAATGTATAAATAAGAACTTTATTATATAACCAAAATACAACTAAATGAAATATGCTAAAGTCCAGGAACAAATAAACCACCATCAACCGAGCAATATCCTCTATGTGAATCTTAGGATCACACCTCTAAAAATTTCGATGATACACTTAAACGATTAATGGATCATAAAAGTCATAGGATCTGCAAGTCAATAAGGAAATATATCATATTCCCGACGACTTGCAAAATATCATTTCAAGAAAACAAAGATATACTTAGCTTCCGTGGCCTCTTCTTTAATCGTTAATCATGTAAAGATGAATTTATTTAGGATATTTTCACAAGGTTCATACCACTAAATGGAAAACCACGATAAGTCAACCTCTAGTCCAGCCCAAACCTTGGGGTGTTCATTGGTTCGGACAAATTTGAATCAAACCGAAATACAAACCACTCAACGGAACTTGGGTTGGGATTTTTTTAGTTTGGGCAAAAATTGAACCAAACCAATGAAAATCGATATAAGTTGGTTCGGGCAATTAATGATTTTTAAAATTTATTCCTGTGAGTTTGTCTATTCGAACCAACAATAATTTATTTGTATAATTTATATCATTATTATCATGATTACTAGTATAAGGTATTCAACTTCGAGAAGAAAAACATGAAACATCATTTTTGCCATTGACGACCACATGGAGAACAAAAAAAAGAAATTTTATGTTACTTTTAAAATGAGTTGAAGTAAATTTAAAATTTTCATTTTTTTCACATTTGATTTTAATGTATTTTATCAATTCAAGTAAAATCAACTTGTTGATATTAATTTCTCTTTGGTTTGAGATTGATCACACCAATTCATATATGTTTTATTGGGTGAGCATCAAATTATCTCGATACAAACCTAACCAGCCTAGAAACTCCCATACATAAACCTCGAGAAAGTAAAAAAAAATCTTTAAATTACAATAAAAAGTCACATCAAAGACACATTATAACTCTTATGCTATATATTAAACTTTGACAATATGTCTACTCTCGTATATTATAAAAGTTGAATTGGCTAACCATCACCTACACCTTAGTGTCGCGGCACACAAAATATCTATGCGCATTGAACGCTCGAAATACAACAGAGTCGCCTCGGAAATTTATTTATTCTAAAAGGAAAGAGAAAATATGGATAAAACCCACAAAGAATAAAGGATAAGATGGTTTTAGCAACCAATAGCGGGTTTGGAAGTTGGTTATGTAAGGGGAAGGTATTGGCACCCCTCATATCTGTTGTACTCATCGGGACCCATTTAATTAGTTTTGTGAATGAGTGTTAGAGTGATGGTAGTTTGAGATCTTCTAAATATTGTGCGAGAAAAGAGAAAGAAAATGGAAAATAATTTTTGAATTTTTTATTATTGTGTCTGGCAAGACTTTGGGTCTCGCTCCTATGTATACCCAGGTGCAATGGAGAACTCAAGACTATGTAGTTATGGATAACAAATTTTTGTGGGTTGGGAAACGTTGTTTGCATCATCGGGGAATGGACGGAGCGCGTCTTTCATTTTTTGAAAAGATTTTGAATTGAAAATTCAAAAGGCAAAAGGTTTGAATGAGTTGAGATTGTTTTTATGTGGGAACCAGGCATCGAACCACAAGTTTAGTGATGATTTTTTGGAGACTTTTCATGAAACAGTTTTCGCAAATAAGTTTGATACCATCATAATCTTAAAAGCCACAAACTTTGTTTGAACAATTTGGAGGAACCATTTTGTTTCAGGAAGATAAGATCAATGATGTTTGAAAAATAATGAAACTGATTTTATAATTGAATGGTGAGAATTGAATTGGATGTGTCAAATTTATATTCTCATTTAGAATACTTATTTAAGTAAAAAAACTTATTAGGATAACTGTCCAAAAAAAAAATTTCTCATAAATAATGTGCAATAGTTGGGTTTGATGAAAACATTATATACGGATGATTATGCATTAAAATGGGTTCCAAATATATTGGAATTAATTTGGAAACATAATATATACATTTTCATTATTCAAAGTCAATTTTTTTAAAATTTATATTTATATTGACCAATGATAAAAAAGAATAAAATATTCAATTATATAAAATATCTCATAAATCTATGATAAATAATTCTCTAAAAGTTTAGGATCCAAACAGTTTAATAAAATGAGTAAATATAGATTGAGAGAAACCTAAAATTTATTACAATTCCAACAATACAACGACACAAACTTTATAAAATAGCAATGTATAGACTTAAATAACAGACAAAATATAAAATACATAACGAATCACAATGTAGATAATTTATTTTCTAATTGATATAATCTTTCAACCATACAAGACTCTTTGTTAAATGATTGTTTTTTCATAAAATTTGCTTTCTAATCTCATCACTTTTTTTGGCTTGGTTCACTTGTTGTAGGAAGTTCTGTAACCTGAGTGGTATCGTCGTATCTAAACATTTAAAAAATAAAAAATATTAGTTAAAAATTTTAAATTATATTTTAAAAAACAAATATATATATATATATATATATATATATATATATATATATATATATATATATATATATATATATATATATATATATATATATATATATATATATATATATATATATATATATATATATATATATATATATATATATATATATATATAGATGGTGATGATGAAAAGCTTATGATTTACTTATCTTCACATTTGTAGAATCTCTAAAAAAAACATGGGTTTTATTTTATCACATTTAGTGATGCATTCTTTGAGAATTTTCAAGAAACACTTTATGCAAATAAGTTTGATACCATCATAATCATAAAAGTCACAAATTTTGTTTGAACAATTTGGTGGAACCACTTTGTTTCAGGAGGATTAGATCAATGAAGTTTGAAAATAATGAAACTGACTTTACAATTGATTGGAGTGAGAATTGAATCGGGTGTGCCAAAATGATATTCTCATTTATAATACTTATTTATGTAAGAAAACTTATTAGGATAATCGTCCAAAAAAATTTATTGTCATATATCATAGTTGGGTTTGAAGAAAATATTATGTACGAATGATTATGCATTAAAATTGGTTCCAAATATATTGGAATTAAGTTGGAAACATAATATATACCTTTTCATTATCCAAAGTCACTTATTAAAAAACTTATAATTATGTTGACTTGAATAAAATATCCAATTATATAAAATATCTCATAAATCTATGATAAATAATTCTCTAAATGTATATTTTAAAAAATATCTAATTTATTTTTGTCCTGACCTGGGGATCAGAATCAGAAGGGGCCACGGACGTCTTGCACAATATTGATGATGGAGAAAAAATGAGAGTGTACCTGCAAAGAAGAGAGTTACCTGACTCTCTCGAGAAAGAGAGTTTATTAAACTTTTACAATCTGACTACTTTCATTTATTTTAAAAGGTTAATAGGCTATCCATCACCTACACCATAGTATAATTAAGTATTATTGATTAAAAGAACACATATACGTAGAGAAAATAAAAATTAATCTTCCAACTATCACCTTCTAAAGAATAGATTTAGTTACAATACTACCCCTTAAACCATTAATGTTACAGGAGCCAATGATAATTGAGTCCTTGATGTAGGTTTAGCTCTCTTAAAAATACAATTAAAATAAAATATCAATATGCTTTTTGTCATGTTATTAATGCTTTAGATAAATAGTCATATATCATACTTTATACAATAAATATTTTAAATATATTTTATGGTAGAATATATCTTCGATTAAAAGAAATTAAAAATATATTAACAATAGTTCAACAAATTTATTTCTCCGTCTTACAATCTACGCATGCAAACATAGAAAATTTTAAATGAATTTTTTGGTTATTTAGAATTTTTTTTTTTAAGGATCAATTGAAAAAACTTAATGCAAATAACTTCCAGATCTCGAGGGTTTTACAAAGAAGAAGGTAATCATGTCTATAGAAAATGTCATTAGATATGTCCAACGATGATATCGATGATATACTATGTTAGTAGTTTTTTATCCTAAACATTTAATAAAATGAGTAAATATAGATCGAGAGAAACCATAAAGTTTATTATAATTCAAACAATACAGAAACACAAACTTTATAAAATAACTGTATAGAAATAACATAGAAAATATAAAATACATAACGAATCATAATTTAGATAATTTATTTTCTAATTGATATAATCTTTCAACCTTACAATACTCTTTGTTAAATGGTTGTTTTTTCATAAAATTTGCTTTATAATATCATCACTTTTTTTGGCTTTGATTACTTGTTGTAGGAAGTTCTGTAGGCTGAGTGATATCGTCCGATCTAAACATAAAAAAATTAAATATTAGTTAAAAAAATTCAAATTATATATAAAAAAATACAAACATATATATGATGAAAAACTTACGATTTAGTTATCTTCACATTTGTAGAACCTCTCGAAAAAATGGGTTCCATTTTCTCATATTTAGTGATGCTTTTTTGGAGACTTATCAAAAAACAGCTTCTGCAAATAAGTCTAATACCATCATAATCATAAACTCCACAAATTTTGTTTGAACAATTTGGTGGAGCCATTTTGCTTCAGGATGATTAGATCAATGAAGTTTGAAAAATAATGAAATTGACTTTACAATTGAGCGGAGTGAGAATTGAATCGGGTGTGCCAAATTTATATTCTCATTTAGAATACTTATTTAAGTTATAAAACTTATTAGGATAACCTTTCAAAAAAATTATTGTCATAAATAATGTGCCATAGTTGGGTTTTTTTAAGAAAACATTATGTACGGATGATTATGCATTAAAATTCGTTCCAAATATATTAGAATTAATTGGAAAACATAATATATACCTTTTCACTCAAACTTTTTTTTCAAATTTATAATTATAATGATCAATAGTACAAAAGAATAAAATGTCCAATTACACAAAACAACTCACAAATCTATCATAAATAATTCTCTAAATGTATATTAAAAAAATGTCTAGTTTTTCCATTAATTAAATTTATGTGTAGTAGTCTTATAATGAATTAATCATTGCAAATATTTTCATATAGGAAAGTAATTATATATAAATGTGGAGAATGAATATAAGATAAAAAAGAAGAGCTAATAATCTAACACAAAAGTGCACTAACAACGCTCCGCCTCGCCTTAAGTCCGTAAAAACGCGAGCGGGACAAACAAGCCCGCCAAGTAAAATGGGCATAAAAATCATGCATATCACCCAAGGTAGCAGTTTGGCGGGCGGCGTGCTTGCCCACCTATTTTTTAAAAATCTTTTTACAGATTAATAGTCTTTTTTTACCTTTCAATTAAATTTTTCACTTATTTTTTAGAACAATTTTTTATAAAGTATCTTTAAAATAAATTTAATCTAAAAAAATATTCCTTATATTTACAAATTTATAAAACTAAACCATCAAGAATTTGAATCACTAGAATGAACTAAAACAGGGCAGACTTAAGGCGAGACGAGCTTAACGAATAGGTGAGACAGACTTTAGCGTGCGGCGAGCTTTGGCGGGGCGGACTTAGGCGGACGTCGAGTTTTGGCGGACCCAAAATCCTAACACAACCCGCCATCTTTTGGCGGGTGCGCGGCCGGGCTGGAGGGCCACCGCCTGTTTTGCTACTCCTACTAAAAACCCACAAAAAATACAAAAATTAACTTAGACTATGTACAATGGTTACATTATTCAACACCCTACTTTTTCACTTTTTATCTTCCACATCATCTTCTCTCTCTTCCACCTAATAATTCAACACCTATTCAATTTTTTTTCACTACAATGGTTTTGTTTGATAAAATTCAACACGCTACCCCACATCATATTCTTATTTTCTTTTAAAGTTTTGTTTTTATGATTATATATTAATATCTATTATCAATTAAAAGTGAATTTTTTTTATGAGTCCAAATCAAATGAACCAAGTCTCTATTTATAGAGAATAATGAATTTTGATAAAAATAAAAATAAATAAAAAATTTATTTACTATGAAATAATTAATTTTAAATGATTAAAAGAAAATAAAATCTAAATAATCACAACAACCAATAAAATTGTGTAAAGTGTTGCATGTGGCCCCACTTTTTTCTCATTCAACATGTTGAATCTTTTCAACACCAATTAATCCACATCACATTAAACACCTCATTCAACAAACCATTGTAGACATTCAACTATTGAATAATTTTTTCAACACCCCCATTGTAAATGGTCTTAAGAAAGGTAAAAATGTATAAATAAGAACTTTATTATATAACCAAAATACAACTAAATGAAATATGCTAAAGTCCAGGAACAAATAAACCACCATCAACCGAGCAATATCCTCTATGTGAATCTTAGGATCACACCTCTAAAAATTTCGATGATACACTTAAACGATTAATGGATCATAAAAGTCATAGGATCTGCAAGTCAATAAGGAAATATATCATATTCCCGACGACTTGCAAAATATCATTTCAAGAAAACAAAGATATACTTAGCTTCCGTGGCCTCTTCTTTAATCGTTAATCATGTAAAGATGAATTTATTTAGGATATTTTCACAAGGTTCATACCACTAAATGGAAAACCACGATAAGTCAACCTCTAGTCCAGCCCAAACCTTGGGGTGTTCATTGGTTCGGACAAATTTGAATCAAACCGAAATACAAACCACTCAACGGAACTTGGGTTGGGATTTTTTTAGTTTGGGCAAAAATTGAACCAAACCAATGAAAATCGATATAAGTTGGTTCGGGCAATTAATGATTTTTAAAATTTATTCCTGTGAGTTTGTCTATTCGAACCAACAATAATTTATTTGTATAATTTATATCATTATTATCATGATTACTAGTATAAGGTATTCAACTTCGAGAAGAAAAACATGAAACATCATTTTTGCCATTGACGACCACATGGAGAACAAAAAAAAGAAATTTTATGTTACTTTTAAAATGAGTTGAAGTAAATTTAAAATTTTCATTTTTTTCACATTTGATTTTAATGTATTTTATCAATTCAAGTAAAATCAACTTGTTGATATTAATTTCTCTTTGGTTTGAGATTGATCACACCAATTCATATATGTTTTATTGGGTGAGCATCAAATTATCTCGATACAAACCTAACCAGCCTAGAAACTCCCATACATAAACCTCGAGAAAGTAAAAAAAAATCTTTAAATTACAATAAAAAGTCACATCAAAGACACATTATAACTCTTATGCTATATATTAAACTTTGACAATATGTCTACTCTCGTATATTATAAAAGTTGAATTGGCTAACCATCACCTACACCTTAGTGTCGCGGCACACAAAATATCTATGCGCATTGAACGCTCGAAATACAACAGAGTCGCCTCGGAAATTTATTTATTCTAAAAGGAAAGAGAAAATATGGATAAAACCCACAAAGAATAAAGGATAAGATGGTTTTAGCAACCAATAGCGGGTTTGGAAGTTGGTTATGTAAGGGGAAGGTATTGGCACCCCTCATATCTGTTGTACTCATCGGGACCCATTTAATTAGTTTTGTGAATGAGTGTTAGAGTGATGGTAGTTTGAGATCTTCTAAATATTGTGCGAGAAAAGAGAAAGAAAATGGAAAATAATTTTTGAATTTTTTATTATTGTGTCTGGCAAGACTTTGGGTCTCGCTCCTATGTATACCCAGGTGCAATGGAGAACTCAAGACTATGTAGTTATGGATAACAAATTTTTGTGGGTTGGGAAACGTTGTTTGCATCATCGGGGAATGGACGGAGCGCGTCTTTCATTTTTTGAAAAGATTTTGAATTGAAAATTCAAAAGGCAAAAGGTTTGAATGAGTTGAGATTGTTTTTATGTGGGAACCAGGCATCGAACCACAAGTTTAGTGATGATTTTTTGGAGACTTTTCATGAAACAGTTTTCGCAAATAAGTTTGATACCATCATAATCTTAAAAGCCACAAACTTTGTTTGAACAATTTGGAGGAACCATTTTGTTTCAGGAAGATAAGATCAATGATGTTTGAAAAATAATGAAACTGATTTTATAATTGAATGGTGAGAATTGAATTGGATGTGTCAAATTTATATTCTCATTTAGAATACTTATTTAAGTAAAAAAACTTATTAGGATAACTGTCCAAAAAAAAAATTTCTCATAAATAATGTGCAATAGTTGGGTTTGATGAAAACATTATATACGGATGATTATGCATTAAAATGGGTTCCAAATATATTGGAATTAATTTGGAAACATAATATATACATTTTCATTATTCAAAGTCAATTTTTTTAAAATTTATATTTATATTGACCAATGATAAAAAAGAATAAAATATTCAATTATATAAAATATCTCATAAATCTATGATAAATAATTCTCTAAAAGTTTAGGATCCAAACAGTTTAATAAAATGAGTAAATATAGATTGAGAGAAACCTAAAATTTATTACAATTCCAACAATACAACGACACAAACTTTATAAAATAGCAATGTATAGACTTAAATAACAGACAAAATATAAAATACATAACGAATCACAATGTAGATAATTTATTTTCTAATTGATATAATCTTTCAACCATACAAGACTCTTTGTTAAATGATTGTTTTTTCATAAAATTTGCTTTCTAATCTCATCACTTTTTTTGGCTTGGTTCACTTGTTGTAGGAAGTTCTGTAACCTGAGTGGTATCGTCGTATCTAAACATTTAAAAAATAAAAAATATTAGTTAAAAATTTTAAATTATATTTTAAAAAACAAATATATATATATATATATATATATATATATATATATATATATATATATATATATATATATATATATATATATATATATATATAGATGGTGATGATGAAAAGCTTATGATTTACTTATCTTCACATTTGTAGAATCTCTAAAAAAAACATGGGTTTTATTTTATCACATTTAGTGATGCATTCTTTGAGAATTTTCAAGAAACACTTTATGCAAATAAGTTTGATACCATCATAATCATAAAAGTCACAAATTTTGTTTGAACAATTTGGTGGAACCACTTTGTTTCAGGAGGATTAGATCAATGAAGTTTGAAAATAATGAAACTGACTTTACAATTGATTGGAGTGAGAATTGAATCGGGTGTGCCAAAATGATATTCTCATTTATAATACTTATTTATGTAAGAAAACTTATTAGGATAATCGTCCAAAAAAATTTATTGTCATATATCATAGTTGGGTTTGAAGAAAATATTATGTACGAATGATTATGCATTAAAATTGGTTCCAAATATATTGGAATTAAGTTGGAAACATAATATATACCTTTTCATTATCCAAAGTCACTTATTAAAAAACTTATAATTATGTTGACTTGAATAAAATATCCAATTATATAAAATATCTCATAAATCTATGATAAATAATTCTCTAAATGTATATTTTAAAAAATATCTAATTTATTTTTGTCCTGACCTGGGGATCAGAATCAGAAGGGGCCACGGACGTCTTGCACAATATTGATGATGGAGAAAAAATGAGAGTGTACCTGCAAAGAAGAGAGTTACCTGACTCTCTCGAGAAAGAGAGTTTATTAAACTTTTACAATCTGACTACTTTCATTTATTTTAAAAGGTTAATAGGCTATCCATCACCTACACCATAGTATAATTAAGTATTATTGATTAAAAGAACACATATACGTAGAGAAAATAAAAATTAATCTTCCAACTATCACCTTCTAAAGAATAGATTTAGTTACAATACTACCCCTTAAACCATTAATGTTACAGGAGCCAATGATAATTGAGTCCTTGATGTAGGTTTAGCTCTCTTAAAAATACAATTAAAATAAAATATCAATATGCTTTTTGTCATGTTATTAATGCTTTAGATAAATAGTCATATATCATACTTTATACAATAAATATTTTAAATATATTTTATGGTAGAATATATCTTCGATTAAAAGAAATTAAAAATATATTAACAATAGTTCAACAAATTTATTTCTCCGTCTTACAATCTACGCATGCAAACATAGAAAATTTTAAATGAATTTTTTGGTTATTTAGAATTTTTTTTTTTAAGGATCAATTGAAAAAACTTAATGCAAATAACTTCCAGATCTCGAGGGTTTTACAAAGAAGAAGGTAATCATGTCTATAGAAAATGTCATTAGATATGTCCAACGATGATATCGATGATATACTATGTTAGTAGTTTTTGATCCTAAACATTTAATAAAATGAGTAAATATAGATCGAGAGAAACCATAAAGTTTATTATAATTCAAACAATACAGAAACACAAACTTTATAAAATAACTGTATAGAAATAACATAGAAAATATAAAATACATAACGAATCATAATTTAGATAATTTATTTTCTAATTGATATAATCTTTCAACCTTACAATACTCTTTGTTAAATGGTTGTTTTTTCATAAAATTTGCTTTATAATATCATCACTTTTTTTGGCTTTGATTACTTGTTGTAGGAAGTTCTGTAGGCTGAGTGATATCGTCCGATCTAAACATAAAAAAATTAAATATTAGTTAAAAAAATTCAAATTATATATAAAAAAATACAAACATATATATGATGAAAAACTTACGATTTAGTTATCTTCACATTTGTAGAACCTCTCGAAAAAATGGGTTCCATTTTCTCATATTTAGTGATGCTTTTTTGGAGACTTATCAAAAAACAGCTTCTGCAAATAAGTTTAATACCATCATAATCATAAACTCCACAAATTTTGTTTGAACAATTTGGTGGAGCCATTTTGCTTCAGGATGATCAGATCAATGAAGTTTGAAAAATAATGAAATTGACTTTACAATTGAGCGGAGTGAGAATTGAATCGGGTGTGCCAAATTTATATTCTCATTTAGAATACTTATTTAAGTTATAAAACTTATTAGGATAACCTTTCAAAAAAATTATTGTCATAAATAATGTGCCATAGTTGGGTTTTTTTAAGAAAACATTATGTACGGATGATTATGCATTAAAATTCGTTCCAAATATATTAGAATTAATTGGAAAACATAATATATACCTTTTCACTCAAACTTTTTTTTCAAATTTATAATTATAATGATCAATAGTACAAAAGAATAAAATGTCCAATTACACAAAACAACTCACAAATCTATCATAAATAATTCTCTAAATGTATATTAAAAAAATGTCTAGTTTTTCCATTAATTAAATTTATGTGTAGTAGTCTTATAATGAATTAATCATTGCAAATATTTTCATATAGGAAAGTAATTATATATAAATGTGGAGAATGAATATAAGATAAAAAAGAAGAGCTAATAATCTAACACAAAAGTGCACTAACAACGCTCCGCCTCGCCTTAAGTCCGTAAAAACGCGAGCGGGACAAACAAGCCCGCCAAGTAAAATGGGCATAAAAATCATGCATATCACCCAAGGTAGCAGTTTGGCGGGCGGCGTGCTTGCCCACCTATTTTTTAAAAATCTTTTTATAGATTAATAGTCTTTTTTTACCTTTCAATTAAATTTTTCACTTATTTTTTAGAACAATTTTTTATAAAGTATCTTTAAAATAAATTTAATCTAAAAAAATATTCCTTATATTTACAAATTTATAAAACTAAACCATCAAGAATTTGAATCACTAGAATGAACTAAAACAGGGCAGACTTAAGGCGAGACGAGCTTAACGAATAGGTGAGACAGACTTTAGCGTGCGGCGAGCTTTGGCGGGGCGGACTTAGGCGGACGTCGAGTTTTGGCGGACCCAAAATCCTAACACAACCCGCCATCTTTTGGCGGGTGCGCGGCCGGGCTGGAGGGCCACCGCCTGTTTTGCTACTCCTACTAAAAACCCACAAAAAATACAAAAATTAACTTAGACTATGTACAATGGTTACATTATTCAACACCCTACTTTTTCACTTTTTATCTTCCACATCATCTTCTCTCTCTTCCACCTAATAATTCAACACCTATTCAATTTTTTTTCACTACAATGGTTTTGTTTGATAAAATTCAACACGCTACCCCACATCATATTCTTATTTTCTTTTAAAGTTTTGTTTTTATGATTATATATTAATATCTATTATCAATTAAAAGTGAATTTTTTTTATGAGTCCAAATCAAATGAACCAAGTCTCTATTTATAGAGAATAATGAATTTTGATAAAAATAAAAATAAATAAAAAATTTATTTACTATGAAATAATTAATTTTAAATGATTAAAAGAAAATAAAATCTAAATAATCACAACAACCAATAAAATTGTGTAAAGTGTTGCATGTGGCCCCACTTTTTTCTCATTCAACATGTTGAATCTTTTCAACACCAATTAATCCACATCACATTAAACACCTCATTCAACAAACCATTGTAGACATTCAACTATTGAATAATTTTTTCAACACCCCCATTGTAAATGGTCTTAAGAAAGGTAAAAATGTATAAATAAGAACTTTATTATATAACCAAAATACAACTAAATGAAATATGCTAAAGTCCAGGAACAAATAAACCACCATCAACCGAGCAATATCCTCTATGTGAATCTTAGGATCACACCTCTAAAAATTTCGATGATACACTTAAACGATTAATGGATCATAAAAGTCATAGGATCTGCAAGTCAATAAGGAAATATATCATATTCCCGACGACTTGCAAAATATCATTTCAAGAAAACAAAGATATACTTAGCTTCCGTGGCCTCTTCTTTAATCGTTAATCATGTAAAGATGAATTTATTTAGGATATTTTCACAAGGTTCATACCACTAAATGGAAAACCACGATAAGTCAACCTCTAGTCCAGCCCAAACCTTGGGGTGTTCATTGGTTCGGACAAATTTGAATCAAACCGAAATACAAACCACTCAACGGAACTTGGGTTGGGATTTTTTTAGTTTGGGCAAAAATTGAACCAAACCAATGAAAATCGATATAAGTTGGTTCGGGCAATTAATGATTTTTAAAATTTATTCCTGTGAGTTTGTCTATTCGAACCAACAATAATTTATTTGTATAATTTATATCATTATTATCATGATAACTAGTATAAGATATTCAACTTCGAGAAGAAAAACATGAAACATCATTTTTGCCATTGACGACCACATGGAGAACAAAAAAAAGAAACTTTATATTACTATTAAAATGAGTTGAAGTAAATTTAAAAATTTCAAATTTTTTCACATTTGATTTTAATGTATTTTATCAATTCAAGTAAAATCAACTTGTTGATATTAATTTCTCTTTGGTTTGAGATTTATCACAAACAAATATATAAATCTAATCAAACCAATTCATATATGATTTATTGGGTGAGCATCAAATTATCTCGATACAAACCTAACCAACCTAGAAACTCCCATACATAAACCTCGAGAAAGTAAAAAAAATCTTTAATTTACAATAAAAAGTCACATCAAAGCCACATTATAACTCTTATACTATATATTAAACTTTGACAATATGTCTACTCTCGTATATTATAAAAGTTGAATTGGCTCACCATCACCTACACCTTAGTGTCGCGGCACACAAAATATCTATGCGTATTGAACGCTCGAAATACAACAGAGTCGCCTCGAAATTTTATTTATTCTAAAAGGAAAGAGAAAATATGGATAAAACCCACAAAGAATAAAGGATAAGATGGTTATAGCAAAGCGGGTTTGGAAGTCGGTTATGTAAGGGAAAGGTATTGGAACCCCTCATATCCGTTGTACTCAACAGGACCCATTAAATTAGATTTGTGAATGAGTGTTAGAGTGATGGTAGTTTGAGATCTTCTAAATATTGTGCGAGTAAAGAGAAAGAAAATGGAAAATAATTTTTGAATTTTTTATTATTGTGTCTGGCAAGACTTTGGGTCTCGCTCCTATGTATCACCAGGTGCAATGGAGAACTCAAGACTATGTAGTTATGGATAACAAATTTTTAGGGGGTTGGGAAACGTTGTTTGCATCATCGGGGAATGGACAGAGCGTCTTTATGTTTTTGAAAAGATTTTGAATTGAAAATTCAAAAGGCAAAAGGTTTGAATGAGTTGAGATTGTTTTTATGTGGGTGCCAAACATCGAACCACAAGTTAAGTACGACCGACAATCCAAGTACGCGAGAGTCAAAGGGACAAGTACGTTCAACCAATTCTTTTCATCCCAAAAGTTTCTTAGAAAATTTATGAGACGAATCAAGATTTTTTTTTAAAAGTGTTTTAGCATGGAAGACATGCATAGGTCCACAAGCTAAGTACGATTAACAACCCAAGTACTTAGAAATCGGAGGGACAAGTAAGTTCAACCAATTCTTTTTCATTTCAAGTTTATCATGAAAATGCTTTGAAAGGAAGTTACAACTTGACGTTGAGTCAAGTGTTTTATTATGAAATGATTTGAATGATTAGAGAAAATGGAACTTGACGTTGGATCAAGTGTTTAATATTTTGATTATGAAAAGAGTTTGAATTAAGCGGTGAAAAGGTACTTGAAGTTGGATCAAGAACCGCGATGCAAATGATTTTGAAAAGTCCTTGGTGTTGACGAAGCTTTTATTCTTGAAAGATTAATTTTAATCGCCGCTTATTTTCTTGTATTAACAATCATGCATTAGCTAAAGAAATAATAAAATAAAATAAAACAATAAAAATAAAGAGGGGAGAGACACACTATCAATATAAGAGTAAATCAAAGCTAAAGAAAATAGAACCAATAAAGCAAATAATAAAAGGGAGAGAGATACACTATTAATGCATAATGTGTGAGCAATTAAAGGAAATAAAAGAAAATGTGAAAAATAAAATAAATAAAGAATAAAAGAAATAATAAAAGTGACGAGGATTCACTATCAATACATGAGTAAGAATAAATTACATTAAAATAGAGGAGAATGCGTTATCAGTACAAGAGTAAAATAAAATAAATAAAGTATAAAAGAAAAATAATAAAAAAAAGAATAAATATGCAATTAATTAATTAAAAGTGAAATAAAGCTTAGGAGTGTGGTACATCGGATGCATTAGTGGCAGGAGGTGGTGATTACTAGGAAATTTAGCACCAATAGACTGCTGGAGCAGCATAGTCAAATGCCATGGAGAAAACTATTCTTTGATAATGGAGCTACACCTCGAGTCTTCTTCATATTGTGGATGGCCTTTCAAAATAGACTAGCAACAAAGCATAGGTTAGTCAAGTTTGGGATGATCACTGGTGAAAAGTGTACCATGTGATAAAAGTGAAAGTCTGCAACATTTATTTTTTGACTGTGAAACCATGAAACATATTGGGCAGGAAGTGTTGCACTGGATGTGAAGCAATCATGTGCCTCAGGGATGGACGGAGGAAGTTACTTGGGTAACAAAGGAAAGTAAAGGCAAAAATTGGAAAGCTAAAGTTTTAAAGGCTTGTTTTGCTAAAACTGTTTATGAAGGATGTAAGTATAGAAATGAAAGAGTGTATAGAAATAGCAATAGGAATACAAACATACAAGGACAATTATAGATAGTGATATCCATAGATTATGGATGCATCCAAAAATCCTGGAACTTGTGGCTAAGCTTCTTATGAATTAGAAGAGTTCTAGAGGTGTAGGTTTTATTTGTGTTGTGAGTTGGACCCTATGGGCCGCTTTGTACATATTATTTTGAGATTAATATAAATCTTATTTCTTTCAAAAAAACTTAATTAATTAAATTAAAAAATAAAATAAAAATAATTTTTGAGTTTTTTAATATGTAAACAATTGAAATTAACAAGTGCATGAAAAAAATAAAATCGAAACTAAAAAATAAAATGACAAAACATTTAAGAAAAACAAAAAATAAATAAATAAATAAAAGGGGATGCTGGGCCAAACAGGGTGCAATGAACACAAGAAAGGGGTGACATAATCCTAAATGAGCGCTGGGTCCACCAGCCACAAAAAAAAAGGAAAAAAGACAAAAAAGAATCATGATGAAACGGATGACCAGATTTTAAGATGGGTTTGTCTTCAATAACAATAACGTTCATCCTTATTTTGCTAGTAACTTACTCAATTTTTCATGGACTTAAGCAAATAAATAATGTAAATCCATATACTTGATCCCACCAACAAGAATATATGTTCAAAATAAGCAAATAACCAAAAAACAAATTACGAAGAAAAATAAAAAACGCAGTAACCATCTTTTGACTCGATTTGACCATAACTTACCTAATTTTTTCATGAAATTAAGCAAATGAGTAATAAACATTCATCTTCTCGATCTCAAGAACAATATGGAATGCTCAAAATTAAAAAAATAAGCAACAAAAAAAATTAATTCAAGGGAAATAAAAAGTGATTTTAAAATTGGAGAGAAATTTGTGCAAAGTTTTGGCTTTTTCTCGTGAGTGATTTTTGGTGAGATTTGTGAATGAGAATGAGTTTACTTATTGGCTTTAAAAAGGATAGTAAATGTAACATCCTCATCTCTAATTATCGATAATCATGCTAATATTGGTATTAAGGCATATTTAATATGATTAGTGGTTAATTAGTGGAAAAGAATTGAGCTAGCAAGACAAGGAGTGCTTAGTCTTTTTGAAGTTTAAGTCAAGGGAAAATTGAACTTTATGCTGGTGGATTATTTATGCCTTAGGTGCATTTTGTCATACCCCAAAATTTGCCTTCCATATTCCATTCACAATGATTCAAAGTTCAAGATTCAATTCCAAAGCTTTGCTCACTCAATGGTCTAGATGATCCACAGTCAACTGGTTGGACCTAAAAGTCAACCATAGTCAAAGCACAACCTAAAGCTCTCAATTTTGGGTCAACATCAAGTGAATTAAAGTATATCCATCAAAGATTGATCATGATTCCATTAATAGAAACTCAGAAATGAACAAGTGCAAAAAGGTTCAAATTAGGGTTTCTTTAGGAGAAAGTCAACCCAACTTTGACTGGGCATAACTTTCACATGGAACATCAAAAATTCCCCACTCAAAACCTATTTTGAATGAAATTGGATCCTCTACAACTTTGTCTCTCACAAGCCAAGGCCAGAAATGCTTCATTTGAGAGGTATGATGCAAAAGATTACAGGTCATTTTCAGGCATCCTTCAAAAGCAGTTTTTTGTCAAAGAAGATATGATCAAGATAAAAGCTCCAAATGAAAAATATGTTCCAAAGTGGCTTATAAAGGACATCTTGAGGTTTCCAAAAAGTCCTAGAACTCCCTCATAGCTTAAAAATTGAGGGAGATATGCTTGATCAAAGTTGAGCAATTTTTGGAGGCAAATGTGAAATAAGAAGGTTCAAATTGGAAATTTTTGCAAATGGGCCTATGCTATTATGATTCAATCTTGGTCCACAAGTCATTAGCATGCCCAAAACCATGTGCCACGAAAATTAAACATTTTATTTGATTTTTATATGATTTTTATTTCATTTAAAATGATTTAAAAATAATTTAATTGAAAGAAAATCAAATATTGGATTAAAGGATTCACATTAGCCAATTCCAATCAGCATTTATTGCATATTTTCAACACAATTTCGTGCTAGCAAGATTGGAAAAGAGTGAATCAAATTTTGGCCAAAATAGCAAGTTTCCATTAAAGTTTCAAATCAAATTTTTCCAACTTAGTGAAATTTGATTCAAAAGGGTTTGGGCTATAATTCTTGACCTAATCTCCTCCCCTATAAATATAGAACACAAACCACATGAATAGGGATTGAACATTCGGTGTAGAGAGACATATCCAAGAACTCAAAATTCTCCAAGAAGCTTGAATTCGGTTTCAAATAATTAAGGTGTTTCAACAAGATTTGAAGGTTGCAAAAGCTTCCTCGAGGTATTCTGAACGTGAGTGGATACTTGCATAGCATCAGCACCCCCAGAACAACCTCCAATTAGCCGAGGTATGTGACTCTGAAACTTGGATCGATTAGAGTAATTTATGCATTCTCATGGGTTTTTAATTGTATATTCTGTTTGTTCTTAATGCTGTGAACAATTCTGGGTTAATTAATTGAAGTTTATGTGCTTGGAACGTGTTTCGCCATTAGAGGCCGAGTTAGGGTTCCAAGTTTTAATTTAGGGCTTTTTGCTAGGGGCGAAATTAGAGGGATTTGAGGGCATATTCAGGTTCGTGAGATTTAGACGAAGAGGATAGGCTGGTCGCGAGACATTTATGTATGTGTATGTGCTATTCGTTATAAGGCAGGTTGATTTGCCACGAGCAAAACCCAAGTAAAACCGTAGCTAATACTTGCAGGTTTTTCTAGTATTTCTGGGGAAGACGATGGCGTGTCGTCCTATGGTTGGTTCATTCATAAATTCGCGCACAATTTTGTGGGGTGTTTCTTGTTACTCTTATATTATCTTGGCTGCGTTGAATAAACGACTAAGTGGTTCAGTTGGGTTGGTAACGAAACGCTCTTGTGAGGGGGAGGTCATGGGTTCGAGCCTCCCTCCTAACATATATTTTTTCTGAATTTCCAATCTCTGATCATATGCGCCTGTAGCCTTAGGGTGTACCATGCGTCCTCAGATCTAACCCCTTAATTCATCACTAACTTAGATCCCACGCTCCAGAAATTGGTCCTTATACCATAGTCCTTCCAGCCTGCCACATTGAATCCTAATCCTAATAAACTAAAATAATTTTAATTAAGTTATTTGTTTTAATTAATTCTTTTTAATATATTATTCATATAATAATTATTTTTTATAAATAAATTAATATATGATATTGATATTAAAAATCCAATTTGTTGTTCGTTCCGATTAAATCGATTAATCGCGATGGGCAATAATAATTTTAATTAAAATGTTTATTTAATTAAAATGTAATTAATTTTTATTTAGTTAAATGGTTTCAACTATTTTATTAGTTGCGATGATTAACTTATTTATCTTTCTCCCTTCAATTCATTATTCTTTTTAATCGAATCAATCGATTACGAGGGGTAACAATACAAATTAAATTACGAAAATTCATAAAAACTACCTTTATTCGTTATTAGTGATAATTGAATCAATCAATTAAAATTGGTAACGATACAACTACTAATCTTTTAACCATGGTGATCGAATCTATTGATCATCGCGGTTAATAGTACATACTAAAACCAGGGTTGTACGCCCAAATCCCAAAACACTTCAAATCAAACTACAGATTTTCATCCTTATTCTAAACTACGATAGGCCATTCAAAAAGCCTCTAAAACCATCTCAAGTCAATTTTCAACTCTAAGGGCGTACAACCCTCCCCCGAACTACGTAGACTCTGATCCTCCATAAGGAGGTACGTAGGCACTTGGCAACAAGGCGAGTCCCCTTCCCTCTAAATCTCATTTTTCCCGATTTTTAGTTCCTTAATCATAAATCTTTAATATTAATAATCTTGCCATTAACCCTATTGTCTGTCTGTAGCCTTTCTTTATCTCTTGCCACAAACCTTATCATCACAATGCAAACTTTAGGAAAGGGTTGAGGGTGCCTAACACCTTCCCTCGACCTGAATATAGTATCTTACCCTGATCTCTTAACTGCGCGAGGTTTCCTATTCGCCTTGGTAGAATAGGTGGCGACTCTAATCATTAAATTTTTAGGCAGGTTGCTACACATTTTATAACTTATTTTCCTCTCATTCTTCCACACACTTAGAAGAACTCATCAAGAGCAAGAGAAGATATATAGGAGGGGGCTGACCACCAAGGAGGAAGAAGGGAGGAGATTCAAGCTTCCTCTTGCATGTAATATCATCATCATCATCATCATTATCATCATCAACTCGACCTCTACCTTCCTCCAACTTCATATACAACTCTTTAAGGTGGGTTTCTATGTAGATTATTCTTGGGGGCATATTTTAGGGTTTCATGAGAAGGATTTTTGGGGTTCCTAAGAATTATATGATTGCATGTTCTTATGTTAAACTTCCTGATTGTGTTTAACTTAAGATTGATTGTATCGTGCTTAATTATTTTTGCATGTTGACTTCCATGATTATTTGATACTGTGTTATGTGGATTGTTTTGATGAAGTGAATTACTATCTAACTACTTTAATAATAGTTGATGCTTAAGCTATTTGCAATTATGAAAGGTGAACCTAGGAAGTGTTAATGTATAAGATTTCATTGATAGATTGGATTGGGGCTAGTTTTTATTCAGAAAAACATCTCTTTTGTTTCTGGTTCAGTGGTAAATCGATTTACCTATGGTGTAAATCGATTTCCCTTTTTGAAAAAATCATGTTATTGCTTCTGGTTCAGTGGTAAATCGATTCACCCAGTTGGTAAATCGATTTCCCCTTTGAGAAAATCATGTCTTTTTGATTTTGTTTCACTGGTAAATCGATTCACCCAGTTGGTAAATCGATTTCCCTTTTTGAAAGCTTATTTCTCTGCACAACTGAAGCATGTAAATCAATTTACCCATGATGTAAACGATTTCCCCTTACTAAGAATGACCCTTTATTGTTTCGACCATAACTTGAGCTTCACAACTCGGATTGTGAGGCGAACGGAGGCATTGGAAAGCTAATGTTAAGGACTACAAGATTCTTAAGCTTCCACAACTATAGTATACTCTTAAATAATACTAACATCCATGTGTATGTTCATGTATCTTGATTAATAAAAGATAATACTTGGTAAGGTGAACCTTAGGATGCAAGCAAGAGTAATTACCGGAAGTTGGCCAGCTATTCCATTTTCCCCAAAGCGTCTACTCCTGAAGTACTATAATCTGATGGTATAGTAAGTGTAGGACATGTGATTAGGGAACAAACAAGAGGATAGTAACTGATCACTGATCCTTGTTGATCCGAGAGTGAGGTAAGTTATGTATATGTTGGCTATTTCTTGTGGATTGATTCCAAGAATTACCCTTACCACAAATATTGCAGGTGATTTCCCGAGCTTGAGTCTCGGGAATGGATAGCACTCCGTAGTTTAGGAGCTATTCTCGTGGGGATGAACTCCCAGGGATGTGTGTCACCACCTATTCCTCTTTGTCGTTTCCCTCACAGGTGAATGTCGATGTAAGACCCAGACCCTGGGATATTGGAGGAGTTGGATCATAGTGATGATTCAATATCGATTCCATGATTCTATTTCTTCCTTACTTGTTACCTACCGTGTAGATTTAAAAAGGTGATTTTCCAAGATGAAGTAAAGGTACTTCAGAATTGATTTTGATAAAATCCTTACTAGATAGAATATTATTTAGGATCTTGTTGAGCCGAGTGAATCCTAAGATAGGGAAACCCACTGAGATTAGTATCTCATCCCAATATTATTAACTTTTTTTCAAGTAACTCTTCTCAAGATAAAGGAAAAGGTAAAGCAGTGTAAGCATATATGTGTTGAAAGTTTCTTGAGCTCCCGCTACAGATCTTTGTTTCTTTTGTTTATTTTTTCTATTTCATAGCTTATGTATTTTGGACTAGTAGTCATGTACCTAATACCTAACTTTGTTGTCGTTTAGGCGTATTGTATGTTTTCAGTACCAAACTTTGGCTATGTATTACATTATTTAAGATATATGTTATGCATGATTGTTATAGTTTAGAAATTAAGAAAAAGGAGGTGAGAAAGGTGTGAGTGCATTCTAGAAGCTTATTTAATTAAATAGTGAATAATTATGCAATAAATCCATGAAATAATGATGTAATAAATAAATGATATTTTGGGCCTTCTAGAAACTTGATTTTTGTTTTATGATGTATGAAATTGATTATTGAAATTCAAATTGATATAATGATGTTAAGGTTCTGTTTGGTAAGACATAATCCTGAGTTTATGTCATATAGCTTATAGCTTATAAGCTCATATGACATTTTAGACATGTTTAGTAACGATGTTTTCATCACTAGCTTATAGTTTATTTTACTAGCTTATAGCTTATTTTCCAGACGCTATTTCAAATAGCGTTTTAGCTTATAGCTTATAGCTTATCATTTTTTTCTTTTTTTATCCTTATTATTTTAGCATAAACTCATTTTTATCTTTTATAATGTATTTTAATTTCAAATTAAATAATTATATATTAAATATCTTTTATGTCATTTTACATTTATAAGTTACTTGAACCGCTAATTTTACCAAACACTTCAATTAGCTTATCAGTTATCAGTCTCAACCATCAGTCATAAGTTATAATCTATCAGTCATCAGCCATCAGCTAGCTTATCAGTCAACCACTATTTTTACCAAAAAGACCCTAAATCAAATGATCATGAATTTATTTTCCAAAATGCATAATGAAATACTACAATTTTAGTCAATTTCTTTCAACATGTAATATTTTGATTTTTCTTTGACTTTTTATTATGATGTGTGATATGATTAATAAATATTCCTAATGGAATAGTGTGATGAACTGTATTGCTCGTGAGTATGATTATGATGACTTTATTTTCTGATAAAAATGCACATGATTAAAAAATGAAAAACTTTAAAAAATAAATATGTATCAGATGAACTTAGAAACATGCTAGACGAAATTAGAGGTATGACATTTAATATAATAAGATAATATTGATTAGAAAAACACACACATACATAAATAGAAATTAATCTTCCAACTATCACCCTCTCCTAGAGAATAGGTGTAGTTTAAAAATTCTCCTGCGAACAAAGACACAATGACAACTCCACCTAGCCTAAATTAACATTTTGAATTGCTAAGAAGTAAAAATGAAGATCCCTAATCAACTCTATTACCTTTCTTTTCTTATTACTACCCCTTAAACCATTAAAGTTATAGGAGCCAATGATAAATAAATTTCGATAAATTCTTGAAGTAGGGTTAAATTCTCTTAAAAGTACAAGTAAAATAAAATAGGGTTAATAGTCATTTGCCTCCGCAATAGTAGCGATATTCGTTTTACCCTCCTTTTAAAAAAAAATTGTTTTACCCCTATAATATTAAATTTGTAAGTCTTTTGCCCCCTAAGAGAGAAAATTACCCCCCTGTAAAATATATTTTTTTGATTTTACTCCCTGGTTTTTACGCGTTTAGGGGGTACCCAAATATTGCAGGGGTAAAACAAATTTTTTTTTTAAAAGGGGGGTAAACCGAATATCGCTACTATTACCAGGGCGCAAATGACTATTAACCCAATAAAATATTACTAAGCGTTTTGTCATGTAACTAAAACTTCAGATATATAATCATACATCATAATTTATACACTAAATATTTTTTTATCATATTTTACAATAGAATATACCTTCAATTAAAAGAAAGTAAAAATATATTAACAAATATAATTCAACATATCTATTTCTCCCATCATACAATCTATGTATGCAAATAACAGAAAATTTCAAATGAAAATTTATGATTGTTTAGAATTCTTTTCTTATAATTAATGGAAAAAGCTTAATGCACACAACCACCAAATCTAGTGGGTTTTTAAAAGAATAAGATATTCATGCCTATAGAATATATCATTAGATACGGTTAGCGATGATACACTATGTTAGTAGTTTAGGCTTATAAAAATTTAACAAAATGAGTAAATATAAATTGAGAAAAACTAAAAGTTTTTGTCATTCAAACAATACACAAACACAAACTTTAAAAAGGGGCCAACTTCACTGCCCATCACAAAAAGTTGGGTAGTGTACATCCAACCAATCATATGATTCCATCTAATTAAACACATTTAATTATTTATTAAAATACTACAATTGTTTGTTGTTTCCAAAACTTTTTACAAAGGAGGTAACCTTACCCAACTTTTTGAGTTGGGTAAATAAGAATTCACCCTTTAAAAAATAACAATGTATAGAAATAACAAAAAATATAAAATACATAATGAATCACGATCTAAATAATATATTTCCTAATTGAGACAATCTTTCAACCATATACAAGACACTATGCTAAACACTTGTTTTTCCTAACATTTACTTTCTAGTCTAATCATTTTATTTGTTTTGATATATATATATATATATATATATATATATATATATATATATATATATATATATATATATATATATATATATATATATATATATATATATATATATATATATATACACACACACGCAAGAATTAGATAACTCACGTATCTTCTATTTCACTCGCGGGAACACTTAACTTAAAGAATCAATAGGAAGCACGAACAACCACACATGGTCATTATAGGAAACCAAAAAATAATTCGGACTTGAGAAACAAAACCATCATTTTCTTTTCTACCACGCGAAATAAAAAGCTACCACCCACTAGCACGATCTGTAGGACACTAGCACGATCTGTAAGACAATAGTTTCAGTAAAAAAACACTTCATCAAAGGTTATGATTCAATAGTTTTCAACATGGCTTAACTGTACCTGTTAAATAGCTTCGATTCCAAGATAAAAATCTTTATCCAACTCTCTTACCTTTCTCTTTTTTAGACAATCCCATAAAACCCTAACACTAAAGGAGACAATGATCACTGAAAGCCAGTTATTCATCCTCCGTGTTATGAATAAATATTGTGGATGTCCATATATATTCTTATCTTTCATCTTCATATTCCTTATTAAGTGGTATAGTAAGGTTATGATTTTTCATCTTCCTAATGTCCTATAAATAGATACCACTTTGCAATGTAAAGAGAACTACTTGAAAGATGATAATACAATATTACATTTTCTCTACTCTTTCTTTCCTTCATCTCTCCATCTCTATATTGTTTTGGTTAATTTTATAACACGTTATCAGCACGAAGCTCTACCAAACTTGGAAGAAAAAAATTTTGAAGTCCTAAGTGTTAAAGGTAATATTAGGTAATTATTTTATTATTTTTCTTTCTCATTATCCGTGTTGAATTTTGATATTATATCTTATTAGATTATCAATATTCTCTAAATGATTACAAAATAACGTGTTTGTTATATAGTTCCTGAAGAACTTAACAAATATCCATTAAAGATAGTATTAAGTTTGTTATATAGTTCTTGAAGAACATATCAAATATCCTAGAAGGATAATATTGAGTTTGATATATAATTCCTGAAGAACTACAAAATGTGATTGAGTTCATGAAGAACTATTGTGATTGAGTTCCTGAAGAACTACCCACACACAATTTTTTTTTATCACTACGAAGATCAATTGTGATATATAATTCCCGAAGAGTTAAAGTTTTAAAATAAGGATTTATCACATCTTAAAATATTGTATCTATAATATTAGAAGAATTTCATCATGATATTATTGAATCCTAGAAGGATTGCATCTATACTAATAACATATCCCTGAAGGATTACTCAAAGAATAATTTTTATTGACCATTGTTTATGGAAATAGTTTGTGATGTGATATTTGTAGAACTAAAGATTATTAAACTAACTCCAAATTATTGTTCAAAGATTGAGTTTAATCGAATATTGTGTTTATCAATAATTGATGAATTCCAGAAGAATTCAACGTTCAATACTTAAGATTATATATATTTTTTAGATTATTGTTTATAACAAATTATTTTTATAGTTCCTGAAGAACTTATCCATCCCTGAAGGATAGTGAATCAAATTAATTATATGACGATATAATTTTAGTGATATAATATTGTTTGATTAAATATGTTTAATTTTATAAGGGGTAACTGTTTGATAATTATATGATCATATGTTCATATGAATGTATTTGATTAAAGTGTTTAATAATGAGATACTATTATATTGGTTTTGAATTATACTGGAGGTATTGAATATCTTTGTATTACACAAATGAATTTGGACATAAAATGTATAATAGAAAAGGTATCGATTTTTCCCTCGGGCTTGTACTACACTTATATTATACAATTTAAGCACATGTTATTGTAAACCAGTAGTTTACTTAAATGTGTCGTTGGTAAAACCGGTTGGGTCATCTTGGATATAATATGATGCGAATAATTTGTATTGAAGAACCAGAAGTTTCTTCAATCCATTAAATTTTTGTGTGTTTCTAAAGGAAAATGAAATTTTGAGAAATTGCATTTTTATGATATGAATTTTTGCATAGACTAAAATAGCATGCATATGTCTCTACTCACAACCAAAAGTTTGTGAAATTATTTTCTCAACTAATTAGACTAAGATCTTATTTTCTAGATTTTTTTAGAAATTTCTGTATAAGTATCACATATATTATTAAAATTGATATTAAATATCATGTAATATATGTTCATAAAAAGAAAATGGACCCGAAGATCCATTCTTTAGACGTCTAAAGTTAATTATATGGTTGATACTTATGAGATCATCAATTCTAAATTATATATTTGAAACACCCAAAGTATGATATTAAGATATTTATTCGCATTAAGCCAACAGTATACTATATCTTAGTCCTCCCTAATTTATTCTTATACTTCTCATCTAAGTGAATATTTGGATGTGTTGTGTATCTTCCAATTGCTCCAATATAATACATTAAGATGAGTCACGAAAGAATATTGGAAAAATATAATTAATATGACTCTCAATTTTGAGGATATATTTTGAGAAAATAATCAAATACTTGATTGCAGCCCAGTAGGCTGATTATCACTTGATAAATTAATTTTCCCAATATTAGGGGGAGGGAATAAGCAGCTGAAATCATGAACAAGAAGTTCAAATGAACAACTAAAATCATGAACAAGAAGTTCAAATGAACAATTTAAAATAAATTGTTGTCTTGATCCTCGTACAAATCAATATGAACCAAAAGTTCAAAATATTATTCATTTGCAAAGTTTATGAAATAAATTATCAGCTGATAATACTCCACTCAAAGTTGATTCTCCTATTGGATAATATAATATTGCAAATGAGTTGTTGATGCGCCTGAAGCGTGGTATGAAAGTCGGTTCCAATGTTAAAAGTCCTCTACTAAGAAAAGAAACTAAAAATGACCCAAGTGAGGATATGAAAATGCTAAAAGCACTTTGATCTAATTTAATTTTCAGTTCCAGAAGAACAAATCAAGTACTTGAAATATGAAATAAAGAGATCTCGATAAATTATGTCATGGATGAAATGGAATGGAACTGAAATTGAGATAACCAAATAAAGTCAATATTGACAATGTCTTTGTATACAATATAGCGCTAAAAGTGATCAATGATAACGAGGATCATGAGTCAAAGTCTATTAAAGATTGTAGACTAAGTGAGAATTGGCCAAAATAAATATATTCAATTGAAGAAGAATTAAACTCACTTTACAAGTGACTCACTTTTGGACCTGTAGTCTGAACACCTCAAGATGTGAAACTAATTGGATATAAATGAGTTTTTGTGAAAAAGAAAAATAAGAATGATATGAAGTCTGATTTATTGCTCAATGATTTTCACAAAGACCTAAGATAGATTTTGATAAAAACATATTCACCTGTAGTGGATTCAATCAATTTTTGATTAATTAGTCTTGTAACACATGAAGGACTTAATTTGAACATGATGGATGTAATGACATCTTATTTATATGGTTCACTTAATAGTGACATTTATGTGAAACTCCCTGAAGGGTTCAATATACCAGAGGCACGTAGTTGTGGATCTCGAGAAAACTACTACATAAAATTCAACAAGTCTCTCTATGGGCTGAAAGAATCTGGATGCATGTGGTATAATCGCCTCAGTGAATATTTACTAAATGACGAATATACTAATAACTCAATTTGTCCTTGTATTTTCATAAAATGGTGTGGAAAAGTATTTGCAATAATAGTTGTCTATGTGGATGACATTAGTATTATTGAAACTCCTGAAGAGCTTCCAAAAGCTACAAATTGTTTAAATAAAGATTTTGAGATGAAGGACCTAGAAAAGACAAAATATGTCTAGGTTTCTAAATTGAGCATGTGGACAAAAGAATATTTGTACATCAAAAGGCTATATAGAAAAGTGTTGAAATGATTCTATATGAACAAATGTCACATGTTTCCTACTCCAATATGGTTGTTAGATCATTAGATGTGGAGAAAGATCTTTTTAGGCCTCGAGAAAAGGATAAAAATTGCTTGGTCCAGAAGTACCATATCTTAGTGCAATTGGAGTACTAATGCACCTTGCTAAATATACACATCATGATATATCATTTGCGGTCAATCTATAAGTAAGATAGAATTATTCACCTATACGAAGAAATTGGAAAGCGATCAAACATATACTTCGTTATCTTAGAGATGCAGGTTACTTGTCAGATTCTCACAATGGTAGATCAGAAAGAGGTTATTTATTTACATGTGATGGTACAACCATTTCATGGAGATCTATGAAACAAATCATGGAAACAACTTCATAAAATCCTGCATAACTATTACCACTACATGAAGTCACTTCGAAGAAGACATTTTAAGCAACGACTACAAAGAATATCGTCTCACATGTAAATGTCTGCGTGAGGGGGAGAAATACATATGTTTTGCACTCTTTTTTCCTTCACCATGGTTTTGTCCCATTGGGTTTTCCTGGTAAGGTTTTTAACGAGGCAATTCACATTCAAGGGATATTGTACTCTTTTTCCTTCACTAGAATTTTTCCCACTGGGTTTTCTCTAGTAAGGTTTTAACGAGGCATATCCTCAATGGACATCCAAGGGGGAGTGTTATGAATAAATATTGTGGATGTCCATATATATTCTTATCTTTCATCTTCATATTCCTTATTAAGTGGTATAGTAAGGTTATGATTTTTCATCTTCCTAATGTCCTATAAATAGATACCACTTTGCAATGTAAAGAGAACTACTTGAAAGATGATAATACAATATTACATTTTATCTACTCTTTCTCTCCTTCATCTCTTCTTCATCTCTATATTGTTTTGGTTAATTTTATAACACTCCGCTTATTATACGCTTATTTATTTATTTTTTAAATTTGTCTTCAAGTCTCTTCCTTAAAGTCTTGTTTTTTACATCCTCCCCTTGTTTTGAGATATTATGTAAATTGGGCAATATCGATTGGTCTAAAAATAAAGAAAATAAAGTGTCAATAAAAAATATTATAATATAATCTACAAACTATATTTTATAATAAAACTTACTTTTTGTCCATCATGTTTGTAAAATTTCTCCAAAACATGTCTATCCTTTTTTCGAATCTAGTGATACTTTCTTCGAGGCTTTTAAAAAAATACTTTACACAAATATATTTGATACCATCACGATTAAAGGAGCCGCATGTAATGTTAGAATAAATTATTGGAACCATCTTGTTTCAAGTAAATTAAATCAAAGAAGAATGTGAAAAGAAGTTTATTGGAACAAACTTCTAATTTTGCGTTGTGAAAATTCAACGAAATGTATTAAATTTATATTGTCATTAACAATAATTATTTGTATAAATTTATTAGAATAACCTCCAAAATCATATTATTATCATTTATAATATACCTGCAACACCCCGTATATATATATGTCTAGAATAACATGCATTTGTTATTATAATATGGTACATGAATGTCATACATAAGCAGCGGAATAAGATAAGTATTAGTACAATACAGAAAAGCCGAAAGTATCATGGTCAAAAAGAGTACAACCTCGTAGGTAATAATACATATGTTGCTATCGCGAAAAACTAACTAGAGTCGCCACTAATATATCTATCTCACGAAAAGAAAGGAATATCAGAAAACCTAACAAGAACAAGAACAAGGTCTTACGACCAGAGAACAGGGTATGGGAGTCGGTTACACGAGAGGAAGGGATTAGCACCTCTCATGCCTGTCGTACTCGACGAGATCCTTCTTTGTTTGTTTCTATATAGAGTGTTTTAATAATTATTGTGCTCGCCAGAGTTGCCTCTAAGCCTACGTATCCCCTTATAAAGAATCAGAGCGTCGTAGTTCTGCTAACTACTTTCTATATTTTTTATTGTTTGTTGTGTGTTTTTTAATTGAACAGTTACATCCCATTCTATAAACAGCTCGACCTTTGGAGACTTATGCAGGGGGAGATAGGAAGGAAGCAACATGCTCTTAAGAGCCCTGAGGCAAAAGAAAAAAAGAAAGTGTGGTTTGTTTTTTGGTTGGAAAAATGCACTCAAGTGGTTCCCTTAAGCAAGGGCGACCTGAGCTTCTCTTCCCTCTTTATTAGTTTCAACCTTTATTAAGTGTTTTATTAAGGCTTAGAGATTTAGTGTTTATTATCTGCACAAAGGGAACATATAAGCTAAATGGGAATCTCTATCCTAATGTTATCATACAGTGATGGCCCTAAGGTCTAGGATAAAATAGGAAATCTATCTAGAGTTAGCATGCATGGATAATAATCCTAAGGTCTACCTCAATTCCTCTTAACAAAGATAGAACTAAGAAATCCTAAGGGAGCATAGCAATCACAAGATTAACAAGGAAAAAAGTAACAACTTCTCAAGATGAGACTACAAAGAAATAACTTAAGCATTTAACAAATCACCTAAGCATAAGCAACACACAAGCTAGAGGTTACAACCTCTCCTTGAGTACTTCACAAGTCTCAAGGACATTCTTACTTCACAAGTAAGAAACAAGCTAAAGGGAATACTACCTTACTTTAAGTACTTCACAAGTCTCAAAGAACATCTCTACCTAACAAGGCAATACAACAAACAAGCTAGAGGTTACAATCTCTCATTGAGTACTTCACAAGTCTCAAGGATATTCTTACTTCACAAGTAAGAAACAAGTCAAATGATTACTATCCTAATTTGAACACTTTACAAGTTTCAAAGAAAAGATCTTACTTCACAAGTAAGATACAAACTAAAGGTTACTACCCTAACTAAAGGATTACTATCCTACTTTGAACACTTCACAAGTGTCAAAGAAACCTACACCTAACAAGGCAAAGGGACAAATGTGAAAGAAACAAGGTTACAACCAATCGTACACACATCTTAAGCGCCAACAAGAACTCAAAAAAAATCATATGCTTCACAAGCAAAGATAATCACAATTGTTCATTCAAGTTTAAAAAAAAACTCAAAACAATGCATACCCAACAAAGTATCATCACAACAAACATGTTTTTAGGTAACAACCAACATGTTTTAAAGTATTAACAAAGACTTGACAAAAGACACTTAACAAAGTGTTAAAGATAACAATCTCACTTTAGTTTAACAAAACTTGGCAAAGAAAACACTTAGCAAAGCAATCAACACCTTTTAACACTTAGGTTGCAACCTAACATGCTTACAAGCAAAAGAAGACTCAAATAAACTAAAACATGCCTAAACATACAAGTAGATGAATCATAAATGAGTTGCGGAAGAATAAAATCAAGTATTTAAGTGTCTCAAAACAATTACCAAAACCTCATAGTATCACACAAAAAGATTCACAAGTTTTAGGTCAAAGTAGTACATGACATCATATGTGTCTCTAATGAGTTCACACAAAAAATTATTGCAAAATTCACTTTTTAAGTCCTTTAATCAAAGCAATTTGCAATATGTACCAAACCAAAGAAGTTTATGGACATGTTCAAGAAAAAAGTTTCAAGAAAAATACCAAATAAAACCAAAAAATTCACAAAAAATATAACAAATATCCTAATACATCAAAGTAGTTAAAACATATTTTTTGGCATTTTTTATTTGATAGGAAAATGATTTACTAATCAGAAATTAGATGAGAAACAATTTTTAACAAAAATAAATCCTGCCTACTACAGGGGGTGAGATAGCAATTAGAACATGAACTGAAATCTTATTATATAGCGCTTTGGGCCTGAAAGAGATGGTGCGGATAGGAAAAAAGTTCGGGCCCATTTAAATGAAACATGCTAGCGATAGAAAAACAGGGGTGCATCCAAAGGAAATAGTTTAAGCCCAATATCAAGCCCAGTCCGTGGCCCAACTTAACTAAATATTCCAAATCCATTTTCATTATCATATTCAGTATCACATTATATTTTTATACCATGCTTCTTTTAATTAAATGTGATATGCAAATTTTTTAGTTTAAAGATTGAAGATGATGGAGAAAAGGTTAAAGATGATGTAGGTTGTTATATAGTTGGTTGAAAAACGGTTATGGTGGTTAGATGAAGATAGGGATGAGAGAGAGAGAAGAGAGTGATGGGAGGATTAGAAAAATTCTGAAACTGAGAAAATGAAGAATGAAATCGTGTCTTGATTTGTGAAGGAAATGGTTTATATATGGTGTGAGCTCATGGAGTGTTATGGTGTGTATGTTGTATTGTATACTTTCCTCTACAACACGTAATAAACAAGTGTTGTAAACTTTGAGTAAGTTTCCTCTATGCTTTTCATGTGTGCAGTATTTGGCTCAGCTGTTTTTAGCATGATAAGGTGTATGGAAAAATACATAACATAATATGCCATGGAGTATAATGTTAAATTCTCTTCAAACTTAATGCATAAGTTAGTTGTACACTAAAGGTAAGGTTCCCTTTCATGCATGAAGGTACATAGAGTATATATTCATTCTGAGTAATGGCGTATCGCATGGCATCCTATCCTTCAACTTTGCATTTTTTATTCAAAACATCATGCCGATACTGTATGACTCGGGTTCATAGTACTGACTTTGCATGTATGTAACATCTTCCATAGACCATCACTTGATTCAGATTTATGATCTATAAAGAGAAGAGTTATGATAGCATGATATTGATGTTGATGAGTTTTGAAAATGATCACTACAAATGCATTGAAATGCCTCCTGAACATGCTCAATACCGATGCTGCGCTGCAGCAAAAATGACCTCATCTTAGGATCATCTTAAAGAGGGCACGAAATAGAAGATTTGATATTTGGAGGTTCTTGAAATAACGCTTGGAAGCATAAGAGAAGTGGCGTCGAAGTTACATGATGGTGACTGATTGCATGCTGCAGCAGAATTGTGCCAATCCTTGTGCCAAGATAAATCCTAAAGAGCCAACTTTGCATGATTATATCTTCATCTATGGACCATCATTCATCTCAAACTTATGCTCAAAATGTAGAGGAGATAGAGTAGAACAAAAGTCATGTTGAAGACTCTTTGAAATGGTGGTCGTAGCACACTTTAAAATTGCCTTGAAGTGAAACAAACACCATTGCAGTTGATGCGCGCGCGGGGTTCAATTCTGGCCTGGTGCCTTTGTCAAAACGCAGTTCCCAGGGGAACGACTTTGAGACTTGATATTTTACTCAATACTCCACCAAATGATGTAATCTCTTTATCATTATCTAGAGGGAGTAGGATAGAACATTTTGATGTGTGATTTGACTCAATAGATAACTTCAAATTACTCAAAAACTACCTTGAAACTAGCACGGAAGGTGTTTGATTATTTGCCTGCGCTTGACGAGGATTTCTGCCTGGCAGCTTGACATGAATCAGTTAGGATTTTTCAACTTCATAGCTTTGTATCATTCAAACCAAGCCTCAAATGAGAAAACTTTCAACTACAAAGTTGTTCATCTCTATGATATGAACAATTTTGATGTTGAACTTTTCTCTGAAAAATGCCTCCAGACACGTGTAAAGTGGTGGTGAAGTGAGCTGATCAATCATGTTCAAAAACTCTAAAAAAGATTCTAAGTCTTTCTCACTTTCCATTTTTGGCCTTTCCCAAACCAACTACTTTCCAAGTTTGGCAATTTTTGGTTATTTTGATTTTTAATATTTTTGTTGGTTTCTTTTGACCAATTTTCCACCAAAAGTCAAAATATGAATATTGATCTGATTTTGACCAAAAATGAAAAAAGTCAACTATTTGACTTTTCAACCCTAGATGAAATTACTTGATTAATCAATCCCTCAATTCAACTTCAATTCATAACCAATCAAAGAACTCAATTAAATAGCTTAACATGAACCCCGTGACACCTCATACCATATAATCAACTTGTGATTAAGATGTTGACCTAAAAGTCAACTGAGTTGACTTTGGTCAAAACCTTAATTTGGGAGACTAGGTGAACTACAAGTTTGTATCCTTCCACTCTAAGCCTTGAATGGAGAAATGTGAAACCCTAATTTCAGGAGAATCTTGATGAAGATATTGCAATATAATGAGACCTCAGATCCACTTCTTTTAATCAAGAATTCTTCTTAATAGAAGTTTTTTCTTGTCAATTTTTTAGCAGTAACAATGATATGAATGCATGTGTTGGATCGTGACCTAAATCAAATATGTATATGAATGTGATGCAAAAAAATTATTTTCAAGTTAAAAAAGGTGGGCAAATTTTAGGGTGCAACAACATAATCCATATAGTACATAAGTTGAAAGCTCAAAACACGTTAATAACTAGCCAGGAAACATCTTCAAGCAAGCTAAGCCATCTTGCCTTTACCTTTGTCTTGTCGCGATCAACCTAAAAAGATATAATAGGATTGGGGTGAGATTACTAAATCTCTGTGAGTCCCCATATCTTACGAGTCCATTCGGTTCTACAGGGTACATGTATCCACACAGACCCATCATTTATCTGGGGTTTCCTCACTCTCAGGTACAAGAATATACAACAACACATTGCATTGCAATTAGGAGTCCCTTGACTGCCCAATGCAAAGCACAAATCACATAACCGAAACAAAGCAAACAAGTATGAAGACCTATGCCCGCACACGAGAAATCTAGAAGTAGTATCCTCCTATCTACCTAGGCTGTACAAACCACACCCTCGGTGAGTCCCAAGTGCCTAACGTCACAAGACTCACACAAGACCATTACACGATAAGTTAGGTGTGTCCAAAGTGATTGAAGCCTACTTGGGTACACAATATCACCCGTGACGAGTTACTGAAGTCACTTTTTACGAGTCATCACGTCCCCGTCAATCATCAATAAGCATATGGATATCACAAGTGCGAAAGTGCATACATGACTGCATAAGCCCACCGAGCGAAAGCACCAGTGATATTGCCTACATGGAATCACTCCCCCCATACCAAGCACGCCAATGTGTGAACCGCGAGTGAGGAAACGCCCTATAAGACCCTCATAAGCACATCACAATGGTAGCTCAGGCGTGTAGGACATACCGATAAGGCGTATGTGTGAACCGCGAGTCGGAAACGCTCTTTAAGACCCTCACAAGCACATCACAACGGTAATCCATCGAAAACTATTTCCATCAATACTAGTACCTTACGACCTAGTAGCTTAGGTGTTCTTTGATTATAGCATACATCACAACCACATCCGAACGTTCAACCGGAACAAGCGGTACAATCATGTAAATGGTCACATGATAGCATTTAACACAATGCATTTACTTAAGCATACATACAAGAGTAGCATAAGAGTGGTCATATAATGTCATTAGCCATTATGCATCACATTAGGCACATACATCATTAGGACATGAACAATCGATCACCATATAGTTCAACCTTCTAATATTCCACAAATAACATGCATATAGTGTTCACAACATGTCATATTTTAGTATGGACCTTAAATAACTAACATAAAATAATTACATTACTTCAATACTAAGTAGAGCATTGCAAGAGCTTTCCAACGCTTTCAACGGCACCTAATTTTGAGTTACGGAACTCAAGTTACATTGATTTTAATTTTGAATTTTTCTCACACAAACAGTGGTAACCGGTTACATCAACCATGTGACTGGTTACGCGCTCGAAAAACAGCCCAAAAACCCATTTTTCTTGCATGTAACCTGTAACAACCTTCTAACTCATTTATAAAATTCATAGTATATTCTAATAATTAAATAATCACGAGTCACCAACAGGGGTGTCACCTTCATAAAAACTTCATAATAAAACGTCATACTCTGTAACAGGGGTTCTCAAAATTATTCAAACAAAATACTTCTTTAAAAACAAATTTTTGATTCAATTTTTCTTAGGGGAATTCATAATTCAAAACATCTCAAATACCACAACATGTAGTTCAAATCTCAAAACAAATAAAAGAACAATATTGTTTCAATCAAACAACCCCAACCCTGATGTTAGGTATCGAAACAAGACCCTCTTTATTAGAAATAAAACGCTAAAAGATTCCATGAAGCTATCCTCTAAACTTTAACAAACTGTTACTGATTACCTATGCCTTACCCACGTGGAGGTAACATTCAAACACAAAGGGTGAGTATTTCAGAATCATTATAAAAGACATAAGGAATAAATATAGTAGTTGCACAACAGTTATCAGCAATCACGCATATACAAAAGCATTGATATCCACATACTTCACATATTTACTCACACCTGCACATTATCAGTTACTCACAACGTCATCGAGTAACCCAATCACATTCATCATCAAGTCTCATTTATTCATAAATAGTCAAAACATCACGCAATCAATTATTATGCAATGTCACAAAGAATACAATGCAACTTCATTGACTCATGCATGTGATACGAAACTTCACTGATGACTTAGTCATCTCTCTCCAAAGATCCCCACCAATAAGATCAGTTCCCGCTTGGAACCAGAGCACTTCATAAATATTTCACCCAATCCACACTATGGGAATGAGGCCATCACTAGACTAATCATCCTGCAAGCACCACTGGACAAATTGTCCTACAAACATCACTGGAATAATGTCCGGTTATATA